>NC_041392.1:452627188-452670035 GCF_002162155.2 Triticum dicoccoides | reverse complement strand
ATAAGACTGGTCATCTCTGAATCCTCCTCTGAGGAGCTATCCGTAACCAGCAACACATGCACTTCATCAGATAGCATTGTCTGCTCTAAAGACTTTGTTTTCACTCCAGGTTTTTCGATGACCGTCGAATGGATGATGCACAGGAAGAGTAATTGAATGTACTAAAATTATTGACAAATTTAATATGTAATAAAAAAGGATGGTATGATATAATTCACATCTAAGATGACTGGCTAACTAGGATGACATTGCAAAATTCACATGTAGCAACCCGACCTCAGATGGTCAAGTCCCTGTGCTTCAGTGTCATCCCTGGATCGGTAATGCTGACACACGCAGTACTCGAAGGATTTATAATAGAGTAGCAATCACACACTTATTACATCGAATGTCTCAAGAGAGAACTCATTACAGTAATATGGCTTAAGGCCATCTAATTCGATAACAACAGAAGGCTTGGAAGATAAAGTGAGACCATCAACTCCAACGGCATAGCTGAGCTGCACGGCAACGACCTAACGAACCTTACTCCTTGTCTGAAAAGTCTGCAACATAATACGTTGCAGCCCGAAAATGGGTCAGCACATGGAATATGCTGGCAACATAACACAATAGAGCAAGAACAGAATAATGCTATCACTACATGCATATATGGCTGGTGGAAAGCTCTGTGGTTTATAGTTTTTGCGAAAAGCCAATTTTTCCCTACAACAAAGGAATAGATTTTAATTTTTACTATCATGGTAGTTGAAACATCATTGAGAAGGTTCCTCCAACTCAATCCCCATTAAAGTGATTAACAACCCAACAATATAAATTAAACATGATGAGATACATGTGATAACCCAAGTACTAGATACTCAAGAATTGTCCATAACCGGGGACACGGCTAACCATGATTAGATTGTACACTCTGCAGAGGTTTGCACACTTTTCCCCACAAGACTCGATCTCCTCCATTGGATTTTCTCGCACTAGAGGGTGTTTGAGAAACGGATGACTGAGACACAGTCTTTCGGAAACATTAACTCTACTCCAGACAGACCATACCAAACCTACATCCCACTACCTGCTGATCTGCCTCTTCAAGAGCTTCACGTAACTTACTCAACTATGCTAGAGCCCATAATAGCTTGTGGCTGCACACGGAAGTTTCTAGCATGAATCATCTCAGTTCCCTTTGAGCCTGGGTGGCGGTCCATAGGAAGATCACACGGGTACTCCGAGATTTCCAAAAATACAGGCAACATTGGGTACTCCAGGTGCCTCAATCCACCCAGTTATTTGATTAAGTAGCCACCTTAAGTTGAACCATTAATTTAGCAATCTCACATCTGTCATGGATTTCACTCAAACCCAAACCATGTCTACGAGCATAGCTTAACATAGTAATATAAGCAACGCGTAGAGTAACTCCCAAGGGTTTGAATGTAACAGGGCAATAGGTTCTACCTCATCAACTACTTCCCAACCCACAAGTTAATGACATCCTAATCATGCAACGTTTGAGGATTGGAAGTAATGCATAAAACTGGGTGATAAAGGGGTATGATCAAAGTGTTACTTGCCTTGATGACGATCTGCGAAACCTAGGGACTCGTAATAGCATGCTTCGCACTCCGGGTGTTCTATCTCAAGCAAACAATAGCATACATAAGTAACAAGAAACGATGCACAAGAAAAACTCAATTAAAAGAGGTTGACCAGAAAGTTCAAATTAAGAACTCCAGTTCGCAAAAAGAATCAAATCAAACAGAGCAACGAAACTCAAACGGCGAAAGAAAGAAGCTTCTTTACTAATCTGAAACTAGGTTAAATTTTACAGTAGAGAAAACTTGTTTGGGTTGGTTAAACGGAAAGAGGGTTTCGAGATGAAACTCTAGGCGCTTGAATCGCCTGATTCCGACTAACGAGCGAAAAGATAAACAGAAACTAAGATCGGATCAGAAATCATGATCAGAGAAAATCGCGGAATAAATCCGATAAAAGAAAACTGACGAACAGACTAAAGAACGAGCGTTCGTTAGCTGTATCTAACGGACGAAGAACCGTTCGTTAAAATAAACATTCGGACGAACGTCCGCTAACTAGAAGAACCGAGAAAACCGGCGAATCCGAAAAAACCGGATATAGGGTTTCTAAAAAAACCGAACGGTTTTTATAAAAAAACCGGTAGCGGAGTCCGGTGACTACCTCCGGCGAGAGGTCCGGCGAGGCGAGGTGCGACGGCGGAGTGGCGGCTTGCAGGGGCGGCGGCGGCAAGTGGCGGCGGCGGCGCTCGGCTGCGGCGGCGGCTAGGCGCAGCGCTTGCGGCGGGGCTAGGCGGCGGTGGTGCGATGGGGTGTTGGGGTGGCGGTGGCGGCGGTATATAAGGGCGGGGTGGCGGCTTGGAGTAGGGGCCAAGGCGGGGCGGCGCGGAGTCCAACTCGGACTCCGGTCCGAGTGGCGGCGGCGGCGGCGCGCGCGCGCAGGAGGCGGCAGCTGGGCCCGCCTGGCTTGGCTGGGCCTTAGGCCTAGTCGGGCGCGGGAACTTTTTTTTTAAATAATTTTGTTGACCGAAATAAAATCCTAGAAAAATAAATAAAAAACCTAAAAATGCCAAAACAAATTTTCACCGTCTAAATAAAATATTTAGAACAAGATGAACATTTTCTTGGCCCTAAAATGCAGTTTTGAAAACATGCAATTTTTCTAATGCAAATAAAATCCGAATAAAATCAAATAAAAATCAGTTTAATGATTTTAATATTTTTGCTCCAATATTTCATTTATTTTGGAGAAGTCATATTATCTCCTCTCTTTAAATTTTAACGTGAAATATTTTTCGGAGAGAAATAATTAAAATCAAAAATCCTCGTTTCAAAATCTGATAAAATCAAATTTGAAAACCGGGAAATCCCCAACTCTCTCCGAGGGTCCTTGAGTTGCTTTAGGATTTTCGAGGATTACTAAACGAAAAAGCAATAAAATATGATATGCATGATGCTCTAATGTATAACATTCCAAATTGAAAATTTGGGATGTTACAAACCTACCCCCCTTAAGATGAATCTCGCCCTCGAGATTCGGGTTGGCTAGAAAATAGGTGTGGGTGGTCTTTGCGGAGATCATCCTCTCGTTCCTAGGTCTGGTGCAACTGGTGCCAAAACTTTGAGGTAAACTGTGTTCCTCGATCTGATACGATGGTCCTCGGAACTCCATGCAGACATACGATCCTGGACATATATATCTTGGCCAACTTTGCACTTGTATAGGTGGTTTTCACTGGGATGAAGGGAGCTACTTTGGTCAAATGATCAACTACTACCCATATGTAATCATATCCCGCTTTGGTCCTGGGCAATCCGGTGATAAAGTCCATGCCCAGTTTATTCCACTTCCATTCGGGTATCGGCATAGGTTGTAACAGTCCTGCTGGCTTCTGATGCTCCGCCTTCACGCGCTGACATACATCACATACGGCTACATACTCGGCAATATACTTCTTCATACCGGTCCACCAGAAATGTTCCTTCAAATCCAAATACATCTTGGTGTTTTCGGGGTGTATCGAGTATGGTGAGTCATGGGCCTCTTGAAGTATTAACTTCCTGATCTCCTGGTTATTGGGCACATAGATTCGGTCCTCAAACCATAAGGTATCATGCTCATCCTCGCGAAAACCTTTGCCCTTTCCTTTGTCCATCTTCTCCTTTATCTCGACAATCTCCTTGTCCTCCTTCTGAGCTTCCCGAATCTTGTCCAACAATGTCGACTGGACCTCCATTGTTGCAATGGATCCTCTAGGAACAATCTCCAATCGAAGTTCCATGATATTCTCTGCTAACTCCTTCGACAGTCCCTTACTTTCAAGGATATTAGCATAACTCTTCCGGCTCAATGCGTCTGCTACGACATTTGCCTTTCCTAGATGATAGTGTAGCTTCATGTCATAATCCTTTATAAGCTCCAACCATCTCCTTTGTCTAAGGTTCAGTTCCTTCTGGGTGAAAATGTACTTCAAACTCTTATGATCCGTGTACACATCACAGCGGTTTCCAATAAGTTAATGTTTCCATGTCTTCAATGCATGCACTATGGCTGCTAACTCCAAATCATGCGTGGCATAGTTCAACTCATGAGGTTTTAGTTGCCGTGAGGCATACGAAACAACTCTCCCGTCCTGCATAAGCACACATCCAAGTCCTAAGCGTGAGGCATCGCAGTACACTTGGAACTCCTTATGTATATCTGGTAGTGTTAGCACTGGCGCTGTAGTCAAACGTTTCTTCAATTCCTGGAAACTTGCCTCGCAATCTTCTGTCCATTTAAACTTAGTATCCTTCTTCAATATTTCAGTCATTGGCTTTGCAATCTTGGAAAAATTCTCGATGAGTCTCTGGTAGTATCCTGCGAGTCCAAGAAAACTACGGATCTCGCTAACTGAAGTGAGTGCCAACCATTCAGTGACTGACTGAATTTTGTTGGGGTCTACTACTATACCTTTCTCCCAATATAACATGTCCAAGGAACCCGACTTCCTTTAACCAAAATTTGCATTTGCTAAACTTAGCATACAACTGGTGTTCCCTGTGCTTCTCAAGAACTAAGCGCAAATGCTCCTTGTGCTCCTCCTCGTTCTTCAAGTATACCATAATATCATCAATAAACACCACAACAAACTTGTCAAAATACTCCATGAACACCTTGTTCATCATGCTCATGAAATAGGCAGGGGCGTTAGTCAGTCCAAATGACATGACCGTGTACTTGTATAATCCATATCGTGTTGTGAACGCTGTCTTCGGTATGTCCTTCTCTCGTATCTTCAACTGATGATACCCCGATCACAAATCAATCTTCGAAAACACTTTAGCTCCTTGCAACTGATCAAACAGATCGTTGATCATCAGCAGTGGGTACTTGTTCTTAATAGTCACTTCATTTAATGATCGATAATCAACAACCATCCTCAGGGATTTATCCTTCTTCTCAACCAAAAGTACTGGGGCTCCCCAAGGTGATGAACTTCTTTGGATGTATCCTTTATCCAATAACTCCTAGATCTGTTTCTTAATTTCTTCCAGATCATTTGCGTGCATCCGATAGGGTCTCTTGGATATTGGTCATGTACCTGGCAACAGCTCTATCAGAAACTCAATGTCTCTATCTGGTGGCATGCCTGGTAACTCCTCTGGAAAAACATCCGGGTAATCCTTCACTACAGGCACTTCCTCCTGAACAACTCCCGTAAGGGCATTCACTTGACTCCTCCTAGGCACATGCCTAGATACATACTTAATCCTTTTTCCTTCCGGGGTGGTGAGATAAATCAACTTACTAGCATAGTCAATGCTTCCTCCAAACTTTGACATCCAGTCCATACCCAATATCACATCCAGTCCTTGTGTCTCCAAGATAATTAGGCCGGACGAAAAAACATGTGTACCAATGGTTAAGGGTATCTGGTCACACCATCGGCTGGCCATATACTCTGCTCCGGGTGAACTTACTAAAAGAGGGGTCCTAAGGGTTTGGGTTGGTAGTTTAAACTTATCCACAAATCCCCTTGATATGTATGAATGCGATGCACCAGTATCGAAAAGAACAAGAGCGGTAAATGACCTAACCAAAAACTTACCTATTACCGCGTCCGACTGCTCTTCAACCTCCTCCATGTTAATGTGGTTCACTTGTCCTTTGTTGAATGGATTTGGCTTCTTCCCAGCGCTCCCATTTCCATTTCCATTCTTTCCTTCAGGGCACTTCGTGGCGTAGTGTCCAGTCTTCCCGCACTTGAAACAAGTAACATGACTTAAGTCCCTTTTGGCGGGTGTGGCTGGGTTGGGGCGGTTATGATTATTGTTGGTTTCGTTCCCATTCCCATTCTTAGAACCATTGTGGTTATGCGATCCTCCTCCAGTGTGGTTGTTACCTCCATGGTTATGAACAAGTCCTCCCGAGTTCGGGGTTAGGCGAGGTTTCTGCTGAGCTCGTGAGTTATACTTCCCCTGTCCATACTTCCTCTTGCGGCTCTCAATCTGCTGCTGCTTCCCTTCAATCATAAGAGCCTTATCTACCAACTCCTGGTAGTTGTTGAAGGTTGCTACCATCAACTGCATACTCATCTCATCATTCAGCCCTTCCATAAACTTCTCCTGCTTCGCAGCATCTGTGGCCACATCATCAGGGGCGTAGCGAGATAACTTGCTAAACTCATCCACGTACCGAGCCACAGTACGGTTCCCCTGGCGTAAGTTGCGGAACTCCCGCTTCTTCATTTGCATAGCTCCAGTGGAGATATGGGCTGTGCGGAAAGCTTGTTGAAACTGGTCCCAAGTGATATTGGCTATAGGAAAAGTGGCTGTGTAATTCTCCCACCATGAGGCTGCTGGTCCATCCAAGTGATGTGCGGCAAAGAGCACTCTCTCAGCATCTGTGCAACCTGCGGTGGTCAACTCCCTTCCAATACGGCGTAGCCAATCGTCCGCAACTATGGGTTCCGTGCTACTGGAAAACACCGGCGGCTATAACCTTAGAAAACGGGCTATGTTGTCCATGGGCGGCGGGTTGTTCTTGTTGTTGTTGCCCTGATTCTGAACTAGCAATTGCATCAACGTATTCTGCTGTTGGATCAACTGGGTGAGCTCCGGTGGGAAGGAAAAACCGGTGTCATGTCTCATAGGCATCTGAGGGTTTAGATGGAAGAGATTGGAATAGAAAAGAGGTCTAATGAGAAAACACTACCCATATGCACATGAGACAAACACAAACATTTCACTCAATCAATCAAGCAAGGGCATACAAACGATCTAGAACTATCGCACAAGTGCTCAATTACTACTAAATACATGGGGGAATACTAGTGATATATGGTAGTCATCTAGAAATTTTGATCGGTGGAAGACTCCATGATGTCTGCTCTAGCTTCGTCTTCATAGTCATCATCACTAGGATCGGAATCGGTGTCGTCGATGATGATGTAGTCCTCGGGGCGTATCTCCTTGGTTTCTTCTTCTTCTATTGGTGCTGGTCCTCCCATGAATACTCCGATCTTCTTGATTAGGTCATCATTCTTCTCCAGTAGGGTCTTGATTTCCTCCTCATATCCATCGCGTACAAACTTGAGTTCTTCCTCTAGCTTGATGATTCTAGTCTTCGCCTTCTTTAAGTCCATCATGTCCGCGCACATCTGGTTTTCCTGACGTCAGATGTGCTGGTTTAACTCCTGGATGAAAGCTGCAATGGATCTATCCTTCCTGGTGCTGATTACTTCCCATTGCTCGTCTGGGCGCCCACATATTTGGTAAATAGTGTCCTTAAGCTCCCTGTTCTAAACTTCTCCAATGCGTCCCATGGTAATGTGGGCTGCCATGCTCTTGCCTAGACTCCAGGTGGGTGCTTCGAAAGAAAACTCTATGGGTTTAGAAGTTGGCGAGAACGTCCTTCCTGGAACTTGTACTTGAATCATCCAGCGCTCCTCTTCAGGTAAAGTGGCGTTGTACGTCCCGGTGAAGCTTGGTATTCCAATGTTTAAGTACCTAGTGACTTCCTTCAAGTGGCGTCCAAAAGGTGTGTCTTCATCCAGTTGTGCAAACTTGTTCTTCATCTCCGTCATCCTGAAGAGTAGAAAATGTAGGGGAGTCAGAAATGAGAAGAGAAGTGATCTATGGATTTAGCTTAGTGGTCGTGTCCTACACTCAGCGTGTGCTCTGATACCATCTTGTAGCGACCCGACCTCAGATGGTCAAGTCTCTATGCTTCAGTGTCATCCCTGGATCGGTAATGCTGACACACACAGTATTCGAAGGATTTATAACAGAGTAGCAATCACACACTTATTACATCGAACGTCTCAAAAGAGAACTCATTACAGTAATATGGCTTAAGGCCATCTAATTCGATAACAGCGGAAGGCTTGGAAGATAAAGTGAGTCCATCAACTCCAACGACATAGCTGAGCTGCACGGCAACGACCTAACGAACCTTACTCCTCGTCTGAAAAGTTTGCAACATAATACATTGCAGCCCGAAAATGGGTCAGCACATGGAATATGCTGGCAACATAACACAATAGAGCAAGAACAGAATAATGCTATCACTACATGCATATATGGCTGGTGGAAAGCTCTATGGTTTATAGTTTTTGCGAAAAGCCAATTTTTCCCTACAACAAAGGAATAGATTTTAATTTTTACTATCATGGTAGTTGAAACATCATTGAGAAGGTTCCTCCAACTCAATCCCAATTAAAGTGATTAACAACCCAACAATATTAATTAAACATGATGAGATACATGTGATAACCCAAGTACTAGATACTCAAGAATTGTCCATAACCGGGGACACGGCTAACCATGATTAGATTGTACACTCTGCAGAGGTTTGCGCACTTTTCCCCACAAGACTCAATCGCTTCCGTTGGATTTTCTCGCACTACAGGGTGTTTGAGAAACGGATGACCGAGACACAGTCTTTCAGAAACATTAACTCTCTACTCCGAACAGACCATACCAAACCTACATCCCACTACCTGCTGATCTGCCTCTTCAAGAGCTTCACGTAACTTACTCAACTATGCTAGAGCCCACAATAGCTTGTGGCTGCACACAGAAGTTTCTAGCATGAATCATCTTAGTTCCCTTTGAGCCTAGGTGGCGGTCCATAGGAAGATCACACGGGTACTCCGGGATTTCCAAAAATACAGGAAACATTGGGTACTCCAGGTGCCTCAATCCACCCAGTTGTTTGATTAAGTAGCCACCTTAAGTTGAACCGTTAATTTAACAATCTCACATCTGTCATGTATTTCACTCAAACCCAAACCACGTCTACGAGCATAGCGTAGCATAGTAATATAAGCAACGCGTAGAGTAACTCCCAAGGGTTTGAATGTAACAGGGCAATAGGTTCTACCTCATCAACTACTTCCCAACCCACAAGTTAATGACATCCTAATCATGCAATGTTTGAGGATTGGAACTAATGCATAAAACTGGGTGATAAAGGGGTATGATCAAAGTGTTACTTGCCTTGCTGATGATCTGCGAAACCTAGGGACTCGTAGTAGCACGCTTCGCACTCCGGGTGTTCTATCGCAAGCAAACAATAGCATACATAAGTAACAAGCAACGATGCACAAGCAAAACTCAACTAAAAGAGGTTGACCAGAAAGTTCAAATTAAGAACTCCGGTTCGCAAAAAGAATCAATTCAAACGGAGCAACGAAACTCAAATGGCGAAAGAAAGAAGCTTCGTTTACTAATCTGAAACTAGGTCAAATTTTACCGTAGAGAAAGCTTGTTTGGGTTGGTTAAATGGAAAGAGGGTTTCGAGATGAAACTCTAGGGGCTTGAATCACCTGATTCCGACTAATGAGCGAAAAGATAAACAAAAACTAAGATCGGATCAGAAATCGCGATCAGAGAAAATCGCGGAATAAATTCGATAAAAGAAAACTGACGATCAGACTAACGAACGAGTGTTCGTTAGCTGTATCTAACAGGCGAAGAACCGTTTGTTAAAACGAACGTTCGGACGAACGTCCGCTAACTAGAAGAACCGAGAAAATCGGCGAATCCAAAAAAAAGGATCTAGGGTTTCTAAAAAACTGAATGGTTTTTATAAAAAACCGGCAGCGGAGTCCGTGACTACCTCCGGTGAGAGGTCCGGCGAGGCGAGGTGCAGCGGCGGAGCGGCGGCTTGCGGGGCGGCGGCGGCAAGTGGCGGCGGCGGTGCTCGGCTGCGGCGGTGGCGGCGGCTAGGCTCGGCGCTGGCGGCGGGGCTAGGCAGCGGTGGTGCGGTGGGGTGTTGGGGTGGCGGTGGCGGCGGTATATAAGGGCGGGGCGACGGCGGCTTGGAGTAGGGGCCAAGGCGGGGCGGTGCGAAGTCCAACTCGGACTCGGACTCCGGTACAAGTTTGCACAACCGGATGAAGACACACCTTTTGGACGACACTTGAAGGAAGTCACTAGGTACCTGAACATCGGAATACCAAGTTTCACCGGGACCTACACCGCCACTTTACCAGAAGAGGAGCGCTGGTTTATTCGAGTTCAAGTTACAGGAAGGACATTCATGCCTGTCACTGAATCCATAGAGTTTTCCTTTGATGCACCAACCTGGAGTCTAGGCAAGAATATGGCAGCCCACATTGCTATAGGCCATATTGGAGAAGTCTACAAACAGGAGCTGAAGGACACTATCTACCAGATATGTGGGCACCGAGATGAGCAATGGGAGATGATCAGAACCAGGAAGGACATGTCTATTGCAGCATTCATCCAGGATTTAAACAATCACATATGTCGCCAGGAGAACCAGATGTGTGCAAGCATGATAGATTTGAAGAAGGCGATGACCAGGATCACAGAGCTATAAGAGGAGCTTAAGTCTACACACAATGGATATGAGGAGGAAATGATGATACTAGTGGAGAAGAATGATGACCTAACAAGGAAGCTAGGCGTTTTCATGGGAGACCCCGCGCCAGGAGGAGAAGACGATGAACCTAAGGAGATTCGTTCTGAAGACTACATCATCATCAACGACACCGACTCCGACCCCGATGGTTGTGATGATGACTATGAAGACGAAGCTGGAGCGGATATCATGGAGTCTTCCACCGATCAAAATTTCTAGTAGACCACCATATGATCAAGTAGTATTTTCCCCCATGTATATAGTATAGTATGAACACCGTAACGATAATTAGATCGATTGTATGCCCTTGCTTGATTGATTGAGTGATATCATATGATTGTGATTGTCTCATGTGCATATGGGTAGTGCTTCCTCACTAGACCTCATTCTATTCTAATCTCTTCCCTCTAAACCCATCAGATGCCTCCGAGACGTGACCCCGGGTTTGCTTTCCCACCGGAGCTCACTCAGTTGATCCAGCAGCAGAATGCCTTGATGCAGTTGTTAGTTCAGAACCAAGGAAACTTCAACAACAACCCACCGCCACCACCTCCAGTTGACAACTTAGCCCGTTTTCCGAGGTTGCAGCCGCCGGTGTTTTCCAGTAGCACCGAGCCAATAGTTGTAGATGATTGGCTGTGTAGGACTGGAAGAGAGTTGACCACCGCAGGTTGCACAGATGCTGAGAAGGTGTGTTTTGCCGCACACCAATTGGATGGACCAGCAACCTCATGGTGGGAGAATTACACAACCACTTTTCCTATAGCCAATGTCACTTAGGAGCAGTTTCAGCAAGCATTCCGCACCACCCATGTATCAACTAGAGCTATGAGCATGAAGAAGCGTGAGTTTTGCAACTTACGCTAGGGGAACCATACTGTGGGGCAGTACGTGGATGAGTTTAGTAAGTTATCTCGCTATCCCCCAGATGATGTGGCCACAGATGCCGCAAAGCAGGAGAAGTTTATGGAAGGGCTAAATGATGAGATGAGTATACAGTTAATGGTGGCAACATTTAGCAACTACCAGGAGTTGGTAGATAAAGCTCTCATGATCGAAGGGAAGCAGCAGCAGATAGAGAGCCGCAAGAGGAAGTATGGACAAGGGAAGTATAATTCAGGAGCTCAACAGAAGCCTCGGTTTACCCGAAATCGGGAGGACTTACACATAACCATGGAGGCCACACTCACAATGGAGGAGGTTCTCATAATCATAATGGCCCAAAGAATGGGAATGGGAATGAAGCAAGCAGCAGTCAGAACCACTCCAATCCAGCCACACCCGCCAAGAGGGACCTAAGCCACATTACTTATTTCAAGTGTGGGAAGACTGGACACTATGCCACTAAGTGCCGTGAAGCAGAGAACGGAAATGGTAATGGGAACTCTGGGAAGAAGCCCAATCCATTTAACAAAGGACAAGTGAACCACGTGAACGTGGAGGAGGTTGAAGAGCAGCCAGATGCAGTTATTGGTAAGTTTTTAGTTAAGTCATTTACTGCAATCGTTCTTTTTTATACTGGCGCATCGCATTCATACATATCAAGGTGATTTGTGGATAAGTATAAGTTGCCCACTAAAGTTCTTAGGACACCTATGTTAGTAACCTCACCCGGAGCTGAGTATATGGCAAGCAGTGGATGTTTTCAGATGCCATTAACCATAGGTAGTCATGTTTTCCCATCCGACTTGATAATTCTGGAGTCGCAAGGTTTGGATGTGATTTTAGGCATGGATTGGCTATCGATGTATGGGGGAAACATCGATTGCGCCAGTAAGTCAATTCTACTTACCACCCTGGAGGGAAAAAGGATCAAGTATGTATCCAGGCATGCACCAAGGAGAACCCAAGTAAATTCCCTCTCAGGAGTTGTTCAGGAGGAAGTGCCTGTAGTGAAGGATTATCCGGATGTATTTCCAGAGGAGCTACCAGGCATGCTGCCAGATCGAGACATCGAGTTTTTGATAGAGCTGTTGCCAGGCATCGGGCCTATATCGAAGAGACCATACCGGATGCCCGTGAATGATCTGGAGGAGATCAAGAAACAGATTAAGGAGTCATTGGAGAAATGTTACATTCGATGGAGTTCATCACCTTGGGGAGCCCTAGTGCTCTTGGTTGAAAAGAAGGATGGATCGTTGAGGATGGTTGTTGATTATCGTGCGTTGAATGAAGTGACGATCAAGAACAAGTACCCACTACCGATGATTAATGATTTGTTTGACCAGCTGCAAGGAGCTAAAGTGTTTTCGAAGATCGATCTATGATCAGGATACCACCAACTGAAGATTCGAGAGAAGGATATACCTAAAACAGCTTTTACCACAAGGTACGGGCTTTATGAGTACACAGTTATGTCATTTGGATTGACTAATGCCCCTGCCTATTTCATGAGCATGATGAATAAGGTGTTTATGGAGTTCTTGGACAAGTTTGTTTTGGTGTTCATTGATGTTATGTTGGTATACTCAAAGGATGAAGAGGAACACAAGGAGCATTTGCGTTTAGTTCTCGAGAAGCTCAGGGAGCATCAGTTGTATGCCAAGTTCAGCAAATGTGAGTTTTGGTTGAAGGAAGTTGGATTTCTTGGACATGTTATATCAGGAGAAGGTATAGCAGTAGATCCTACCAAGGTTCAATCAGTCACTGAGTGGTTGGCACCCACCTCAGTTGGAGAGATCCGCAGTTTTCTTGGACTCGCGGGATACTATCGGAGATTCATTGATAATTTTTCTAAGATTGCGAAGCCTATGACAACATTGTTGAAGAAGTACACCAAGTTCCATTGGACTGAAGAATGTGAAGCAAGTTTCCAGGAGTTGAAGAAACGTCTGACTACGGCCCCAGTGCTGATTCTGCCAGATATACGTAAGGATTTCCAAGTGTATTGTGACGCCTCTCGCTTAGGACTTGGAAGTGTACTTATGCAGGACAGAAGAGTTGTTTCGTACGCCTCACGACAACTTCGACCGCATGAGTTGAATTATGCCACACATGATTTGGAGTTAGCAGCTGTAGTGCATGCACTCAAAACCCGGAGACACTTTCTTATTGGAAACCGTTGTGATGTGTACACGGATCACAAGAGTTTGAAGTACATTTTTACTCAGAAGGATTTGAATCTCAGGCAAAGGAGATGGTTGGAGCTCATAAAGGATTATGACATGAAGCTGCATTATCACCCAGGCAAGGCCAATGTCATAGCAGACGCTTTGAGCCGAAAAAGTTATGCCAATACCTTCTTAAGTAAAGGATTGCCAAAGGAGTTAGCAGAAGATCTCAGGGAACTCTGTTTGGAGATTGTTCCTAGAGGTTTTGTTACAACATTGGAAGTTTTGTAGACATTATTGGGAAAGATTCGAGAAGCTCAAAAAGATGACAAGGAAATTGCCGAGATAAAGGAGAAGATGGCTGAAGGCAAAGCCAAAGGTTTTTGTGAGGATGAGCACAACACCTTGTGGTTTGAGGACCGTATATTTGTGCCCAACAACGCCGAGATCAGGAAGTTGACACTTCAGGAAGCTCATGACTCGCCATACTCGATACACCCTGGAAACACCAAGATGTATTTGGATTTGAAGGAGCGTTTCTGGTGGACTGAAATGAAGAAGGATATTGCCGAGTATGTAGTTGTATGTGATGTATGTCAGAGAGTGAAGGCAGAACATCAGAAGCTAGCAGGATTACTTCAGCCTATGCCAATACCTGAATGGAAGTTGGATAAGCTTGGCATGGATTTCATCACCGGATTACCCAGGACCCGATCGGAATATGATTCTATCTGGGTAGTAGTGGATTGCTTGACCAAAGTAGCTCACTTTATCCCAGTGAAAACCACCTATACAAGTGCGAAGTTGGCCAAGATATACATGACCAGGATCGTATGTCTGCACGGAGTTCCAAGGACCATCGTATCAGATAGAGGAACACAATTTACTTCAAAGTTTTGGCATCAGTTGCACCAGACTTTGGGAACCAGATTAGAATTCAGTATAACTTTTCACCCGCAGACAGATGGACATACCGAGAGAGTAAATCAGATTCTGGAGGACATGTTGAGAGCTTGTGCTAGATTATGGATCCAGTTGGGATGACAACTTGCCCTACACGGAGTTCTCATACAACAATAGTTACCAGGCCATTTTGAAGATGGCACCGTTCGAAGACCTGTATGGAAGGAGGTGCAGAACACCGTTGATGTGGGATGAAGTTGGAGACCATCAGTTGTTCGGACCGGATTTGATTAAAGAGTCAGAAGAGAAGGTTAAGCTGATCCGGGATAGACTGAAGGTAGCTCAGTCCAGGCAGAAGAGTTATGCAGATTCAAAACGCAAGGAGGTAGTCTATAAAACCGGAGATAGAGCATATCTGCGAGTGTCGCCTCTGCGAGGAGTTAAGCGTTTTGGAGTTAAGGGAAAGTTAGCCCCGAGATTTGTAGGACCATACTGAGTCTTGGAACACATGTGAGAGGTTGCCTACAAGTTGGAGTTACCCGAAGGACTGTCAGGAGTTCATGATGTATTTCATGTTTCCCAGTTGAAGAAGTGTCATGCAGAGATGGCCGATATTCCTTTGAGAGATACGGTGCCCCTGGAAGCAATTCAGTTGGATAGTGATTTGACATATGAGGAGAAACCTATCAAAATTCTCGAGTTTGCCAGTCGAGTTGCTCGCAGCAAGGTTATCAAGTTTTGCAAAGTTCAGTGGAGCCACCATACCGAGGATGAAGCCACCTGGGAACGAGAGGATGATCTACGAAAAGACCACCCACACCTTTTTTCTAGCCAACCCAAATCTCGAGGATGAGATTCATCTTAAGGGGGGTAGGTCTGTAACATCCCAAATTTTCAATTTGGAATGTTATACATAGGTCATTCATGCATATCATATTTTATTGCATTTCCGTGTTGCGATCCTCGAAATTCTAAGCAACCCAAGGACCCATGAAGAGAATTGGGGATTTCACTGTTTTCATATTTGAATTTTCTCAAATATCGAAACAAGGATCATTTGGTTTTAATTAATTTTTCTCTCCAAAAATATTCCATATTAAAATATATGAGAGGAGATAATATGACTTTTCCAAAATAAAGGGAATATTGGAGGGAAAATATTAAAATCAAATAAGTTATTTTATTTGGATTTTATTGCAATTTTATTCGAATTAGGAAAAATGAGCATTTTTCAAAATTGCATTAGAGGCCCAAATAAATGTTCATTTTTTCCGCTATATTTTTAAAGGACGGGGAAAATTTATTTCAGGATTTTTGGAGTCCGATTAGTACTACTTTTAATCATTTTCCTGTGTGTCGGAATATTTTAAAAAAAGTTCTAACCGACTCCAGGCCATAACCGGCCAGGACTCCCCAGGTCGGCCCCTTTAGAAGTCGCGCCCTGCGACCCCGCAGCCCACCTAAGGCCAACCCCCGCCCCGCGCCCCAAACCCTAACCCTAAGCCGCCGCCGCTGTGCCGCGCCGCCATCGCCCGCAAGCGCCGCCGCCCCGCCGCCAGAGTACACCGCCACCGCCGTCCCGTTCCACGAGGTAGCCGCCGTTTTTTTAAAACCGATCGGTTTTATTTCGTAAATCTAGATCTCGTTTTTTAGAATCGGTTTTGTTTCGGTTTTTCTTGGTTCGGTTAAATAGCGGATGTTTGTCCGTATGTTCGTTTTAACAAATGATGTTCATCCGTTAGCCACAGACAGCGAACGTTTGTTCGTTAGCCTGTTCGTCAGTTTTTTGTTTTCCAGGATTTTCTGCGATTATTTTAGATCGCGATTTCTGCCATGTTTTTCGTTTTAGTTTATCTTTTCGCTCGTTTATCCAAATCAGGTGAAACAAGCGCCTAGATCTTCATCTCAAAGCCCTCTTTCTGTTTAACCAACTTGAAAAAAAAAATTGATACTGTAAAATTTGACTTTAGTCCAGATTAGTAATCGGATCTTGTTTCTTTCGTGGTTCGAGTTTCGTTGCTCCGTTTGATTTGATTCTTTTTGCAAACTGGAGTTCTTCAGTTGAACTTCTTGGTTAGACTTCTTGTTTGAGTTTTACCCGTGCATCATTGCTTGATTGATTATGAATGCTATTGTTTGTTTGCGATAGAACACTCAGAGTGCGAAGCATGCTACTACGAGTCTTTAGGATTTGCAGATCGTCAGCAAGGCAAGTAACACTTTGATCATACCCCTTTATCACCCAGTTTTTATGCATTAGTTTTAACCCTCACACATTGCATGAGTAGGATCTCTTAACATGTGGGTCTGGGAAGTAGATGATGAGGTAGAACCTATTACCTGTTTTATTATCAAACCCTTGGGAGTTACTTCTACGTTATGCTTATATTGCTATGTTATGCTCGTAGACGTGGATTGGGTTTGAGTGTATCCATGACAGATGTGAGTGCTTAATTAATGGTTCACTTAAGGTGGCAACTTTAATACACATTTGGGTGGATTGCTTGTGGGCACCTGGAGAATCCAGTGTTGTCCTAGGATATCCTGGAGTACTTGTGTGATCATCCTACGGTTCGCCACCCAGGCTCAAAGGGGATCATAAGATTATTCATGCTAGAAACTTCCGTGTGCAGCCACAAGCCATTATGGGCTCTGGCATAGTTGAGTATGTTGTGTGACCTCTTTCAGTGGTGGGCTAGTAGATGTAGGGGAAAGTAGGTGTAACGGTCCACCCAGAGTAAAGAGTTAATGCTTCTGAAAGACCGTGTCTCGGTCATCCGTTTCTCAATCACCCTGTAGTGCGAGAAATCCAACGGAGGAGATCGAGTCTTGTGGGGAAAAGTGCGCAAACCTCTACAGAGTGTATAAACTAATCATGGTTAGCTGTGTCCCCGGTTATGGACATCTTGAGTATCTGGTACTTGAATTATTGATTTCATCTCATCACTCTAAGATTAATTTGTTGGGTTGATAATTACTTTTAATTGGGATTGAGTTGGAGGAACCTTCTCAATGTTGTTTCAACTACCATGATAGTTAAATAAAATATATTCCTTTGTTGTAGGAAAAAATTGGCTTTTTGCAAAAACATATTAATCATAGAGCCTCCACCAGCCATATATGCATATAGTGATAGCATTTATCTGTTCATTACTCTATTGTGTTACATTGCCAGCATATTCCATGTGCTGACCCATTTTCGGGCTGCAACGTATCATGTTGCAGACTTTTCAGACGATGAGTAAGACGTCGTAGGTCGTTTGTCATGCACTCAACTATGCCGTTGGAGTTGATGGACTCACTTTATCTTCCAAGCCTTCCGCTGTTATCTTTTAGATGGCCTTAAGCCATATTTATTGTAATAAGTTCTCTTTGGAGACTATCGATGTAATAAGTGTGTGATTGCTACTCTGTTATAAATCCTTCCGAGTACTATGTGTGTCAGCATTACCGATCCAGGGATGATACTGAAGCACAAAGACTTGACCGTCTGAGGTCGGGTCGCTACAAGTCCACTATATCTACCTATATGATGTATTCTTTTGCCGTTCTAAGCAAATTTGCATGTGCCATCTCTAATTTTCAAAATAAACTTCTCTTTTGTGTGTTTGTTTCACTCGCGGAGCGGTGAGGGGTGGCTAGTATTTTTGATGCTAGATGTGTTATTCTCAAGATGAGTGTTTATTCACTTGTCATTGCATGAGAGTAAGGCAAAGGTATTAGGGATGCCCAGTCCCAAAATGCAAAAATAAATGAATTTACTTTATGTTATCAAATAATAAATTCCTTGGAAAGTGTTGGCATGTAGGGCACCCGTGGATACGGTTAGCCATGCAAAGTGAAAGTTATGGTGGAAAATGGAATAAACTTTATATTCTATTTGGGAACCGCCTATGATATATCTATGCATGGAAAGTATTGGGAACTCTAAGTTGTTTTCATTGGTGGGATGGATACACCTCCCAAAATGTTTTTATCTCAAATTTTTTGCTTTGAGCTCTGGCACCTCTACAAATCCCTACTTCCCTCTGCAAAGGGACTTTCTTTTGTTTTATGCAATTTTTATTTTGAAATTTGAGTCTCCATCTTCTCTCATAAAAGCACCAACTAGGAGGCAATATGATCGTGCTCAAGTATTGGGCGTAGTTAATATTCGAGTTTGTTTCACGAATGGATCAATGTTTGAGCATGATGGGCTAGGGATAACTTGTTTTAGCATTGATATTTTGAAAGACATGGTTGCTTGTTGATATGCTTGAGTATCTAAATTATTATGTCAAAACTAGACTATTGCTTTGAATCACATAAAAGTCCAAATGTCCAGCTATAAAGAAAAGAATATGATATGACTTGATGAACAACACTCCACATGAAAAATTCTATTTTTATCACTTACCTACTCGAGGATGAGTAGGAGTTAAGCTTGGGGATGCTGATACGTCTCCAACGTATCTATAATTTTTTATTGTTCCATGCAATTTTATTATCAATCTTGGATGTTTTATAATCATTTTATAGTCATTTTATATCATTTTTTGGTACTAACTTATTGACATAGTGCCAAGTGCCAGTTGCTATTTTTTCCATGTTTTTTACATCGCAGAAAATCAATATCAAAGGGAGTCCAAATGCCACGAAATTTTACGAAGATTTTTTATGGGCCAGAAGGAAGGCAATGGGCTCTGGTTGCACCTAGGGGGTGCCTCGAGGGGGGCACAACCCACCAACGCGCGCCAGGAGGGCCAGACGCGCCCTGGTGGGTTGTGCCCACCTTGGGTGCCCCCAGACTGCCTCTTTGTTCTATAAATACCCCAAAAATACCAGAACCCTAGGGGAGTCGACCAAATATTCATCCACCCGCCGCAGAGTCCAGAACCACCAGATCCAATCTAGACACCATCACGGAGGGGTTCACCACTTCAATTGGCGCCTCTCCAATGATGCGTGAGTAGTTCTTTGTAGACCTTCGGGTCCGTAGTTAGTAGCTATATGGCTTCATCTCTCTCTCTCTCTCTCTTGATTCTCAATACAATGGTCTCTTGGATATCCATACGATGTAACTCTTTTGCGGTGTGTTTGTTGGGATTGATGAACTTCGAGTTTATGATCAGATCTATATTTTTATATCCATGAAAGTATTTGAGTTTCTTTGATCTCTTTTATTCATGATCTCTTATAGCCTTGTATCTCTTCTCCGATATTTGGGTTATGTTTGGCCAACTTGATCTATTTATCTTACAATGGGAAGAGGTGCTCGGTAGTGGGTTCGATCTTACGGTGCTTGATCCCAGTGACAGAAAGGGGGCCGACACGTATGTATCATTGCTACTAAGGATAAAAAGATGAGATCTATATCTACCGCCATATAGATAAACGGATCTTGTCTACATCATGTCATCGTTCTTATTGCATTATTCTGTTTTTTCATGAACTTAATACACTAGATGCATGTTGGATAGTGGTCGGTGTGTGGATTAATAGTAGTAGATGCAGGCAGGAGTCGGTCTACTAATCTTGGACGTGATGCCTATGTAATGATCATTGCTTGGATATCATCATAATTATTTGAAGTTCTATCAATTGCCCAACAGTAATTTGTTTACCCACCGTTTGCTATTTTTCTCGAGAGAAGCCACTAGTGAAACCTATGGCCCCCGGGTCTTCTTTCTCATATATTTGCCTTGCGATCTACATTTCCTTTGCATTTTTATTTAGATCTATTAAACAAAAAAAATCCAAAAATACTTTGCTGCACTTTATTTTATTTGCGATCTATTATTTCAATCTATTACAACTTTCTCCCATCAACACGCAATTTCTGGCGCCGTACCCCAGAAGTGATTGACAACCCCTTTAACACGTTGGGTTGCGAGGTGTTGTTGTTTGTGTGTAGGTGATGTTTATGTTGTGTTGCTTGGTTCTCCTACTAGTTCGATACATTGGTTTCATAACTGAGGGAAATACCTATCGTCGCTATGCTACATCATCCCTCCCTCTCTAGGGAATTACCGACGTAGCTCCAGCTACCATCAGATTATAGTCTGGAATGGGGGGAGGGGGTTGCTTTTGCGCCAACCATGGAGCAACGTCTGCATGAAATTTTATTCCCATGCAAGGCTCGCCTCTTTTGCTCTAC
The DNA here is from genome assembly GCF_002162155.2 of Triticum dicoccoides. Classification (NCBI taxonomy): domain Eukaryota; kingdom Viridiplantae; phylum Streptophyta; class Magnoliopsida; order Poales; family Poaceae; genus Triticum; species Triticum dicoccoides. Next base: position 452,649,545 of record NC_041392.1, on the reverse strand, counting down.
ATGTTCAGTACCTTTGAGTACAATAACTGACATGCATAGGAATAAAACATAGTGAGATTATGTAAGGAGTGCATGCACAAATCCAGAGTGATGGTAGCAAACTGTGGATAGATCCAAACCAATGATAGCAGGCAGATAATAGCTTCAGTTAAAAATACAGATAATGGCTCCTTTCATATTTGTTTCCACCCAACATGAAACTCATAATAGACACCCAAGATTAACCATATAGTAGACATATAGTATTGATTGCTGCCCCAATATGTACCCGACAACCATTTAAAAACTCAAGTTTGAACATTAGTTTGGACTTGACTTAGAGTCTAATTGGTGAACAAGATGATAAAGTAGCATGCCATCATATTAAGCCATGCATAACATAAGCAGACACAAAAGAGTGCGACTTCTCTTGCGGACCCGTGTAGTCCTGAAGGTCATCTGCTTGGTTGATGATGGTAATGCAGTTGTCGTGGCTGCCAGCGGTGGGGAAGAAGATCTGAGGCAGCGAAAGACAGTTTGGAAGGCGGATCCCTGCTGTGGTGAACCCTTCCGTCGTTGGGGCAGCTGAGCTGGGGTGGAACACAGCGCAGCAGGAGAGGGACAAACCAAACAAGGTTTTCTTTGACACATATCTGTAAAAGAAGTAATTCTGTAAGGGCTTGCTTGAATTGGAGGGTTCTAACAATGCAGGGATAGGAAATACACAGGAATAGGATAGGAACGCACGTGCAAAATAGAGAATTTAAAAACACAGGATTTCTGCCAACAGGGCGGACCGCCGGCTGCTAAGGAGGCGGAGCCGGCTGGCCGGCAGGTTGAGGCGGCAGTCCTTCGCCCTTGGCGATTCGGGTGAGCCAATGGCACTTCCGAGTGGTGTGGTTGGATGGCTTCGCACCACTGTGGAACTTGCAGGGAGCATCGAGGGTTTGCTCATAGGAGAAGGCGGACAACCAAGCAGGCTTGTCGCCCTTCTGACGCTTGGGGCCAGGTTGACCCTCCGGCTGCTGATCTTGAACTGTCGCCACTTGCCGGCTGGTGGAAGCCGACTGCTGGGCCTTTCACTTGTTGCTGTTATGTTGCTGCCGCTGACTGTTGTCACCAGCCGGCGTCTGAGGAGCCGGAGGGAGAACTTTCCCAGAAGAGTCCACTCGGAGCTCCGACTTCATGGAGGAGTCGACAGTGGTGTACTTGTCTGCTATGATCAGCAGTTCATCGAGTGTAGCCGGCTCGTCGCAGAGGAGTCGATGCTTGAGTAGGGTGCCCTCTCGGCACCCGATAGTTAAGTACTCTATGGCTTGCACCTCATGCACCCCTTTGCAGGAGTTGCGCAGTTCGACCCACCGCGTCAGGTACTCGCGGGTGGACTCAGTCGGTCCTTGGATGCACAGAGAGAGATGGCGGGGCTTGGGCGGCCGTTTGTAGGTGCTGGTGAAGTTGCGGATGAAGACTTCGGTGAAATCCAACCAGCTGTTGACGTTGTAGGGCTTGAGGCTATCCAGCCACGTCTGGGTTGTGCCCTGGAGCATGAGCGAAACGTACTTCATGGCAACACGCTTGTTGCCATTTGCTATGTTGACGGTGGTGGAGTAGTCAACCAATCAATCCTCCGGCTTCACAGAGCCGTTGTACTTGGGCATATCTCGAGGGAGCGAGAACCCTTTGGGAAAGGGCTCGTCGCGAATGCGCGGGCCGAAACAAGGCGGGCCGATTGCATCTTCTTCTTCTTCTTCTACCGCTAGGGATCGAGCCACTCGGTCGATCCGATGGCGGGCGTCATTTTCTCTGACTCCTTCACGGTGGCCTAGCCGGTCTCCGAGAGTCGGGTGCTCAATAGCCGGCGGGGAAACACGCCTCTCCCTGCACAGGGGAGGTGGACGATCGCCCCGCTGTTCGACTGCTCGAGGGCGGCCGTCTTGGTCGCGCTCGATGGTGATGCGTGTCCGAGTGTGGCTAGCAGCCGACTCTGGTTTTCTTCGGTCGCGGGCGCCGCCTGTTGGTGCTTGGGAGGTCGTGCCGTGTTCTCGGCAGGGGGGGTTCTCTGCGTGCAGGCCAGGTTCCTCCACGAGGCAACCAACTTCTTGTTGTGCAGCTGCGTCGAGGAGCTGCTGGACACGCTCCGTCATGCAGTGTCGCTCGTCACCCTCCAGGTGGTCTAGTTCGTCTGCTGCCGCCTGGGCAGCATGCAGATTCTCCAAAGGCGTGGCGTAGACGGGGCAGTCGGCTCCCAGCATGCTGGTGACGGCCGTGCCACGCTGCCGAACAGTGCCCAGCCGGCCTAGCTCACCAGCAGCCGATTGATTCATCTCCAACGTATCTAATTTTCCAAACACATTTGCCCTTGTTTTGGACTCTAACTTGCATGATTTGAATGGAACTAACCCGGACTGACGCTGTTTTTAGCAGAACTGCGATGGTGTTATTTTTGTGCAGAAATAAAAGTTCTCAGAATGACCTGAAAATCCACGGAGACATGTTTTGGAATTAATGGAAAATACTGGCAAAAGAATCAGCATCAGGGGGCCCATACCCTGTCCACGAGGGTGCAGGGCGCCCCTGCCTCGTGGCCCCCCTAGGACTCCACCGACCTCAACCCCAACTCCATATATACTTCCAGGGAGAAAAAAAATCAGGGAGAAGGATTCATCACATTTTACGATACAGAGCCGTTGCCAAGCCCTAATCCTCCTCGGGAGGGCTGATCTGGGGTCTGTTCAAGGCTCCGGAGAGGGGAATCCGTCGCCATCGTCATCATCAACCATCCTCCATCACCAATTTCATGATGCTCACCGCCGTGTGTGAGTAATCTCATTGTAGGCTTGCTGGACGGTGATGGGTTGGATGAGATTTACCATGTAATCGAGTTAGTTTTGTTAGGGTTTGATCCCTAGTATCCATTATGTTCTAAGATTGATGTTGCTATGACTTTGCTATGCTCAATGCTTGTCACTAGGGCTCGAGTGCCATGGTTTCAGATCTGAACCTATTATGTTTTCATGAATATAAGTGAGTTCTTGATCCTATCTTGCAAGTCAATAGTCACCTACTATGTGTTATGATCCGGCAACCCCGAAGTGACAATAATCGGGACCACTCCTAGTGATAACCGTAGTTTGAGGAGTTCATGTATTCACGAAGTGTTAATGCTTTGGTCCGGTACTCTATTAAAAGGAGGCCTTAATATCCCTTAGTTTCCAATAGGACCCCGCTGCCACGGGAGGGTAGGATAAAAGATGTCATGCAAGTTCTTTTCCATAAGCATGTATGACAATATTTGGAATACATGCCTACATTACATTGATAAACTGGAGCTAGTTCTGTGTCACCCTATGTTATAACTATTGCATGAGGAATCGCATCCGACATAATTATCCATCATTGATCCATTGCCTACGAGCTTTTCACATATTGATCTTTTCTTAGTTACTTTTCCATTGCCACTGTTATGATTGCTACAAAAACTACTACTGTTACTTTTCCCATCGTTACTGTTACTTCCGTACTACTTTGCTACTAAATACTTTGCTACAGATATTAAGTTTTTCAGGTGTGGTTGAATTGAAAACTCAACTGCTAATACTTGAGAATATTCTTTGGCTCCCCTTGCGTCGAATCAATAAATTTGGGTTGAATAGTCTACCCTCAAAAACTGCTGCGATCCCCTATACTTGTGGATTATCAAAACTATTTTCTGGCGCCGTTGCCGGGGAGCATAGCTCTATTCTTTGAGTCACTTGGGATTTATATCTGTTGATCACTATTAGGAAGTTGAAAGATGAAAGAACCAAGATTTTTCCCTCAACTACGAGGGGAGGTAAGGAACTGCCATCTAGCTCTACACTTGACTCACCTTCTGTTATGAGTAAATTTGTGACACCTACACCTGTTATTGATTCTGATATGTCGCATGTTATTGATGATGCCACTTCTACTATGCATGATGCTTATGATGAAACTAATTCTATGCTTGATAATACCGTGCCATTAGGTGAATTTCTTGATGAACAACTTGCTAGGGTTAGAGAAAATGAAATTATTGAAAAATATAATATTGATGAAAGTGATGATGAAGATTCTCCCCCTAGATATGAATTGCCTGATGTGCTTGAGGGTTATGTTATGAATGAAGAAACTGCTAGAGATCTTTTTGCTTGCAAAGATAGATATGATCTTAAGAAACTATTAGCTAAGCTGAAGGAAAAGTCTTTGAATGCTAGAATGAGATATGACCCTGCTTTTGCTACTTCACCTATCTGTATTTCTGATAAGGATTACAATTTCTCTGTCGATCCTGAGTTAATTACTTTGGTTGAATCTAATCCTTTTTATGGCTATGAATCTGAAATTGTTGTGGCACATCTTACTAAATTGAATGATCTAGCCACCCTACTCACTCATGAGGAAAAATTTTTATTACTACTATATCCTTAAGTTATTTCCGTTCTCATTAAAGGGTGATGCTAAAACATGGTTTAGTTCTCTTGCTCCTGTTTGTGTGCGTAGTCCCTAGGATATGATTTATTACTTCTCTGCTAAATATTTCCCCGCTCATAAGAAACAATCTGCCTTAAGGGAAATATATAATTTTGTGCAAATTGAAGAAGAGAGTCTCCCACAAGCTTGGGGGAGGCTTCTCCGATTACTTAATTCTTTGCCTGATCATCCTCTCAAGAAAAATGAAATACTTGATATCTTTTATAATGGACTAACCGATGCTTCCAAATACCACCTGGATAGTTGTGATGGTTGTGTTTTCAGGGAAAGAACCGTTGAGCAAGCTGAATTGCTATTGAATAATATATTTAGTAATGATAATGATTGGACACTTCCTGAACTAACTCCTAAGCCAACTCTAAAGAAAAGGGGTATTCTATTTCTCAGTCCTGAAGATATGCAAGAGGCAAACAAATCTATGAAAGAAAAGGGTATTAAAGCTGAAGATGTTAAGAATTTTCCACCTATTGAATAAATACATGGTCTTAATAACCCGACAAAGGTAGTAAAGGTAAATTCTCTCTATATATTTGAAGAAGGTGATATTCCTCGTAATAAGTCTGCTAGCCAATGCTTGGATGAGTTTGATAATTTTATTGTTAAACAAGAAAACTTCAATGCTTATGTTGGTAGACAATTGAAACGTAATGCTTATATGGTTGAACACTTGAGTGATTATATGTCTAGAGTTAAAGGTGACCTTAAACTTATTTGTAAACATGCTTCTATGGTTACCACTCAGGTAGAACAAGTGCTTAAAAGCACATGATGATTTTCTTAATGAATTAAATAATAATAAAAATGATAATTCTATTAGAGTTATGACTAGAGGGGGTAAAATGACTCAGGAACCTTTTTATCCCGAGGGCCACCCTAAGAGAGTTGAGCAAGATTCTCAGAGAACTAATGTTGATGCACCTAGTCCTTATAAGAAGAAGAAAAAGAAAAATGGTAGGACTTTGCATGCTTCTAGTGAACCTGTTGTTGACACACTTGAGAATCCCAATGATATTTCTATTTCTGATGCTGAAACACAATCTGGTAATGAACATGAACCTAGTGATAATGATGATGTTCATGTTGATGCTCAACCTAGCAAGAACAATGCTATAGAGATTGAACCTGCTGTTGATCTTGATAACCCACAATCAAAGAACCAACGTTATGATAAGAGAGACTTTGTTGCTAGGAAGCACGGAAAAGAAAGAGAACCATGGGTTCAGAAACCCATGCCTTTTTCTCCTAAACCATCCAAGAAAAAGGATGATGAGGATTTTGAGCGCTTTGCTGAAATGATTAGACCTATCTTTTTGCGTATGTGTTTGACTAATATGCTTAAAATGAATCCTTATGCTAAGTATATGAAAGATATTGTTATAAATAAAAGAAAGATACCGGAAGATGAAATTTCCACCATGCTTGCCAATTATAGTTTTAAAGGTGGGATACCAAAGAAACTAGGAGACCCCAGAGTACCAACTATACCATGATCCATTAAAAGAAAGTATGTTAAAACTGCTTTATGCGATCATGGAGCCGGTGTTACTGTTATGCATCTCTCTTTATATCATAGACTTGATTTGAATAAGTTGACACATACTGAAATATCTTTGCAAATGGCCGATAAATCAACTGCTATACCTGCCGGTATCTGTGAGGATGTGCGTGTTGTGGTTGCAAACATTACTATTTTAACGGACTTTGTTATTCTTGATATTCCCGAGGACGATAGTATGTCGATTATCCTTGGTAGACCCTTTTTGAATGCTACAGGGGCTGTTATTGATTGCAACAAAGGCAATGTCACTTTTCATGTTAATGGTAATGAGCATACGGTACACTTTCCGAGGAAACAACCTCAAGTCCACAGTATCAATTCTACTGGAAAAATTTCAACGATTACTATTGGAAGTTTTGAATTCCCTCTTCCTACTGTCAAGAAGAAATATGATATTCTTATTGTTGGGGACATGCATATCCCGTTGAGGTAACCTACTATTATTCGAAAATTCTTCGGTTTCATGTTATTCGGAAAGAGTTTGTTAACAAGACTTGATCAACCTTGTTAGTGGATTCCTGTTGATGAGCACGAGATGGATGAAGTTAGAAAGCACAACTCTCTGTACCCTCCTTTTACTTTCTGTTATTTAGATTAAATAAAGCAAAATAATATTTTCTGTCTGTTTTCTGAATTATCCTTGCAATAAAAATACCCCAAAAATAAAAGTTCTCCAAATGTCCTAAAATGAAATATGATTTTTTGTAGAATATTTAAGAATTTCTAACAGTGAGAACACACCAGGGGCCCCACCATTTGGCCACGAGGGCACAGGGCGCGCCCACCCCCCTGGGGTGCGCCCCCTGCCTCATGGGCCCCATGTGGACCCCCCTCCACTTACTCCAGCACCCACTCACTTCATCTTCCTCCAGAAAAATCCTCCCATAGCTCAAACCTGTGTTATAGCTCATCTTGCTGCCATTTTCGATCTCTTTGCTCAAAGCTCCATTCACAAAACTGTTTTGGGGGATTGTTCTTCGGTATGTGACTCCTCCAAAGGTCCAATTAGTTTTTGTTCTAGTGATTTATTTATTGCAAATTTTTGCTACTAAGGTGACCCTGTTCTTGAGCTTGCATCTCAAATTTATATGGTCAAAAGTAGTTTTAATGCATGATATAGCCTCTAGGCACCTGTGGGAGTAGTTGCTATCTATCTCGTTGAGTTTGATTCACTTTTATTTGGAGTCACTAAAATTTCAGAAATTTTTCAAAGAAATAAACATGGATACGAAAATGTACCAAGGTGGTTCCTCAAGGAGGCAAGAACCAAGGCTCGCGATACGTGAGCCGGACGATGAACCACTGAGGGAAGCTCAAGTGCGGCCTTGTGAATGGCCGTCAGAGGAGTTTATGGTCCAGGCAGGCATCATGGATGAATTTGACGCGTATGAGCGTAATCCTGATCTTGAGGACTTCGTGTCAGATAAGTGCCTACAGTACCACCACCTAACCGATTCCTTTGTGAGGAGGTTTAGATTTACATCCTCGCGCAATTCTCACATTGTTTTATTTGATCTTTATGATAAATCATATACCATGGACCTAGAAGATTTTAATACTGCTTGTAAACTCCCGCAGTGGGGCAATGTTAGTGAACCTCGCAAATCTGAATATAAAGACTTTCTTGCTAGTATCACCGTGGGGGAATCTAGGGAAATCACACAAGCTACCATAGGGAGCATTCATTTCCCTTCCATACATTATTTTGCTCTCTTTATAGGTAGATGCATTAATGGTAAAGATGAGGCTTGTCACATGTGCGTTCCAGATCTTAGTGTCCTCAAGAGTGCGGTATTAGGTGATAAACAATATAACTTAGGGGCCATTGTTACACGAAGGTTGCATCTTAACGGTACAAGTCGAGATCTCTCGGTTGTTATGTTGACAATGAGAGTATGCCACTCAAAATATTATTTATCTCTGTTTCAAAACTCGAGCTCTAGCACCTCTGCAAATCCCTGCTTCCCTCTGCAAAGGGCCTATCTATTTACTTTTATGTTGAGTCATCATCCTCTTGTTAAAAAGCACCAGTTGGAGAGCACCGCTATCATTCGCATGCATTGCTATTAATTTACATTGAGTATGACTGTGACTGGATCTCTTTTACCATGAATTACAATGTCTAGCCAGTCCTTGATCTTCAGGGGTGCTCTGCATTTATGTTTTGCGGTCTTAGAAAGGGCTAGCGAGATACCATCTTGTTATATCATGTTATGATTGTTTTGCGAAAGTGTTGTCATCCAAGATTTATTATTATTGCTCGCTAGTTGATTAATTATGCCATTGATATGAGTAAACATGAGACCTAAATGTTATTGTGAATATGGTTAGTTCATAATCTTTGCTGAAAACTTGAATGCTGGCTTTACATATTTGCAACAACAAGATCAAACAGAGTTTGTAAAAGTTTTTCTTTATCACTTTCAGTTTGTCAACTGAATTGCTTGAGGATAAGCAAAGGTTTAAGCTTGGGGGAGTTGATACGTCTCCAACGTATCTACTTTTCCAAACACTTTTGCCCTTGTTTTGGACTCTAACTTGCATGATTTGAATGGAACTAACCCGGACTGACGCTGTTTTCAACAGAACTGCCATGGTGTTATTTTTGTGCAAAAATAAAAGTTCTCGGAATGACCTGAAAATCCACGGAGACATGTTTTGGAATTAATGGAAAATACTGGCGAAAGAATAAGCATCAGGGGCTCCACTCCCTTTCCACGAGGATGTAGGGCGCCCCCCCCTGGGGCACGCCCCCTGCCTTGTGGGCCCCTGGGACTCCACTGACCTCAACCCCAACTCCATATATTCACTTTTGGGGAGAAAAAAATCAGGGAGAAGGATTCATCGCGTTTTATGATACGAAGACGCTGCCAAACCCTAATCTTCCTCGGGAGGGATGATCTGGAGTCTGTTCTGGGCTCCGGAGAGGGGAATCCGTCGCCATCATCATCATCAACCATCCTCCATCACCAATTTCATGATGCTCACCGCCTGCGTGGGTAATCTCATCGTAGGCTTGCTGGACGGTGATGGGTTGGATGAGATTTACCATGTAATCGAGTTAGTTTTGTTAGGGTTTGATCCCTAGTATCCATTATGTTCTAAGATTGATGTTGCTATGACTTTGCTATGCTTAATGCTTGTCACTAGGGCCTGAGTGCCATGATTTCAGATATGAACCTATTATGTTTTCATGAATATATGTGATTTCTTGATCCTATCTTGCAAGCCAATAGTCACCTACTATATGTTATGATCCGGCAACCCCGAAGTGACAATAATCGGGACCACTCCCAGCGATGATCGTAGTTTGAGGAGTTCATGCATTCACTAAGTGTTAATGCTTTGGTCCGATACTCTATTAAAAGGAGGCCTTAATATCCCTTAGTTTCCAATAGGACCCCACTGCCACGGGAGGGTAGGACAAAAGATGTCATGCAAGTTCTTTTCCTTAAGCACGTATGACTATATTCGGAATACATGCCTACATTACATTGATGAACTGGAGCTAATTCTATGTCACCCTATGTTATAACTGTTGCATGAGGAATCACATCCAACATAATTATCCATCATTGATCCATTGCCTACGAGCTTTTCACATATTGATCTTTGCTTAGTTACTTTTCCATTGCCACTGTTACGATTGCTACAAAAACTACTACTGTTACTTTTGCCACCGTTACCGTTACCTCCATACTACTTTGCTACTAAATACTTTGCTGCAGATATTAAGTCTTTCAGGTGTGGTTGAATTGACAACTCAACTGCTAATACTTGAGAATATTCTTTGGCTCCCCTTTTGTCGAAACAATAAATTTGGGTTGAATACTCTACCCTTGAAAACGGTTGCGATCCCCTATACTTGTGGGTTATCACCGGCGTGCCGCAGACGGCGTGGTCAATCTCGCGCTGGTAGGCTTCACGGAGGCGCCTCATGGCCGCCAGCTTTTGGGCGCTTTTGGGGAGCGAGACTCGGAAAGCCTCCAACGTCGCTCCGTCTGCATTCTCCGCAACAGGTGCGGATAAGACCCGCATTGCCACCTGCAGCGGGTCACGAGCAGCCCCATCGAAGTCTCCATCGTGGCTAATGACCAGCACCTCTGTGACGATGCTGGCGTCGCTGGTCACAGGAGGGAACGGGTCGCCGACCATGTTGGCGGGGAAGGAATCGGGAGATGCTACGTCGAAGTCGACGAGCATTGGGTCGGTGGAGCCAACAGACTCTATGTTGAAGGCGGGCTCGTTGGCGATGCCGATCTTGCCAAGGAGGTCAACGAGGCAGCTTTCGGAGCGGGCTACTCCCACATCGGGCGCGGGCTCGTCGGAGAGACAGATCCCACCGATGAGGTCGGCGCGAGTGCTTGCGGCGCAAGCGGCTTCCGCGTCGTGCAGCGTGTCGACGCAGACGCCATCCGACATGCCGGGCTAGCTGCGTTCACTGGGAAGAAAAAGGGTTCCCGTCCAGAACGTGTTTCTGGACAACGGTGCACCTTGCCCCATGGTGGGCGCCAAATGTCGGGGTTGTGGAGCGACATATGCCAAGGGATGGCTAATCATGGAGAGGGACAAGAGTACGCCGCCGGGCTCTAGAAGCAGGATTGAGCGAGATAGCATACGCCTGCGAATCTTACCCAGGTCCGGGGCTCTCCTAGGAGATAACACCCCTAGTCCTGCTCTCTGGGGTCTCCGCATGATCACTATCTCAACAAGGTAGCTACAAGCTTGCTCCTTGAGCTATTTAGCTAGAGGAGGAAGAAGAACAAGGCTAGCCCTTACTCCACTCTCTCTATGTGGGTGTATGTGTGTGTTCTAAGGTTCTGAAGCCTTTGCATGGGCGACCTGGGGGTTTATATAGGCCTACCCCTAGGGGTACAATGGTAATCCGGTCGGGTGTAGGACCCGGTTGTCAGTCTCTCTAGATGCCGGCTGCTGGGGCCCGCCGCTTGGTGGGTCCCGCTGGCTATCGTGTACTCGGCCGATAGGCCATGCCCGCGGCTTGCGGGTCTGGTTGAGCACTCCGCACTGTAGCCTTGCTACTGATGATGGATGCTTTGTCAAGGGAAGCATGGCTACAGTATCACCGCCTGGTGGGCGTTCACTATAGCATTACCCGTCTCTTCTGGTTAATTACGCATAGACTTTGAGGGGGGAGGGGGCGCCTGCTAGGAGGCGGCCCGCTCCCGTTGCCGCTTGCTGGGGTTTCACCGCCTTCTAGGGCTCACTAACAGGTAGGGCCCGCCGCCTGCGGGCCGTACCGACAGGCCGTTGTGGGAGCATACCTCCCTAGGTAGTAGGTGATGTCATGAGCAGCATGGCTACAGTACCCCGCCGGGTGGGGGGCGTCCGCTAGGTATGCTCGTACTGTAGCCACGCTCAGCCCGGGATTCGGGGGTGGCAGGTTGCACTGTAACCATGCCCCGTCCCGTGCGGTTATGTGGGTGCAAACTTTGAGGGCGCGGGGGGCCGCCTGCTAGAAGTCAGCCGCCCCGTAGCCGCCTTCTAGCAGCCGACCGTTTGGACCAGCCGACCCAAGAAAGCAGTCGTTCATCCTGGAGGTGTGAGGGACGCAGTCGGCCCCGATGTCTTGAAATACCATGGGGGGCTGATGAGGCTACATGTGGTCATTTACTCCGACATGGAGCCGGGGGTATTGCTCCGCTGTGATGGAGGGTTTTGTCGTTGGAGCAGCTTCGGTGAGTTGTACGACGGCGAGGCTAAAGCAGGACAACAGAGACAACATTAACCTGAGTGGAATTCTAATAGCATCTCCAATAGATGATGTAAAATACATGACCCCAAAGTGCTACATGTAAAATACATCAGCCGCTCATCTCTGAACTTAACTGTTGAAATGAAACTGAATCTTACTGTCGAAACTGAATGTGCTAGTAGCAGAAAAGCAGTCGCATCGCCCGGAGCAGCAGCACGTGTGAGAGCCGGGGCAGCTAGTCGTATAGCAGCATCTTGGGTAGCAGCTGTAGAGGCTTGAGCGAGAGTAGGATAGGCTACTCGTGCAGCAGTAGTGCGAGCAAGAGTAGAGCAGCAGCGCAAGCAAGAGCAAGAGCGAGAGCAGCAACAATAGCAAGAGCAAGAGCAGACCAGGCAGGGGACCGAGAGCAAGAGCAGAGCAGTAGCGCAAGCGAGAGCCAAAACAGTAGCAGCTCCTACTGATGTGGACGTCGCCGCCAAGGGAGCGGCGCCGTGGAGGAAGTGGCCGGCAACGCCGCCATAGATGGAGTCGCGCCATGTCGGCTCGGGACCGACCACCGGCAGCACCGTGAGATCGAATCAAGAAGAAGATGCAGCAATTAGTGTACAACCTGTTTGGCGGCACCGATTAGGCCTCAACTTCATCCGAGGAATCGGTGATGATGATGCTCTTCCGGTGGTGCAGGTGAAGACAACGGTGTGGGAATGGAGGTGGCACGAAAGACGAGGGGAACGTCGGGGCAACTCCTTGGAGGTGGAGGACGGGGTGGTTGAACCAGCGGGACGACAAGATCAATGACGGATCCTCATCAGATGCGGTGGATGAGGGACGTCGAGGTGTTGGTGTGGATGACATCGTCGGGGAAGAGGCTGCGGCTGGGAGGCGGACGGAGGAGGGTGTGGGGCTTCACGGGTTTTCATGGCCTCGGTGTATGAATGGGTGGGCGGATGGGATGGGAGGAGGGAACCATGGCTTAGGGACGCGCTTGTCCGAAATATGGGGTAAGTTAGGACAGTACCCCCACCGATTTGAGCTAGGCGGTTCTTTCGATTCAGGGGTATCAGGACATTTCATGTGTCAGGATTTCGCAGGAGGTGGGAGTTTTCGCGCGCGTTGTAATTTTGCGACAGCAAGGCGTGAGTTGAGATGGAGGGAGTTTTCGGAGCACAACGAGACACAGAGATATCTTCAAATTTTGAGGTAACAAGACGCGAGTTGAAGAGGCGGGAGTTTCGCAGCACGATAGCCAGAGATGCTAGTTTGAAATTTCGGCATAACAAGGTGCGGCTCGAAATTTCGAGAGAACAAGCTTAACGTGTACAAAAAAAGGACAATTCGCACCTCACTAGAGAGAGCCATGTCCCGTTTTACTATAGTACTAGAAATGCATTCAAATACAACAACAACAACAACAACAACAACAAACTAAAAAAATTGGGACAACAAGCTTAACGTGTACATTATCAAATCAATTTGCACTTTCCTCAACAATAAAAAAACAATTCGTGTTGTCTAGCGTATGGACTAAATTTGAGTACATTTTCCCTGTTTGAATGAGATTGTACTCGGGTTAGTTATACAACCATCTAAATATTATCTTCACAACACATGACATGAATATAGGAGTAGTAAATTCCTATATAAATACAAACTACATGTACATATGATCTCAAATTCAAATATATGTATCCATTTTATGTTGAATTCAAATCATAGTACATGTATGCTCTAGCTAGATGTTCGGAATCTAAACCATGTATGATACTATGTACAATGTGTTTAACAGGCACAACACACACACAAACACCATTTAGACTAGTAAGGTACACGCGCATTGCACACATGATATTTGGCAACTAAATTATGAATAAGTACCATATTATAGCATGTAAGCTTTGAGTCATATATGCATGATGTAGATGTTCGTTTAATTCTTATAGTTCATCTCATTCAAAATCAATTAGTTTTTATAAAAAAACTAATCTATTTTAAGATTGATGGAATTATGTGTTGTAAAACATAAAGTAAAAACAAATAATGGCTATTCATGTAGAAATTTTTTTGGGCAATCATGATACGGAAGATTCTAGAACAAAGGAGAAGTGCTTGTGTTTTAAGGTTTGTGCATTGTGCTTAAGTTCAACTATGGAGTCTTCTATATTGTACATGTGGCAAAATCTAGTGTACTGTAGATGATATCCAACGGCCAGTTGACCGGTCGCTTCCCGCGGACGTGCGTGGGCGGTGGAAGAGGAAGGAGAAGGGAAGCGAGTTGTGGAGTACTACACCAATTGCAGCACGGGCTCCAAGGAACGTTCGTGCCAAACAATGCATAGTTGTACAGTATAGTCCGGCCGAGTATGAATTAGCCTTTAGGTTCCGTGTGGATGACATGGCTGCAACATGTAGGATACATTTCGATAGCCTACCGCTCCTCTTTGCACGGTTTGGTCATGCAAGATTTGCATGCACGCATGTCATGCACGTACTTGTCGAAGGCGTGCTCAAAAAAGGGCGACCAAGTCCGCTAGTCCGCGTTGGTCCATGCGCCCGGGAAACAACTAACCCCAGTCACTGTAAATGTCGTGCATGCTTTAATTCCGGGCTAGTGAATGGACGCGAACGTGCCGTACGACAAACCGCCTGCCAGCTCCCTAATATCTATCTCTACTCTTATACTAATAATCTATCTATCTATCTCTATCTCTCTTCTACTACTTCTACTACTCTACTACTCTTAAAAAAAATAGAGTTGGTGATGATGGTGTGCCTGCCATCGTGCAATATAGGACGTTCAATTTATATCTGACGTATAGAAAGAAAACTATGGCAATTTTGCAAAAAAATACCCACACCCCTCTCCACATTTTCAAATAAGGGCTTCCCTCGTTCATCCTTTTCGCTCACAAGATAAACTACGCGTACAAATGCATCTTGATGTTACGTGCAACGCACGAGGATGTTTCCTTGGAACTTAGGGGTCTCTCCAGTGCAGCGTGGCCGTAGTTGCAAGTTGACGCCCCCTTGACATGACGACGTTGAGGGGCACTCGGATTTTGGCCGATGAGCAGGTAAGTGATGAGTTTCATCACATAGTAAATGCATTCTAAAGACTACTTCCGTGTCCATTTCCTAATTCCCCCGCTACCCACGGTTTCACAGGTTACGCTTCGTGCCAGTGGAGATTGGCTTACATATGTACGGGAGGGTACCAACATCAATTTGCACAACATTTACAATGGTGACACCATTCCTATAGAACCTTTGTCCAACATTGGGATCAGCCATGCAACGGGCCACCGCCTGAATTGGTACGATGGAACCACGATGAGATTGATGAAGATAGCAATCCCGGAAGCTCCGATAAGGTCGTCCACCAACCAAAATTACACTCTCATCGCGGTGTTTGACATCGCGATTGCTTTCACGAACCCTGCACATGGCGGTCAAAGGTGGACCATGATGTCTGCAGCCAATTTGTTCTCGTACGAGTATGAAGACGCTATGCTCCTTTCTAACCGCATCTTCGCGGTGACAAACCAGGGGACTTGTTTCCTATTATTAGTTTTATAAGTTTTCAATTTTTTGTTTTATAAGTTTCAAATTCAAATTTAGAGCTCCTCATCACATGTTGAGATTACAATGCCCATTACATCGTTGCATGCATATACTAGTTTTTTATTGGTCATTTATATTGGTCACGCATGCTTGCATTGCAAGTAACATTTTTACCACAATTTCTTAGGAAACTAAGTGCAATAATTGAGTAGTTTTGCAAACTACCAGTGCTACACCTGAAACGGCTCAAAACCAATACCACCACCACACCCGCGTCTGACCGCCCTGGCCGACCCAACCCCCCTCCCGTGCCTGCGCGCACTTCCCACGTGAAATGGTCAGCATCGCCCCGGAGCGTCAGTGCCGCATTAATGCCCGGCCAGAGTGGAGGCGACCTCTCACTGGTGTCGGCGTCCTGGGAACGGGGGTCCCTAAACTTTCCTGCCTATGGCCCACGGCGTGGCTGGGTTGGCAGGTCTGTACGGCCCATCTTCATCAACAAGGCATTCAAGACCCTCGTGAGGGGTCAAGCCTCGCGAGGCGGACGACGCAAGACCTCCTCAGGAGCGGCCTCGCCAGGCAGGCTCACGAGGGGTGGAGAGATCAAGGCAGGGAACCTCGCGAGATCCTCGTGACGTGAGCCATGACGATCGAGACCAGGCGGGCGCTAGGCGGGCGCCAGCGCACGCAGTGTCCCTGTTTCTTCTTTGGTGCCAAGGGGGCAAGCGCAGGCGCGGAGTACCGAGGCATCAAGCAAAGGTTTTCATATTGGTGCAACAAGACCAAGACCAGAAGGACGGCAGGACGGAGGTCCCCATGGAGCCCAAGACAGCATCACCAGAGCCTTTGGTAGGCGAAGACCACCTTTTGTCAGGATAAGTTGTACTAGCTGTCCCCTTTCGAATTGACCATTGTAGGCTCCCTTCCCGCTCAATATTTGGGGAGAGGACCAGGGCCTATATAAGTAGAACTAGCCACCACAGTGAAAAGGGGAAGGAAAGAGAGAAAAGAGAGAGACGGGCGAGAGAGGACCTGAGAGATCCAAGATCATATCACCCACACAAGTTCACCAAGCACAAGAACACCTCAACCTCAGGAGGCTGTTCTTCCCCTTGTAACTGTTCTTCACCAGCCCAAGAGGCAATCCACCACCACCACACTGGAGTAGGGTATTACACCACAATGGTGGCCCAAATCAGTATAAATCTTGTGTCGTTTTGTGTTGTGAGTTCGTTGAGTTCTTCTGTGTGATCTTAGAGAGCTAGGGCATGCGCGCACCCCAGTGTTCAAACCTCAAGGGTCTGCCTGAACCTGTGATCCGACATTTGGCACGCCAGGTAGGGGTGCACCGTAGCTTCTCTTTCGTCGATCTATGCTCCGTCAACACCGCGATCCGTCCACATGCCAGGCGCCCTACCGCCAGCTCTGACGGCCAGCGCTGACGATGGGGCCAGGGGCTCCGAGCCCTGGCCCCCGCCCTGCGGCGGGTGCAATGGCCGCCCAAGTTCAAGTCGGAGATGCCGCTGCGCTACGACGACGCGGTGGACCCGTCAGCTTTCCTGCTAGCATACGAGGAGGCCGTCCTCAAAGCCGGGGGTGATGACATGATCATGGCCAACTGGCTTCCCATGGCCCTCACCGGCGAACCCCGCGCCTGGATGCTCAACCTTCCCGGATCCACGGTGGCGTCTTGGGAGGAGCTTCGCGATCTCTTCATTGCGCGCTACGCTACACCGGTGCACCACGTGGTCGCGGCCCTGCTAGGCGGCTCACATGCGCCGCCTTCAGAGCGCCACATCAAGCCGTTCCTCCGCCAGATCGGCGCCGCTTCAACGCGCTTAGGGGCTCCGCCGGGCTGGGCCGCGCCTGAGGCCGACCTCACCTTCAGCTTAGAAGACCACCCCGTCACCGCCACCGGCTTGGGCATGCTTCCAATGCTCTGCACGCCCACCATCTGCAACGTGGCCGTCACCAAGACCCTCATCGACAGTGGCGCTGGCCTCAACTTGCTCTCCATGGAGGCCTTCAGTCTTCTTCACGTGCCGCTCGAGCGACTTAGCCTCAGCAAGCCTTTCTCAGGAGTTGGTGGTGGCGTTGCCCGCTCCCTGGGGCAGATCCGCCTTCCCGTCACCTTTGGCACGCGCGACAACTACCACACCGAGCTGGTCGACTTCGACATCGCCCGCATCGGCCTCCCGTACAACGTCATCCTCGGGTACCGAGCTCTGGCCCAGTTCGTTGCAGCGACTCATCCGGCCTACAACCTCATGAAAATGCCAGGAAGCAAAGGTGTCCTTACCATCAAGGGGGGCACCAAGGAGGCCATGACAGCACTCAAGCTTGCCTTCAGGACCGCTGCGGCGGTGCAGCCCGTCGGCACCGGTGCCCCCGAGGCCGAGGAGGCCGCGCCAACCAAGAAGAAGCAGTTGTTCACCCAAGACAAGGCAAAGACAAAGCAGTTACCGGTCGACGAGGACGGCTCCTTAGGAGCCACCTTCACCATAGGTGCCGGCCTCAACCCCAGCCAAGAGGAAGCATTGGTGAAGTTCTTGCGTGCGAACAAGGACATATTCGCATGGGAGCCCATTCAACTGGTGGGAGTCCCGAGAGAGGTGATTCAACACCACTTAAGGGTGTGCCCCAATGCGCGCCCTGTGAAGCAACGAGCAAGGCGGCAATCCACGGAGAAGCAGGCCTTCATCGTCCAAGAGACCCACAAGTTGGAGGCACCGGGCGCCGTTCGTGAAGTCAATTACCCCGAATTGTTGGCGAACCCGGTCGTGGTGCCGAAGAAAGGCGGGAAGGAGCGAATGTGTGTCGACTTCACCAACCTCAACAAGGCGTGCCCTCAAGATCCATTCCCTCTCCCGCGCATTGACCAGATCGTCGACTCCACCGCTGAGTGCGACCTACTGTGCTTCCTGGATGCGTTCCCAGGGTATCACCAAATCAAGATGGCGGTGGAAGATGTGGAGAAGACATCCTTCCTGACCCCGTGTGGGGTGTACTGCTACACCTGTATGCCCTTCAGACTGCGCAACGCAGGTGCGGCCTTTTAGCGGCTGATGCACATCGCTTTTAGGGCGGCAACTCAGGAGGAACACGGAGGCTTAGGCCGACAACATTGTGGCAAAATCTCGGGAGGCGAGAACCTTGATCCAAGACCTGGAGGAGACCTTTGAAAGCCTGCGCCAGGTGAACCTGCGGCTTAACCCGGAAAAGTGCGTGTTTGGTGTTCCTTCTGGCAAGCTACTGGGATTCCTCGTGTCGCACAAAGGGATCGAGGCGAACCCAGAAAAGATCAAGGCCATTGAAGGCATGAGCCCGCCGCAGACCCTCAAGGAAATGCAGAAGCTGGCTGGTCGGGTGACCGCATTGGGGCGCTTCATCTCCAAGCTGAGAGAGCGCGCCTTACCCTTTTCTAAGCTGATGAAGAAGAAGGGCCCATTCGAGTGGACTCCGGAGGCCGGCCGAGCCTTCCAAGACCTCAAGAGATACTTGACCAGCCCACCGGTATTGGTGGCGCCACGGCCTCTCGAGCCTCTGGTACTCTATCTTGCCGCCACCCATACTCCGCCAGCGCTGCACTAGTGGCGGTTCGGGAGGAGCACCAGGCCAAGAGTGCGCCGTGCCAAGCTGCGTCGCCAGCTGGGATGATGCAAGATCAGGAAGGCGCAACAAGAGCCATAGCAGTAGCGACAGAAGACCAAGCTCGGCAGGATGACACCGTAGAGATTCCCGCAAGCGACTAGGCGCCAGGGGTCCCACCACCTCAGGAGGCACCCCAGCCAGCGCAAGATGCGAGCCTCACCAACACGCCGGTCCTCGTCGAGCACCCGGTGTACTTCGTCAGCATGGTGCTGCGGGACGCAAGGGCACGTTATCCCATGCCTCGGAAGCTCCTGCTCGCGGTCTTGGTGGCCTCGCGCAAGTTACGACACTACTTCCAGGGCCACCCCCCATCAAAGTCGTCTCGGCCTACCTGTTCGAGAGGGTGCTCAGGAGCCCCAACTCCGTTGTAAGGGTCGTCGAGTGGAGCATCGAGCTACATGCATTCCAATTGGAGTTCAGCACCACCAGGGTCATCAAGGGAGCCACACTCGCTGATTTCGTGGCGGAATGGACGGATGCCACAACACTTGAAGCAGGCGAGGATAGGTCCACCTTGCCAGGAAGTGAGGTGCCGGACGGTTGGGTCATGTATTTCGATGGTGCCTTCGTGCACCAGGGCGCGGGGGCTGGAGCAGTGCTCATCTCACCCATGCAGGACAAGCTCTACTACGCTGTGCAGCTCTATTTTCAACAGGGCGAAAAGGTCTCCAACAAAATCGCAGAATACGAAGGCCTCATAGCTGGTCTGAAGGCCGCGACAGCTCAAGGGGTGAAGCGCCTCACCGTTAGGGGTGACTCACAGCTCCTCGTCAACTTCTCCAATAAAGTGTACGAGCCAAAGGACGAGCACATGGAGGCGTACCTCACGGAAGTACGTAAGATGGAAGAGCAGTTCCTAGGCATGGAGGTGCAGCATGTGCCCCATGGCACCAACAAGGAAGCCGATGACATTGCCAAGAGGGCATCCTAGCGGCAGCCCCAAGAGCCTGGCGTCTTCGAGGAGCGGCTCTTCAAGCCGTCAGCGACGCCACCACTTTCAAGCATGACACGGCCTCAGGAGGAGCTCCCGCAACCGCCAGCCACGGGGGCCCCAGCTTGTGGCCCAGCCTTAGTGGCTCGCTTGCTCTTGGTGCTCGAGCCTCAAGAGTAATGTTGGACCAAGGAATTCAAGGAATATCCGATGCAAGGGGCGCTACCAGAGAAGGAAGAGGATGCAGAGCGCATAGCCCGGCAAGCCACGGTGTACTGTATCCAGGACGGTGAGTTGTACAGGAAGCGACCAAATGTTGTTTCGTTGCGTTGCATTTCCAGGGACCAGGGGAAGGAGTTTCTTACTGACATACACGGCGGGGACTGCGGACACCACTCATCGTCACGGACTCTCATCGGCAAGGTGTTCCACAGTGGATTCTCCTGGCCCACGACGCTCAACGACGCAGCCGAGCTGGTGAAGTCCTGCGAAGCTTGCCAGTTCCACGCCAAGCAGATCCATCAGCCAGCTCAGGGCCTCTAGACTATACCGCTCACATGGTCGTTCACGGTCTGGGGGCTGGATATCTTGGGCCCATTCCCTCGAACGCTGGGGGGCTAGTGCTACCTCTACGTCGCCATTGACAAGTTCACCAAGTGGGCGGAAGTGGAAGCCGTCCGCACCATCCCAACCGATTTTGCGGTTAAATTCACCAAGGGCCTCGTGAGCCGTTTCGGGGTCCCCAACCGCATCATCACCGACAACGGCTCATAGTTCACCAGTAACCTCTTCAAAACATACTTTGCTAACCTTGGAAGGAAGATCTTCTACGCTTCGGTGGCGCACCCCAGGAGCAATGGCCAGGCTGAACGTGCCAACGCGGAGGTCCTGAGAGGCCTCAAGACCAGGACCTTCAAGAAGAAGCTTGAGGCCTGCGGCAGGGGCTGGCACGATGAGCTCCAGTCCGTGCCATGGTCCATCCGCACGACCGCCACGAAGCCGACGGGCGAGACCCCATTCTTCCTTGTCTATGAAGCCAAAGCGGTCCTCCCTCACGAGGTCAAGCATCGTTCCGCACGGGTCCTGGCGTTTGATGAAATGCACCAGGACGCCACGCGGGGGATGGACCTCGTACTGGGGGAGGAACGACACCGTGAAGCTGCACTGAGGGCGACAAGGTACCAGCAGGCGCTGCGGCGGTACCATTGCCGCAACATCCGCTCCAGGGCGCTTGAGGTAGGTGACCTCATCCTGAGGCGGATCCTCTCTAGGGAAGGGTTGCACAAGCTCTCACCCATGTGGGAGGGCCCGTTCAGGGTCGTCCATATCTCCAGTCCTGGCGCGGCGCGCCTGGAGATGCAGGACGGGGTACCCGCCCAGAACGCCTAGAATATCCAGCACCTCCGGAGGTTCTACCCATGAAGCAAGGCCCGGCGCCTGTGAAGCAAGGCCCCATGCCTGTGAAGAAAGGCCCAGTGCCCATGAAGAAGGCTCGGTGCCTGTGAAGAAAGACCCAGTGCCTGTGAAGAAGGCCCGGTGCCTGTGAAGAATCTCCGCCCGTGACACTCTCACGTAATAATGAGTGGGGTTGTACACGCCCCGGAGTCTCCAGAGAGCCTCCCTCGGGCCTCGGGGGCTCCCTCCCACACCTAGTGGCAACACTTAGCTCCGCGCTGGTGGGCAGACGTTGTAGACTAGACTAGGGGCCGTACGCGGCTTTTCATTGATTTCCGTAGTTGGCTCGCCTTCTCTTAGTCGAAGTTTGCTTCTTGTGTCCCTTGCTGATTTGATTTCGTCGCCTTTTGCTGCCTTTTCTGAATCTAGTTCTCTTGTGCTCTCTTTCTCGCATACCTCACGAAGGGGCTAGGCCGGTGCCTTCATGAGTGTTTCTTCTTCCTGCGTTGGCCCTTCTCTCTGCCTTCGGTCTGCCTTCTCGCGAGGCACCCTCCACTACAAAAAAAAGACACATCCGTGACATTTTGGGCCGAATGAATTTTTTTGTCATACATATGACACTACTATGACGATAATTGTGACAAAACCTGGTATCATCATAGATGTGGTGGGCTCCTACTTCTATTACAAAAAATCATGACAGAAAATGGGCTTTTCATCCTGGGCGGGCCGGAGATGCAGCTGCATGACATTCTTTGGACCGTCCATGACGAAAAAAACCGTGGTAGAAGCGAGGGGGAGGAAAATTTTGGGGAGTTCCCGGTTACGGTGGGAGGTCGGGGGCCGAGCGATGCGTGTTTCTCTCATACACATACGCGCGTGTGTGCGAGGCGTTGGCTCTAACTGAACCCGAGCGAGGCGTTGGGCTCTAACTGAACCCGAGCGATTACACTGCAGTCTACGCGTTACTGAACCCGAGCGATCGATCGATGGCTGTTAACTGAACCCGATCGAGCGATTCCTTCGCTACTGCTGCTAACTGAAGCCAATCGATCCTGCC
>NC_041392.1:452607537-452626787 GCF_002162155.2 Triticum dicoccoides | reverse complement strand
TGGATGAACAGGACCCCGTGGTGTGGTGGAGGGCTGGATGAACAGTAGACGGTGGAGGGGTGCCCGTGGAGGGGTGGTTGAATAGGACCCCGTGGTGTGGAGGGCTGGATGAACATTAGACGGTTGAGGGGTGGTTGAACAGTAGCCGGTGGAGTAGCGCGCGGTGGAGGCTGGATGAACAGGAGCCCGTGGAGGCTGGAGGAGGTCGACGGTGGAGATGAACAGTATCCCGTGGATACCTGTTTTACGGTACGCCACACCCCTCCCGATGAATAGGACCCCCGTTTCGACCGTAGCGCTCCAACACAAGTCCGTTTCGTCCGTTTTGCGGTACTCCACACCCCTCCCGATAAATAGGACCCCTGTTTCGACTGTAGGAGGTCCGTTTCATCCGTTTTGCGGTACGCCACACCCCTCCCGATCAACAGGACCCCCGTTTTGACCGTAGGAGGTCCGTTTCGTCCGTTTTGCGGTACGCCACACCCCTCCCGATCAACATGACCCCCATTTTGACCGTAGGAGGTTCGTTTCCTCTGCTTTGCGGGACGCCAGACCCCTCCCGATCAACAGGACCCCGTCCAGGCCTCGTTTCCATCGCCTGTTCCATCCAAGCCCTCCGATGAACACGACCACGCATTCCGTTCCGACCCAGCCAGTTGGTCCCACGCGTTCTGTTGCCTCCCGATGAACACGAGCATTCCGTTGCCTCCCCATGAACACGACGCATTCCGTTGCCTCCCCATGAACACGACGACGACACTGTTTCTCCGTTCCGACCCAGCCATGTCAACGAGCCCTCGCCGTACGTATGCGCGAGTAGGCGTTCGAGACCCCGCCCGTATGTACACATACGTGGCCGTATTTTCTTTCTTGCACCCTGGCCGCTGTACGTACATGTACATGCTACGTGCGCTCCTCTACTACGACACGTGCGCGCCTCTACATCCACCAGTATATATGTACGTACACGTTCGCGACCAGAATGACAATGCTACATACGCTTCGACCAGGTGGGTCCCAACTGTCAGGCACTTCCTTGCATGCGAAGATGTAGCTGGTGGGTCCCAGCAGTCAGGGGGGCGAATTGTTTTGTTTTGTTTTGCCCGTACGCACTTCCTTGCGTGCGAAGGTGTAGCTGGTGGGTCCCAACAGTCAGGGGGAAACGTTTTTTTTCGCGAAATACTGTGGCCCGTTCGGTGGGTCCCCGCTGTCAGGTGGAGGAATAATTATTTTGCGCGTAATAAGGAGGCACTTCCTTGCTGCGGCCGTGGACCCAGCTGTTAGCGTCTCCACGCACAGTACTCTTCCGATGGAAGTCGGTCGTTGACCACATTGATCACGCCACGCCGAGAGCACCACGGTGGTGGACAGCGGCGAGGCCTAGGAAGGGGGCGATTCGGAGGCAGGGAAGACTCGGCAGTTGTTTCCCACACGGAGGGGAGTATGACTGTACGAGGGTTTACTGGTTCGTCTGGTGTCGCTGGAGAATAACAGCAGATGTGGGTGAGTAGAGGGATGGCTAGGCTAGCGATGGGAGTACGGTGGGGCGGTGAGGCCTGCGCGGCAGCACAGCCGACCACGGGGAGGAGGGAGCAGGCAGTCCCGCCGATGCTTGTTTGAGCGGCTGGAGCAGGAAGAGCAAAGATTGAAGAAGCACGACGGCCGTTGGATGGACATCCAACAGTCAGTGCTTGTGCGTCAACCTTTTTTTAGGAAAGCCTCAAATCTGTGGAAAACAGCATACAGCCCATCTGCCATTATTTCTAATAATTTACAGCCCATTTGCCAATTCTTAAGGTTTTTTTGGAGCCCATATTCTTTTTGTTAGCATTACAGCCCATATTGTGGCCACGGTTAAAAAATTATATGGAATTTTGCATATTTCGGTGCGGTCCGAACTGTTTTTAATCCCGAAATTTCAACTCGCATTAAAACTGATTTTATAAATAAATGTATATCAATATAAAATCCAACAAATTCTCCACGCATAAAAATTAATGTAATTTAAAATCTTGAAATGAAAAAAAGATATTTGAAACTAATTGCTGGTTTGATGTGTTTTAAAAATGTACATCCCATTTCTCATTACTGATGGGCCATTTTCTCTGCCAGCCGAATGAAAGCTCTCCTCGTCTTGAAAGATTTGCAGCCTAACAGGCCTGACAAAGCGAATTACTTGGCAAATCACAAAAAAACTGGGTTGTGGCCGTGGACTCAGCTGTCAGCCTCTCCACGTACAGTACTCTTCCGATGGAAGTCGTTCGTTGACCATGTTGACCACGCCGTGCAGAGAGCACCACGGCGGTGGATGACGACGAGGCCTAGGAAGGGGACGACGTGGAGCCGGGGAAGACACGACAGTGGAAGCCCGCGCGGAGAGGAGTACGAGGGTTCACTGGTTCGGCTGCGGTGTGAGGCTGCCATCGCCGCAGGGCCTGGCCAGCGGTGGGAATAGTAGGGGGCGGTGAGGCCTCTACGGCAGCACAGCTGGCCAATGGAGGCAGGAGCATGCGGCACGACCGGCGCTACTTTGGGCGGCTGGAGCAAGAAGACCAGAGGTTGAAGAAGCTCTACGGCCGTTGGATGGACATCGTACGGTCACTGCAGCTAGAATTGTTCATATTGACTAAGTTGACAAAGCCTTTCGTCCCCGTCAACTTAGTAGGCCCACAAGTCAGCCTCCCACCAAGGTGGGTCCCAGCTAGTCGGGGGAGTATTCTTTTTTTTGTGCATAATAAGGAGGCACTTCCGGTGGGTCCAAGCTGACGGCGGGGGGAACGCTTTTTTCACGAAATACTATGGCCCATCCGGTGGGTCCCTATAGTCAGGGGGAAACAATTTTTTTTGCAAAATACTGGTGGCCCGTCCGGTGGGTCCCCGTTGTTAGGTGGAGGAATAATTATTTTTCGCATAATAAGGAGGAACTTCCTTGCGGCTGCCGTGGACCCAGCTGCCAGCCTCTCCACGTACAGTACTCTTCCGATGGAAGTTGGTCGTTGACCACATTGACCATGTTGCGCCGAGAGCACCACGGCGGTGGACGATGGTGAGGCCTAGGAAGGGGATGACGCGGAGCCGGGCAAGACGCGGTAGTGGATTCCCACGCGGAGAGGAGTACGAGCGTTCACTGGTTCGGCTGCCGTCGCCGCAGAATAACAGGGTGTGTGGGTGAGTGGAGGGATGGCCTGGCCAGCGGTGGGAGTAGTATGGGGGCGGTGAGGCCTCCGCGGCAGCACAGTCGGCCACGGGAGGCAGGAGCAGGCGGCACGACTGGCGCTGCTTTGGGCGGCTGGACAAAGAAGACCAGAGGTTGAAGAAGCACTATGGCCATTGGATGGACATCGTACGGTCACTGAAGCTAGAATCGTTTATATTGACTAAGTTGACAAAGACCTTGGTACGCTCCAACTTAGTAGGCCCACAGGTTAGCCTCCCAAACGGTGCGCCCCAGATGTCAGGTGGAGGAATCATTTTTTGGGCGGCCGAAGCTAAGAATATCCGAGATCGAAGAAGAAGCACGCCATCCGTTGGATAGACATCCAACGGCCACTGCTGCTAGAACCGTGTGTTGACTATAATAAGTTGACAAAGCCTAGCATACGCGTCAACTTATTTTTTTAGGGGACGCGTCACTTAGTAGGCCCACAAGTGTGTGGCAGAGAACTTATAGCCCATTTGCGTTTTGTAAGAATGTACAACCCATTTTTGAATTCTAATGGAATTTACAACAACCCATTTACAGTTTGTTAAAAGTACAACCCATTTTCTAGCTAGGACAACGATTAATAATTTCAACCAACCGTTGAAGACATAATTCAATAAAATTTCCCACATTTTGACGGGATCTGAAATATTTTTATCCCGAAATTTTTAGTCAGATTAAATATAAATTTGTATTACGTAAAAATCCAACGAAACATTGCGCGCAACAATGAAAATTTAAGATTTTCAAAATCCATAAATAATATTTTATAAACTAATTTCGTGTTTGTTGCATTTTTTGTAGTTACTGCCCAGTTTTTATAATTACATCTCATTTATTATTTTTTAAAGCCCATTTTCCTGTTAAGCCTAGTGCATCCCTCCTAGGAAAGATTTGTAGCCCAGCAGGGCAGAGAATAACAAGTTAACCTTGCGTGGGTATTCCTCTAAAAGACGTATAGCTGGGCTAGCCATTTTCATCTTGAAAAAAATTAGTACCTGGGTTGGATATCTGGCCTGGGCTAGACGGGCCACAGCCCGCCCAGTTAATACCCTGCTCTCCTCTGAACAACAACGAAATCATCGCCAAGAAAAACTCTGCAATGCTCATGCCTCAAAAACACAAATACTGCTCGAGCTGCTTGGTCCCAACTGTCGGTCGCACCTTGTGCAATTCTCTTGTTTATATTGACTACATAGGTTGACAATGGTGTGGGACCGTGATGTCAGGAAACCAGGAGAAAGCAAAAAATATATAGTTGTACATAATATGGAGGCACTTGCGTACGTACGGCTATGGCCCTAATGGGTCCCTAGTGTCATCTAGTCAAAATAAAGTCATCTCCTGAATCCTCATGTTCGTTGACGATGTTAACAATGCTCGGCGCCACGGCGAACGCAACAACTCGGAGGACAACGGAGAGGGCCTTGCGGGCCCTACGGATGGTCTGCTACAGCGCCCGCTGCTCATTCAGGAAGCCAGGATCATCGGACACCTATGAGCACCTTCGAGAAACTGAGACGGCATGAAACGGTAAGGCCGCGCTTGGGAGCTCGGGTTTATTTCAAACCTGTATTAACATACAAGTGTAATTTACTCGTCATCCGAAACAACACGTAAAATACATGTGTAATGAAACCAAGGCCCCGAGGTGTGTAAGTAGAACCGTCGGGTTACGCGTGTAATTTGAGAGACCAGTGTATATTTTATGAGCATTGCTATATGGACGACATTACCAGACGATACATGCACGACGTGCGTATCATGCCATCCATGGGCAAGGCTGAAACAACAGCTAACGGCTGGATTAGCAGTCGTCCGAGTGTCATTCAATGTTTTTATCGTGTGTGAAGTACTTCCGATATTTTACTAGTCGAAATCGACCAACCAAGCGCCTTCGCCCGAGACCATCTGCTTTAATTTACAAGCGTCAGTTTTACAAGCGTTTTTGGTTGGAAAACGACGATCCAATCACGGCCTAATATCATGAGTTGGTCAGAAGATCATATGGTTTCACGTCTAAGCTACCCGACTTGTCATATAGGCTATGAATGAAATATCAGACGATGAACTTCTTAAGCACGGAAACAACAGAAGAGGATGATCTTCTTAACAAGCAAATCACTGGCATTAGATCGACATGCAAAACAATACGAAGCATTATTCTCAGGAGGCACGGTGAACAGCTCGTGATGCCGCATGCCACAACATTCCAAGCTCAACTTTGCAATCAAACACAAGGCCTGGCATTACATAGACAATATTTAGAACAAACTCTTAACACAGGAATATCTCAACAGAGTAACTATTTACTTCTAAACTGAACACCAGAATAGTAAAAAACACTCGACGCTACTCATAGCAAGGGCGTCCCACTCAAAAATATCAAATGCATGTCTTCTGGCTAACATCAATGAGCAAATTTTGACAAGGTTTTCCAGTTCCAATATATTAAACTATTGTCTTCTTGCTAACATCAATGATTAAACTTTGACAAGCTTTTCCCATTCAAAATATGTAATGCCTATGATCGTCATGTCGTAGCTTCTTGTACTTGTTTGGGCACTTTTTGCCCAGGGCACTCCACGTGTTGTTAAATTGTCAATGGTCTCTGCAGACTAGTCATGTCACCGGTGTCTAATAATACGCTGTAAAGCTTCTCGGTCATTCCTTCTGTAATGTAGCACAAACAGTGACTTCTTCTTTCTGCAAACTGGAATGACCAACTGGACCTAGTAATGCAGCGGTTTGCCTTGGACACATTGGCTCCTTTTGTGCAGTTCAACTAAAATCGAAGTCGGAATAAAACCAAGCTTTAATTTTGATATCCCTGTAAGCAACAATAGGTATAAGGGAAACAATTACTGAGAAATAACAGTTGATGACTTGTACTCCCAGAAGAAAAGCATCTACTGATCTACTTTATCTTAATGGGAAACAAAGCAGGAGAGTAGCAATTCTCCATCAGTGTGATTCATTCATATTGACTGAGACATTATCTTAATAATGCCTTGTTTCAACATGTATAAAGAACGACAAAGCATAAAAGTACCATTCCTAAAACAATGCAACTGATTCATTTTAACAGAGACATTATCTTAACAATACCTTGGTTAAACATGTAGAAAGAACTACAAAGCAGGATAGTACCATTCCTAACAAGTGTTGCAGTTTTGAACTAAGATTCAGTAGTTAATTAATTCTGAGAGTGGCATTGCTTAATTTTACCAGCGGCATTAGATTAACGAAAAACATAAACAGTTCCAGGGGAGAGTGGGTGCAACAACAGTATGTGCTTCCATCTACTTATAAAGGGGGTGATGCAGAGTTTGTTGTAACAAAGCAACAAGCATCATGTCTGGGTTGGTCCCATTTTTGTTCACTACTTAATGGGAAAAGACAGTAATACAATAGCTTCAATTCAACATTTATTTAAAATAGTACCAATACAAGTAGCACAACATCTCAAAGCACACCACACAATCATGTGGATGAAGGCATGTACTGACCTTTCATGAGACGGACAAGATAAAATACGAATCTGCCAACACGAATAGGAAATCCAATCTCGTTTTGTGCAGCTGCACTGAAATCAAGCAAAGTGTTTCGCGTAGCGAAGCAATATGTCGCAATAGCAACAAGTTGAATCGATACGAAGACTGGAAACAAATCTCGATCTCCTTTTGTGCAGTTCCACCAAAATTAAGCAAAGTCACCGGTGTGACATTCAAGTTGAACTGCACAAAACACTCTTAAAACATAAGTGTTTCGAGTAGTGAAGCAAAATGTCGCAATAGCAACAAGTTGAATCGATACCCCTGTTTTAACAGAGGCAAAAAAGGAAAAAATTACTTGCTGACAAAGGAGGATGAAACAAACGGTGACAGAAAGAAGCATCTAACTTATCTTGGATGGAAAACAAAGTAGGACAGTAGCATTTCTAAAACGGTTGCATTGATTCATATTAATAGAACATTTTCTTGAAACAACATTCGTTAAAAAAATGTAATTTACTTTTAACAGTGGCATTGCTTCAATTTTTCGGCGGCATTCTTAGATTAACAACAGCAAAATATCTGTATGGGACATGCCAGCACCATGTGCGTCCACACGTATAAATGGGTGATGCAGAGTATGTAGCCAAGCAGCATATATGCGCTGGTCCCATATTTGTTCTCTTTGAACCTTCTTCCTATGTGAGGGCAGCAAATCTATTCCTGCACAAACTACCCGACCCCCCAGTTTCTTTCCCTTTTCAACAAAGAGATTGGTTCCTTACACATGTGTGTACTGGGTTACCCCCTTTTTCCCTTTTCGACCTACAAAGCGGCTAGATAGCCAGTCTATACTACTTTCCGCCCCTCCTTTCCTCATTGAACCACGTCCTAGATTCTTGCTCCAGCCCACCGCACCATTCTTTCCTCTTTGAACCAAGACCTAGATCGACTACAGATCGAAAAAGATCCACATGCAGCTAGAGCAACAATGGTTTCAAAGAAACTTATACCTTAGGGTCGTCGGGATGTGGCAAGGCGTGTGGCGGGAGGCGGGTTCTGCCCACACTACATATGGCAGCGAGGAAGAAGGGGTCGGTGGCCATCCCGCACAGGCGCTGGGTGAAAGAGAATAGCGCAACCGGTAGTGGATTGCCTCCCTCACCGAAGGTGATAGAGTGAACGCTGCACCTCCTCCCCTTCCCGGTGCGACGGGATACGGACGCCTCCTTCACCAGCTGTAGGGGGGAGAGAGAGACAAGAGGCCAAAGCAGTCTTGTTTAGATCTGGTGAAGAGAGGGTGAGAGACTGTGAATATAGAAAACCCTAGCAAATCAACACCGAGCCTCCAGCGTGTAACATATATGTAGTGCGGCAAGCGTGTGGAGAGTGCAAACCCTAAGTTGATGTCCACTCTGTTTGTGGTCTATTTTTTCCTAGTTTTTTTTGTTTCTTGTTGCTACATTATGTACTTGTGGGAGCTTAGATGTGATATCCTTAAATAACATCTAGATGTGAATTCGACAAACTGATTTTCTAACGTACCAAGAAAGAAAACTCGATCAAAAACACGCCCCCGCTTCCAGGTCGCGAGAGTCGTCGCACACACACACATAGACATAGACATGCATATCCGTGTTTATGTAAAATTCCATTTCCATCTCCATCTCCAATCATATTTGTCCAACTGGCACATTATTTACGTTGTTAATTATATACGCAACAATATTAACGTACAACATCTCTTGTTTGCGCATGTCCGGACCGCTGCCACGACCGGTCCTGACCAACCTGAACCCTCTTCATCACCCGCACGTGCTTCCCGCCCAAAACGGTCAGTGCCGCATTCATGCCCGGCCAGAGTGGACGCGACCTCTCACTGGCGCCGGCATTGAAGCGGCGCGCCGGCCGAGAGAGCGTCGCCCGCACCGCTTCCGTGTGCACGCGGCTGCTCCGCGTTCAAAGGTCGCAATAGCCGGCTACAACATGCATGTAAAAAGTTCTTGGGAGTCCGTGCTACAGCTAGCTGTCCTCCCCCAACTCGTCAATCTCTTCCAGTAGTGCTAATACTCCATGGCGCGATCCATCGAAAAGCAGGCGAGAAAGTTACCATATACTCGGTTTGCGGTGAATGGCATGCCGAGCGACCGTGTGGGGTCGAGCCATGGAGGAGGGTGAGACACGAACACGACAGACGTGATTTAAACGTTGGTTTTGCTCGATGGCGCGATCCAACGAAACGAAACGTTGGTTTCTCTCCGTTTCCATTTTTTCTCCAGAAAAATGGAAACTTTCCACTCCATTTTCATTCCTATTCCAAGGTTGCCCCATTACAACATTCCATCAAATACAAAGGAAAACTAACACGCATGCTGATGCATCTCAATGATTCACAGATCATAGCCAATATTTACTTCACAACTAAAGAAAAAATTTGTGAGAGCGTGTACGAAAGAAAAACTACTGATGGGGTCACTACGACTTAAACCCTAAACCCTAAACATGTTTTAATTTCCTGGCCAGGTAGAACCTGTCGAAGGAAAGACGGCTGGCACCCTCGGATCATACGATGCTTTTGTGCAGTTCCACTAAAATCGACCTGAGCATCCCTGATGGCAAAGATATTGAAGAAGTGTGATTAGAATAATAGTACTGGCACTAGTTCATGAGACATAAACTCATCACAAGTAGAAGCCGGTAGAAGTAGAGAAAGATCGACATGGTGATGGAGCTACAGCAGTGGAGCAAGCCGGCTCCAAAAGGAAGATGGACTACCTGGGACATCGGGCTGTAGCTAGAAGGGTGGTTGGGACGCGTCATCGGCCCATACCGCGGTGAACCCCGATTGGGACACACCGACTGTGGGTTTTCTCCCTCGCCGATGTCGACCGCGTCTATGCAGAACATTGTTCCCTTCCCCCAGCTGCGGGATCAGGCCCGTCGTTCTATGCTTGTGAAGAGAGCAACCTAAGCAAGCAGGCTTGTAGCTTAGGCTCCTGCTAGTGTATATATAGTGGTTTTCTTTTTCTCTCCATATCAACCATTTTATATTGCATACGTGTCATTCAAGAGTGAAATGATGGTTGCTTCTTCCGACTAACTTACTGTGTGATTTGACTGCTCCTTAGTGCCCCCTACACGTACTCCCCCTACGTGTATGCAACAGTCACACGTACACATAGACACTAAAACGCGCGCGACGCCCTAATGCATACATGTCCGAGCACACGACGGAACACACACGGTCACGCTCAAGTGCTCAACCTACACGTGCATGCACACACATACTCAGTCAGGGTGAGCTAGTGACCGTATAAACACCAGAAAATATATATATTGAGCGCAATGAGCGTATTATGAAGTCCACTGACCGTATTTTTACAAATATACAGTGACAGACAGTGTATTTATCTCATTTGAAATTAAGCCATATTAACCAGAGAGGAGGCAGTATGGACTAGCATTACTTTGTTGTGTCCCGTCAACTTGCCGAACAAGGAGAAGGTTGCAGGACGGGAGAAGCTTGTGCGCGGTGGCTCGCAGGACAAGGAGAAACTTTTGACTAATGCAAGCTCTCCCTCGCTCAGGCGGTGGACGTGCAACAGTTAATTCGGTGTCGGATTGCTAGAAGCATACACTATACTACTACTAGTGCTATTATTGTTCGACTTCCCGAATAGGCGAACAGCCAAGCACAAAGTTTACTAGTACTACTACTATAGTCTATAAAGGTACGTACTATACTAGTACTAGGAACCGGATGGAGGAGCGTTTGCACTCTTATTACAATTTTAAAATGTGATAAAGCAATCTTCTACACATTTGGTTCTCTTCGAGGGTTCTCGTATGTGATAATGGAAGTTGATTGCATGGAACACTCGCCACAATTCTCGCTTAATTCTGGCTCATATCCTATTACAAATAGTAGCGCTCGATAATATTTCCTCTTTTTTTGTTATTCAGCATGTAAACAGGTCAGCATACCTTGCGGTGCATCTTCGTGCGAACCATGCTTGCTGCACTTTGAATGTGGCCCAGAGCTGGCATGATGAAACACCTCGCTTCCTACTTCTTTTTTTGCGGGGTACCTCGCTTCCTAGTGACCAGTGTCTTGGCTGATCATCCTAAGAATGCTTATATATGAATAAAGCTCTCTCATTTACCCGCAAAAAAGATTAAGCCATATGAGCGCTGCTATGCAGACGACTCATGGTGCACGATTCTTGCACGACAGTGGTAATCAAGCCGTCCATGCCTATGAGCAAACTACAACATGCCAATGGATTCACCATCGTCCAGCTTTCATCCGAACAAGTATCATCTGCGTAGTAGTTTCGAAGCCATAGAGCTTAACCGGAAAGGAGGGAGTATGGACTAGCACTACTTTTTGGTGTGTCCCGTCAACTCGCAGAACAAGGAGAAGCTTGCAGGACAAGGTGAAGCTCGCTTATGCCTTTTTACTAATGCAACCTACCCTCGGTGGACATGCATCAGTCCGTTTGGTGTCAGGTTGTGAGAGGCATACACTGTAGCACCCAACATGCGGAGTACCATCATTGTTCGACTTCACGAAGAGGCGAAGAGCCAAGTATAGTAGTACGAGTAGTAGTACTACTAGAACCACATGGTGGAGCGTCTGTACTCTTATTTTTTATCTCTGATAAAGTACATGTTTATTCCAGAGAAGGGCAGAAAACGGCAGCCCAACATGTAATGAATGATATCGATCAACCAACCATGCTCGAATATATCTTGGCCTCCATGCGAGCCCGTTTGTGTGTTCTCACTCCTCGTCTCTCTCAAGGAACGGTAGGTTGACTCTTTGCCGTCAATTGAGATCGGTTTTCTCACACTCCTGTCCCACATGTCAGTGATATGCCAAGAGGACGTGCATTGACCGACTGGCCATACGCGTACTTGGTTTTGCACCTTCATACTACTCCTCCCTCCGTCACAGTTTACAGGGCACGCTTCATTATGATGCATTTCTCTCAATGCATTTCCACCACTAGAGAGACTTTAGACGCGTTTGGTTTAATGCTCAATTAATTAGGGCGTGGTAACCGCAACCAAGTCCACAATTTTCTCTCCATCACTACAAAAAAATACACTTCCGTGATGATACGTGTTTGTCATAGTAGGTCGCTTTTTTTGTCATGCATGTACATCCATGACAAATTTATGACAGAATCAAGATAGTCATACCTGTGTTGTCATAGAAGTGTTCCATGACATTACCAAAATTATCATCACGGAAGTGTCCACTTCCATGACGATAAATCGTGCATCACAGAAGTGCTTTCGTCAAGGGTGACCGACACGTGGCATCCACCATAACAGAACACCGTTAAGCTATCGGGTCGGGTTTTGGATCCGATAACCCGTTAACAGCACCGACCAATGGGGATTTTCCACGTGTAAAATCATCATTGGCTAGAGGAAACACGTGTTGGCTCATCGTTGGGACAGATGTCATAAACTCATTGGACAGGAGGCGCCTATGATAGGTCGACACGTGGCACGGCCCAACAGTGGCCCATTCCGGTGAAAAAGGTCGGCCCAGTAAAAATTAGCAGGCCGGCCCAGTAAAAATTAGCAGGCCGGCCCAGTAAAAATTAGCAGGCCGGCCCAGTAAAAATTAGCAGGCCGGCCCGTATAAGGCCTACTTGTGTCAGGTCCATTTAAGCCCACGACCCATACGAGATGTGCCAATTCGGCCCGTTAAAGATTTGACACCATTGAATCCCATCGTCGGTTCGAGCCCGTTAACAGCCCGCTATATATTTGGGCTCAATATCGGCCCGATGAGATTTCGGGCTGTTAACGGCCCATTTAATGGATGGGCCAATTTTCAGGATGTACATCTTTCGGCCTTTTAGCGACCCATTTAAATGTTGGGCTAATTTCTGGCCCGGTGTGTCTTTCATCCTGTTGACGGCACATAAATCTGATGGGCCATTTGTAGTCGGACCTGAGTTTCAGCCTTTTAGCGGCCCATTTAAGTGTTGGGCCAATTTCTGGCCCGGTGTCACTTTCAGCCTATTGACGAACCATAAATCAGTTGGGCCCATTGTAGTCGGACCTGAGTTTTGGCCTTTTAGCGACCCATTTAAGTGTTGGGCCAATTCCCGGCCATGTGTGCCTTTCGGCCTGTTAACGGACCATAAATGAGTTGGGCCATTTGTAGTCGGACCTTAGTTTTTGCCTCTTAATGGCCCATGCCCTTCATGGTCCAATACCAGCCCGGTTTCTCTTTCGTCCTGCTAAAGACCCACAACACAGTTGGGCCGTTTACAATACGACCTGACTTTTGACCTCTTAGCGGCCCATGCTCTTCATGGTCCAATACAAGCCCGCTGTCTCTTTCGGCCTGCTAAAGGCCTACAGTATAGTTGGGCCATATGTAGCCCAAACTTAGTAACGGCCTGTTAACGGCCCGTGAAATAAATTGGGGCCACCTGTTGCCCGCTTCGATGTCGGCCTGTTAACAACCTGGGAGGTAAGAGGGCCGACCATTAACTTTCGGCCTAGTAACGACCCATTAACTTAATGGGCCCACTAAAGTTCGTTCATGTCTTTAGGCCAAATTAGATAATTTGAGCCCATTACGATGAGCAAAGGTACGGCATACAGGGAATAACGTTGCACATCCAGAATATACTACAGGAAATTACATCCACTGGGCAATCAAAGATTGATGCCAGTGCAAATAAATGAGCAGAACCTAACCATCTACAACGTCACAATCTGCAACCTCAGCACAGATGACGCCCATAAGCATGTGGGCAAGTTCTTGCTGCTTTGCCACACTGTGTCTGAAAACATTGATCAGTTATTGTGTCGCATGACTCTGCACCTCTAATTCATCCACCATTTCCATCATTGCTTCAGCCATTAATTGGTTCACAAACATAAATTTATTCCGTCGCATTCGAGACAGAGGATACTGAACAGATTCAGATGGCGATTTTGGCAGGCTTGTATTATTGATAGTGGAGAGTGTCTTGACCACTGCATCATAACATAAATTAGGATGGGAACCAAACAGATTAATCATGAGTTATTGCCATATTACCTGGCCTAGATTTACTGGAAGGAAACAATGGGTTTGCCTTGCTATTTTCAGAGTTTGTCTTCTTATCTTCAGCAGCCTGCACAAAATTAACACACTAGCATTGCTATCATTGGCCAAGTCAGATAATAGGAAAGCAACACTGACACAACGAACGTTTGGGCAACTAGCCTACAACAAATTATCACAATATGACATAGCTATCATCAGCCAGGTAAGGTAATACGAAAGCAACATTGACACAATGAATGAATGGGCAACCAGAGAAGCACTACAATTCAGTAATGTGCATGATATGAGATAGCACATTCATGCATCTCAGTACGCAAAACTACCAGGCAGTTTTCCTTACAAAAATCAACATTGGCGCCTTTAACATTTTGCTACAACTAATTTTAGATCAGATAAAGGTTAGATTCAGGCCGATTAACAAAATACATGCTGATGTAAAAATATAGTGATATACAACAGGTACTTACATCAGCACTGGAGCACAGAGAATTCCCGCAAGATATTTTCCTCGAATACAATCCCAATGGAGGAAGTCTTGTACCGTTTAACCTTATTTTCTAAAAGAGAGACGGGTAAGAAACATGTAGAAAATATGATCAGAATGCTATAAAATTTCATGATGCGAGGATACGCACACGCTTCTTAGAATGGAGTTGACATTCTTTTGCTGGACTGGAGCGGACTAGTTCTTTGGCCACTGGAATCTGCTTATTATCAGTGGGAGTTGGGTTTCTCTGTGGTGGAGCAGTATCTATGAAAAATGGAGTTGGTTTATTATCTCCTGGCGTTTGGATATTTTGCAAAGACCTGGTTTGTAACCCTTCAGATTCTAACATAGCCATCTTCCCCTTGCATGCCTTATATAGAAGAATGGTCATTCAGTTATAAAACATGCTACAACAAAGATGGAATAGGTACTGAAGAATAGAAAGGCATGACATATTGACATGTATTCACTCCATCCGGAAATAAATGGATGGGTCTAGGCATATTTCAGTTCTAGATACATCCAGTTTTATCCATTTCTGCGACATTTAATTCAGACGAAGGGAGTATGATGTAAGAGCTAGGGATACGACAGGACAACACAGTAAAAAAACACTGAAAAACCCACTGCAGAACCAAAGTATTCAAACGCACTGATATGAGATAGTACACTCATGCAGCTCAGGATGCAAAACTACCAGGCAGTTTTCCTTGCAAAAATCAACATTGTGGCCTTTAATCATACATTTTGCTACAACTAAATTTAGATCAGATAAAGGTTGGAGTCACGCCGATTAACAAAATACATGCTGATGTAAAAATATAGTGATATACAACAGGTACTTACATCTACATTGGAGCATAGAGAATTCATGCAAGAATCTTTCCTCATAAATGATACCATTGCAGAAAATCTTCTACCTGTTAAGCTTATTTTCTAAAAGAGAGATGGGTAAGAAACATGTAGAAAATATGATCAGCATGCTATAAAATTTCATGATGCAAGGATACACACACGCTTCTTAGAATTGAGTTGCCATATTTTTGCTGGACTGGAGCGGACTAGTTCTTTGGCCACTAGAATCTGCTTATTATCAGTAGGAGTTGGGTTTCTCTGTGCTGGAGCAGTATCTTTAAAAACTGGAGTTGGTTTATTATCTGCCTGGCGTTTGGATCTTTTGCAAAGGCCTTGTTTGTAACCCTTCAGATTCTAACATAGTCATCTTCCCCTTGCATGCCTTGTATAGAAGAATGGTGCTTTAATTATAAAACATGCGGCAGCAGAGAGATGGAATAGGTACTGAAGAATAGAAAGGCATGACATATTGACATGTATTCCCTCCATCCAGAAAAAATGGATGGGTCTAGGTGTATTTTAGTTCTAGATACATCCTTTTTATCCATTTCGGCAACATGTAATCCGGACGGAGGGAGTATGGTGTAAGAGCTAGGGATACGACAGGACAACACAGCAAAAAAACACTAGTTGAATGTAAAACTGTATGCTAGCGGAATACATACAGAAATAACTAAGGCAACATACACGTGTATGATTGGGAAAATAAGATGGCATTGCAACAGAGCACTAGAACAACACTTCAATGTAAAAAAACATGGTATGGTAGACAGATGAAGTACATACTGATGAATAACAATGCATAAGATATTCAGAAGCATGATGTCAAAATTAAGCAGATGGCATTGCGATAGAGTAGAATGACAGTACTTAAATTTGAAAACATGTTATCATGAATGGAATAGGTACTGAAAAACAGGAAGGCATGACATATTTACATGCATGATCAGCATGCTAAGCACATGGCATTGCAACAGAGTAGATACACTCCAGGACATTATATGCATGTTGTACCTATATCATAGGCCAAGTTAGAGCAATGACCTTGTGGGGTGAAGAGGATTCATCATCTTTCTGCAAGTCTTCTGAAGAACTGCCTTTACATGTTCCATCATATTGGGTATCATTGACATCAAGTTTATTGGCCTTTACATTGCTCCGTGAGGTTCTTGTGGATATATCAGTGTGTGCAATTATATCTGACATGCATGGAAGACAACTAGTAGTTAGATTTATGTAATGAGTGCCTGTAAGAGACGACATAAATAGTAGGACTGGGGTTAACTAGCAGCAACATGTCTCATAAACTAAAGGGAGAACACAGATGAAAGCTATAGAATATGTATCGTTTGTACTCGAGATTAACTAGATGGCATACAAAAGTATTAAAGAACAACATAGGAAATAGTAGAAGTGGTATAATACTATAATCACCAGCCTGTGGGATAGCATTGGCTGATGGATGATAACTATGGAACAATGTTACCTAAAGAACAAGTATATTAGCTGAACTATGGAACACCGTTAACTCCTGAACAAGACCCGTAAGAGATCAACATGAATATACAGTGAAATGTGATGATCTATTTTCCATGCTTAGATGAATAACAAAGCCATAAATGTTGCACACAAGTAAGATGAGGGTACAACCTATCTAGCTGCCATCCATAGGAGTGAGCATCATGTGCTGACTTGTCGATGGCCCTGCAGTTGTTGTGGCTGTGCATGTCGAGCACGCGCATTCAATGCACGGAACTGTTGAGTGGGGACTATAGCTCCCTTCTGGTGTATGCTTCCCTTGTTGGAGCAGATGCGGTGAGTCGGAAGTCGGTGTGTCTGAAGATGCAGATAACGCATAATGTTAAGAACGACATATCTCTTTGATCTGAAGAAATACACTAAGAGATCAACATCAAGGTACGAGAGTGGTCACACGTCTGTTGACTGAAGACTAAAATTGGGTCACACGATTTTATTTTATTTTGGTACTGTCCGATCTACGCCGGATGGCTGGCCGTCTTGTGCCTCCCGGCTAACACTGTTCAGAATCTTCCCCGAAGAGCCAGCGACCAACGGCAGAGCAGCCCGCCTCTGCCGTCTGTGGCCCCGGCTAAAACCCCGCTCCCCGCCCCACCGCACTGCCGTGGTTGCGCCGCCCCCGGGCCAATCCACAAAGACTCCCCGTCATATAGATCCGGCGGCGGCAGTACCTTCAACCCACGCAACTCTAAGAGATAGCCATCTAAGCGCTGCTTCCGCGGCGAACTTTGTGGCCCCGCACCCTTATGTTAGACACCAGCCAGCCGGCGGCCTAGGAGCTCCGCCGCCTCGAGGGGTGCTGCTTCCCATTGCAAATCGATTGGCCCAGAATAAAAATTCAGACAACTGACGCCTAAATAAAGTGATTTGCGATGAGGGTGCGACCTATCTAGCGGCATGGTGAAGTAGGCAGTTCCAGCTGCCGAGTCGGTGAGGCCGGCGCGGTTGCGGTGGCGACCGGCGGCAGGGAAAGAGCGATGTCGCGACGGTCGACGGCTACGCCGAAGCAGCGCCAGGACTCTGGACGGATCCGAAGTTGGAGCCGCTCCAGCGCCGTGAACAACGGCGGGGGTGAATCGGCTCTGGTATGGTTCACGCGGCCGTCCTCGAGGCAGCATCAGCAGCACGGAGTAAGAGGCACATGGCCCAGTGCACGACGGCAAATGGACAGCGTCTCTAGCATTAGGGAGGAGGGCGGCTGTGAAATTGGTGCGGTGGGGGGCACCATGGAGGTGGGGCTGAGGTTTCACGGCTCGGGAGAAGGGAGCTTCCTGGGGAGAATGTGATTTGGCGCCCACGAGGTATGAATGGGGGCGGGCAGGGGAAATTGGGAGGGGAGTGGAACCATGTCTTACAGACGCATTTGTCTGAAATGTGAGGGGGAGTTACAGTTCTACCCTTGCCTATAGGCTTCTCGGCTTGGGTCTATGTACTGAGGGTCGGGGATAGTAGAGTAACTTTGCTTCTCTGGGCGGGAGCGATTTCGGGCGAGGAGGGCGTGTTTTGAACTATAGTGGGCGCGAGCGATTTCGGTCGAGGAGAGCGTGTTTTGAAATAGTGGGCGCGAGCTATTTCGGGCGAGGAGAGCGTGTTTTGCCGACCATGGTTTATGAATTATTCGGCACAGGTCATTTCGGCCGAGGAGAAGGCGCGCTTGGATGAAGTTACGAACCTACCCTCGGTGTACAACGGGCCAATTGATGTGTGTCCCACATAGGACGGTAATTCAGCGTCTCCCATTTATTTGCTCGGGCGAATTCCACCGAGCAGAGAGGATGTCTAACGGTTCATTCAAATTTTGGAAGAGCGAGCATCCATGTCTACCTTACCAAGTCGATTCGGATCAAATTTTGAAATAGTAGCTTGCCACTTCTTTTTTAGATGGAGAGATGATGCTCGGGAGTAATGTGTTTTTACATGCTCGTTGCTAGCGATTTACTATATGACAAATAGTTGACCCACTCAAAAACGCGAATCAAACCCAAAATGAAATATCTTGATTCAATGAAATAGCTTGTTCAGTAGGTTAAAATAGTGAACTAAATCCAAAATTGAACACCTCAGTCGAGTAGCATGTTGTACAGTATTATAGTACTCCATGAACATGTTGAAAGTCAAATTAATGAACTTGTTTGATATACGCATATATCCGTTCATGTGTGGATTGCAGACAACATGTTCTCCAATTTAAATATTTGAGTGCAAGTTTATATCGAAACATGGTTTATATCAGTCTTTGATGCATAAAACGCGACCTCGCCCTCTCCCGAACTCCTGTTCTCTCTCTCTCTCTCTCTCTCTCTCTCTCTCTCGCCGACAATCTTCAATTCTGTCGCACGCATCCGACACAAAAACCTTGTTCGTCCCTCTCCCTTTCTCTCCATCTCTCTCTCTCTCTCTCTTTGTGTGTGTGTGGGGGGGGGTATTTCTAGTTCGCATGCATATATACACCATCTATAGGTCTCTCTCGCACACTATGTATGATACTCTAGCTAGTCCAAGCTAGATATCTTGGGTGCACTCATCGTACGCACACAGATTCCTTGGCTCTTTGCCTGTAACACTCTCACACACCACTATGTCGTCTCG
>NC_041392.1:452599667-452607376 GCF_002162155.2 Triticum dicoccoides | reverse complement strand
AGCTAGCCAAGTATG
Organism: Triticum dicoccoides; assembly: GCF_002162155.2. Classification (NCBI taxonomy): domain Eukaryota; kingdom Viridiplantae; phylum Streptophyta; class Magnoliopsida; order Poales; family Poaceae; genus Triticum; species Triticum dicoccoides. The sequence goes on along the minus strand of NC_041392.1, from coordinate 452,607,361 downwards.
ATGGTCTCTCACTCAATTGTAGGCACACGCAGTCCCCCCTATATGTATATGACTAGCTAATCTTAGTCTCCATCACAAACATGTGCATGGTCTATCTCGATTTCTCTCGGGGCATCTTTCTATCGCGCACGCACTCCCTCGATCTCCCACCCATATAGTCCCCTCACGATCTCGACGGGATCTCTCTATCACAAACACACCCTCTCTCCCTCCTCATGCGTCCATGCCATCCATGTGTCCCTCTCGACCTTTGTTCCTTGTTGGCCACACCTCTATTGGACATGTGCTACAGGGGTGTCTCTCTCTGTTGCAAACAATCACACACTAGCTATCTTCGTGTATCTCCTCGCCTCGCTTTTCCATCTTGGAGATGCATGCGTGATATGTTCACATAAGAAACGAAAAAACACACACTCTCTCTAATTTATCGTTTGTTGTCACTTTCTCTTTCACACACATACTCCTTTTGCACACTTACTCATTCTCCTTCACACGCACTTGATCTGTCTCGACTGAGGCACTCTCCTCGGTCCATAGCATATAGATTTATTAAAAAGTCAAACATCACAAAGTTTGACCATGTACATGGAGAAAAAGAATTACATCTAGTACGGCAAACATATGCCATTAGATTCACCATGAGATGTAGTTTTGTATGATGTATCTTTGGTATTGTAGATATAAATAACATTTGCGTAAACCTGATCAAAGTTTCCAAAGTTTGACTTCTAAAAAATTTACATGCACTGCATTATCGAGCGGATGGAATATCTCTTTCCCCCTCTCAGCTATCTGACGCACCACTCAGCCTTATTGGGGCTCCTCAATCTCTCTCAAACTTTATTGGTTAGTTTGGTTCGTGACTTGGCCCTCATGCCTTGATGGTCGGTACTTCCTGGTGTGGACATGAGATGTAAAATATTTCTGCCTGGCCAGGCTTGTGTGGTGCTGAAGTGGTTGGTTCATGCTTGGGCCAGGCAAAGCATCAACGTCCTATCAATCAATCCATGCATCAATTATTTAATGCTAATATCCATCCATGTTGTTGTTAGCCTCATGGCCATACGACCAGGCATGACCAGGCGTTCGAAATCGGTCGCCTGGGCTAGGCTACTTGCAGTGTCTGGAGTTCAGCCAGGCTAATTAAAGTGCAAGGGAACCCAGGCCAGGCGGGCTTTATTTTTCACAGGGTAGCAACCAAACAAGCCTGCATGAAATCCAGCCACAACCCGAGGCCAGGCAAAAGATGCTCAGGACGCAAGCCAAACTAGCCTTATATCTCCCTGGTTCACACATACACATGTCTCGCTCGCGCTATACATATAGACCCATCCAACACTCTCCGCCCTTGTTCTCTCCATGTGACACGCACCCCCTAAGTACCATAATCCCTCAATCCATCATAGGCGCAAGCACTCCCCCCCTCCTAAGTATGATTATCTCTTACTAGCCAACATGAACACACGTATTGTCTCCTTCCATCCATACGTCTATCTCGATATCTCTCGGGGCATCTTCTATCGCGCACACACCTTGTCACTCGATCTCCCACCCATGTAGTCCCATCACGATCTCCAGGGGATCTCTCTATGACAAACATACACTCTCTCCTCCCCATGTCTGCATTTTCTCCGTACGTCTCTCTCGGCCTCTCTCCCTTGTTTGTCAGACCCCTCTTGGCCACGTGCTAGGGGTCTTGCTCTCTCAGTTCCAAACAACCACACACTATCTCCTCACCTTGCCTCCGTTGTCGAAGATGCATGTGTGATATTTTTGCATAAGACACACATGCTTTTTCTCTGCTTTTATCGTGTGTTGTCCATGTCTCTTTCACACACGCACACACACTTTTTTCACTCACTCTCTCTCTCTCTCTCTCTCTCTCTCTCTTGTTAGGGACTCTGTGACGTCCATAAGCATATGGATGTTTTGAAAAGTCAAACCTCAGAAACGTTTGACCAGGTATATGTGGAGAAAAACATTTACATCTGGAACGATCATTAGATTCATCACAACATGTACTTACTTCATACTATCTTTTATCTTTGGTATTGTAGATATAAGTAATTTCTTTATAAACTTGGTCAAAGTTTCAAAAGTTTGACTTAAAAAAAATGTTGGAACTACATTATCAAATGGAGGGAGTAGCTCTTTCTCTCTCTCTCTGCTATCTCTCACGGGCCTCCCCTCTCACTCGAACTCTCTATACCGACGGATTATACGCTCACTGTGTCAGCGTATAGCTCCGTATATTGTTTAGTTGACCAGTCAACCAATCCACATGCTGCCTTGTCAGCTCGTGTTCTGTATCTTCGTGTGCTGGCCCATGTGGCAGTGGGTGAAAATAAGTAAACTAGAGGCCCATCTGACACGCGGTGAAGTAAACAAAGTTGAAACCACTCGGGGTAGCACCCCGCACGCTAGTAAATTGAGGGCGCATTGAGGACAAACTTCTTGCGCGCGAAGGACGCACTCGCGCACAATTCACCACTACGCGGTGGCATGCACAGAAGGACGCACTCGCGCACACCCAACAAACAACACACACCAGCACATGTGTACACATCTAGGAGTAGAAGGCTGTGGGAAAATCTGGCGCGATGGCCGCTGCCGGAGCCGTCCACCCCCAATCTTGGTGTTTCGTGCAATGCACGGGCATCTACGCACGAGAAATTATGTCGAACAGGGCTGGTTGTAAGCAGGCTAGCTCTACAGCCATGATGATAGTGACTGCAGACGGTGAGGCTGACTATGGTATGCCGAACACAGCGCCTATACTCAGGTGTCATCTCCGGCGCAGGGTCTTGTCACTTGACTGTGAGGAGCAGCACGTAATAATTTGACCAACGGATAGTACAGTGCTAGTACTCCTACTACTACTCCTACATTGGTAGTACTACTACTAGTACTAGTAGCACCACCGTCTGGATTTAGGAGTACTACCACGTCCATCTGGATTTTAGTATTTGACTAGCAATATCTAGTAATGCATGTCACCAAAAATGTACTACTCCCTCTGTAAATAAATACATGGTGTTTTATTCCTATCGGCGAGAGAACTTAATATTTTTTGCTACTCCTAACTAGAGTACTAATAGGATTACATGCAATGAACTAAACATTGCATGTCATGTTTGGTAGTCTCAAGTCATTGAAAGCATGCACGGCCCACATCTCTCATTGGTTGATATGTCACGAAATAAGAAACAAGGAGGGAGTTAATGCACCGTGCCTAAGTATTTTGGGATTATTTGGTTTTCATAAGGTGACTTACACAACATTTTTGTTTACATGCATTAACATTTTATTAGTTAAATCAAACGTCAAAACTTGGCGCAAAATGCAAAGGGGACCAATAAACCAGTAAACATCAAACTTCTCTCGTTTGGCCCCAACTAGAGGTCCGGTAAGATGACTATACTGCACCGGCACGGAGGTGGACGCAAATTCATTGACTTACGGCAACTGCCTTTGGGTGAATGACACGTGGCCCCAGGGGGTGGCTGGCCCACCTATCATACAGCCAAAGGCAGGTGCATTAGAGGGTCGAGGAGTAGTACGAAATCCTACGCACCTACGCACGCTAACCAAGGGTTGAGTGATCACTCGAATCGCAAGATCAGTTGACTAGAAGCTACACTAGACCCATGGAGGCGATGAGCGCGAGCATCAGCCGGCTGTGCCAGATGGTCCACGATGTCGTCCTGCGGCCCGGCACCGAGGAACGTCTCCAGGTAGTATTGCTTGAGGCCGCCAGGGCGAGGGGTCGGTTGGACGACAACTTCTTCTCCTTGTTCGACGAGGTCCTCGTCGGTTTCCTCGACAAGTTCACCGTCGTCAAGAAGCTTGCGGATGACTTTGACGTAAGCCTCCAGCTGACACGCCCAGGCTCTGTGATGCCCGCCACCCTCAACGACCACTATGGTAACAACCTCTTCAACGCACTGGTGGCCCTGCGACTGCCCGCCATCACACCGAAGAATGTCCACCTCGAGCAATCACCCACGTCTACGCGCAAATCGTCCACAAGGACTACTACATGCAAGAGGAGGACGATAGGACGCTGGCCTTCTTGGAGTGCAGGGAAACCTTGGACGACACTGTTCAGAAGCACGTTGAGCTCGCCGCCAATGCCGCTGCTCCTCACACGTCGGTTGGTGACCCGGCGCACTAGGGCGTGAGGATGTCATTGAATGTTGATGGATCCGTATGTATTTTTATCTTTCCATCAAATCCATGTACTAGTATATGATACTACAGTAATTATCTTACCTTTCGCATCAACTTCGTAATTTTCGTACGTACTCCATGCATGAATGGTGCCAGAACCAAACTTCTCATTACTCTAGGCAAAATCGTTATTTTCTATCTATCGGTCGCGCCATGGAGCAGAACCAAATTTTACAAGTTACGAGTTCAAAAGGAAAAGCCTGCCATGTTCGCGTCGCACCACCACACGGTTGGTCCAGCACGCTGCTCAAGCGGGAATGCGTGCGGTGTTGCATTTTCACTTACAAGTGGGACCGCAGTTGAGCAAACCAACTATCGGCAAACCCCCACCCCGCCCACCGCGCGATGGCTGAGAAAACAGGAGGGAGAAGAGATGGCTGTAGCATGGAGTCCAAGAAAATTGGTGTCGGATGGGACTCATGTGGGTGGCGTGTGCCGTGCTGCTAGACGTGAATGCTACTAAGTTATGGCCCATGCCACCCCACTATATCGAGCCTATATCGAGGTACGTAGAACAAATTTCCTGTAGTCCATGCTCAGCCCTCCTCTATCTCTCTTCTCAGCCAGCCAGTGGACGCGCAGAGCCCATCGTCTATTTGCTCACATGCGGCCTCACATGTCAGTGAAAACGCAAGAGGACCCACTAAACCTGCACATCTTTCACCTCGATGTGCTGGTGATGAAAAACAAATCCAATAAAGATCTTCGGTGGCCGCTTTTGGAGTTACTCAAGAGTAGTAAGATTCTATTTACAGTTTAACCCAAGATGCACATCTCGTGGCTTTGACTACCACTCTATTTTCTTTCATGACACAACCTGGATGCTGGATGTCCCACGTGTCGGCAAAAGGAGGAAGAACCCGACCAAATCTTCGGTTCTGCTCTCGGATTACACTAGTTGTGCTAACTTAAAAATTTTATTGTGTACTCCCTCCGTTCCAAAATACTTGACTTCCATTTGTCCAAAAATGGATGTACCTATATACTAAGACATGTCTAGATACATATATATTTTGACAAATAGAAGGCATGTATTATGCAACAGAGGGAGTAGAATGGGTGCAAGTTTTTGTATTGGGAAGAAGAGTACATCCATATATTGATAGAGCGCAATTTAGTAGATGTTCTATCACTTTTAGCTAGCACAGACGCAAGATCAAGCCTCCGCAGATCAACAATGAATGCATCAAGAAGGCACTAATCCAACTTACAGGAGTAGTAAAATGTATTCTTGTGGTTCTTGTTTTCTTTGGTCTTGCTTTTCTAGTCAAAATTATCATTGGAGTTCGTGCAAAACGGAGGTGCGTTTGGGGTCGTGCATTGGAGTTGGCCTTACAAGTGGGACCGCAGTTAAGGAAACCGACTATCGGCAAACCCCCACCTCGCCCGCCACGCGATGGCTGAAGTTAGAGAAACGACGAGGTTGAAGAGATTGCTCTAGCACGGACTCCAAGAAATAATATGGTGTCAGATGGATGTCGTGGTGGTGGCGTGTGTCGTACTCCTGGACGTGAATGCTTGTTCTGGCCCATGCCACCCTACTACTCCTAATACTTACTCCTACTATATAGTACTAGTATCGAGGATTCGAGGTGCTGGTTACGTACAGCGAACACATTAACATACGGCTACAGTAAAAATACCTGCCCGACGCGCGAAGCATGTGAAGCTAGTACAAATAGTGTACTACTATTGTTGATTGGCCTCATCCGATAACCTGTTGCAATGCACGTACAATTATGTATTCAGAAAATATTTTTTTGCCTCGTCGCACCACTCACTCAGAGAAGCGACTCGAAAGCCATTCATAAGTTTAGTAAGTTTATCACACGCATATCATTTTATTACATACAACAGGTCATCAACCCACATCGTCAATGAGGATACATTATAAATACTAAAGTTTTCACCACACAACAAATAACAAGCAATGAAATGAACTTCAACTCAACCATTCCTCGACGTTGGAAACGCTTGCTTTGAACCACAAGTGATTCTCTGGGACGGGCCATCGATTGTCGATCTGGAAACCAATGCAGGACTGATCATCCAGGCTGAAGCGGCCTACTATATCCCTACCAGGGTAGGAAACCACACAAATGTCCGAGGTATAGACACAGTTGCTTCTCATAAATGTGTCAATAGCAGTTGGATCGCCTTTCACCATCATCGGATAGTTTTGTCCAAGGAAGAGCGAGTTTTCTCCAAGACTATCAATTTTGTACCAGGGAGAAGGAGTTGGCGCTAGCACACTAGTATCCATCCCGAATACCATGCAACGGGTGTTGGAATAGGTCCGGAGAGTGCGACCATGGGAGACACCTGCTTCCTTAGCAGTAACATCATCAGTGGGCTATATACACACAATAAGAGGTGATCCATCGGAATTAGTTGCCAGGCGCCACAGAGTATATGGGCGCTGCTCATCCTCATGCTCGTGATCATCACCATCGTCATCTCCCCCTTGGTTATAAAAATTTTCAAGTATAGGTGGTGGGATGTTCACAGGACCTTGGAAACACAGGAAGAAGGTTAATTAGTAAAGGGAAACTTGCTAACCCGCATGCATGTGGATGAAACGATTATAATTACGGTGGAAGACAAACGTACCGAAACTATGAGGATGCCATGCAAAAACAGTGCCACGAGTGGTGGCAGCAAACACAAGGAGCTCGTATTGAATTGCATCATAGTACTCATCCGTGTACAGAAACTGATTTTTGAGCAATATCCATCGCGTGAAACCATCAAGGATGGCAACAAGCTTGTCGAAGATAGCAACAACATCATAGTTGTTGTAATTCCAAGAGTGGTTGGGAACTCGACAAATTGTTGGGGAACGTGGTAATTTCAAAAATTTCCTACGCACATGCAAGATCATGGTGGTGGATAGCAACAAGAGGGGAGAGTGTTGTTTACGTACCCTCGTAGACCGACAGCAGAAGCGTTATGACAACACGGTTGATGTAGTCGTACGTCTTGATGGCCCGACCGATCAAGCACCAAAACTACGACACCTCCGAGTTCTAGCACACGTTCAGCTCGATGACGATCCCCGGACTCCGATCCAGCAAAGTGTCGGGGAAGAGTTCCGTCAGCACGACGGCGTGGTGACGATCTTGATGTTCTATCGTCGCAGGGCTTCGCCTAAGCACCGCTACAATATTATCGAGGAGTATGGTGGAAGGGGGCACCGCACACGGCTATGAAAACGATCACGAGGATCGACTTGTGTGTCTATGGGGTGCCCCTGCCCCCGTATATAAAGGAGTGGAGGAGGGGAGGGTCGGCCCTCTCTATGGCGCGCCCTAGGGGAGTCCTACTCCCACCGGGAGTAGGATTCCCCCTTTCCTAGTCCAACTAGGAGTCCTTCCATGTAGTAGGAGTAGGAGACAGGGAAGGGGAAGAGGGAAGAGAAGGAAGGAGGGGGCGCCGCCCCTCCCCCTAGTCCAATTCGGACTAAT
>NC_041392.1:452560795-452599386 GCF_002162155.2 Triticum dicoccoides | reverse complement strand
ACTCCCCGGTACTCCGAAAAATACCTGAACCACTCGGAACCTTTCCAATGTCCGAATATAGTCGTCCAATATATCGATCTTTACTTCTTGACCATTTCGAGACTCCTTGTCATGTCCCCGATCTCATCCGGGACTCCGAACTCCTTCGGTACATCAAAACTCATAAACTCATAATATAACTGTCATTGAAACCTTAAGCGTGCGGACCCTACGGGTTCGAGAACAATGTAGACATGACCGAGACACGTCTCCGGTCAATAACCAATAGCGGAACCTAGATGCTCATATTGCCTCCTACATATTCTACGAAGATCTTTATCGGTCAGACCGCATAACAACATACATTGTTCCCTTTGTCATCGGTATGTTACTTGCCCGAGATTCGATCGTCGGTATCTCAATACCTAGTTTCAATCTCGTTACCAGCAAGTCTCTTTACTCGTTTCGTAATACATCATCTCGCAACTAACTCATTAGTTGCAATGCTTGCAATGCTTATGTGATGTGCATTACCGAGAGGGCCCAGAGATACCTCTCTGACAATCGGAGTGACAAATCCTAATCTCGAAATACGCCAACCCAACATGTACCTTTGGAGACACCTGTAGAGCTCCTTTATAATCACCTAGTTACGTTGTGATGTTTGGTAGCACACAAAGTGTTCCTCCGGCAAACGGGAGTTGCATAATCTCATAGTAATAGGAACATGTATAAGTCATGAAGAAAGCAATAGCAACATACTAAACGATCGAGTGCTAAGCTAATGAAATGGGTCAAGTCAATCACATCATTCTCTTAATGATGTGATCCCGTTCATCAAATAACAACTCTTTGTCTATGGTTAGGAAACATAACCATCTTTGATTAACGAGCTAGTCAAGTAGAGGCATACTAGTGACACTCTGTTTGTCTATGTATTCACACATGTATTATGTTTCCGGTTAATACAATTCTAGCATGAATAATAAACATTTATCATGTAATAAGGAAATAAATGATAACTTTATTATTGCCTCTAGGGCATATTTCCTTCAGTCTCCCACTTGCACTCGAGTCAATAATCTAGTTCACATTGCCATGTGATTTAACACCAATAGTTCACATCATTATGTGACCAACACTCAAAGGGTTTACTAGAGTCAATAATCTAGTTCACATCGCTATGTGATTAACACCCAAAGAGTACTAAGGTGTGATCATGTTTTTCCTGTGAGAGAACTTTAGTCAACGGGTCTGCCATATTCAGATCCATATGTATTTTGCAAATTTCTATGTCAACAATGCTCTGCACGGAGCTACTCTAGCTAATTGCTCCCACTTTCAATATGCATCCAGATTGAGACTTAGAATCATCTGGATCAGTGTCAAAGTTTGCATCGACGTAACCCTTTATGACGAACCTTTTGTCACATCCATAATCGAGAAACATATCCTTATTCCACTAAGGATAATTTTGACCGTTGTCCAGTGATCTACTCCTAGATCACTATTGTACTCCCTTGCCAACATCAGTGTAGGGTATACAATAGATCTGGTACACAACATGGCATAATTTATAGAACCTATGGCTGAGGCATGGGGAATGACTTTCATTCTCTTTCTATCTTCTGCCGTGGTCGGGTTTTGAGTCTTACTCAATTTCACACCTTGTAACACAGGCAAGAACTCTTTCTTTGACTGTTCCAATTTTTGAACTACTTCAAAATATTGTCAAGGTATGTACTCATTGAAAAAACTTATCAAGCGTCTTGATCTATCTCTATAGATCTTGATGCTTAATATGTAAGCAGCTTCACCGAGGTCTTTCTTTGAAAAACTTCTTTCAAAACACTCCTTTATGCTTTGCAGAATAATTCTACATTATTTCCGATCAACAATATGTCATTCACATATACTTATCAGAAATGTTGTAGTGCTCCCACTCACTTTCTTGTAAATACAGGCTTCACCGCAAGTCTGTATAAAACTATATGCTTTGATCATCTCACAAAGCGCATATTCCAACTCCGAGATGCTTGCACCAGTCCACAGATGGATTGCTGGAGCTTGCACATTTTGTTAGCACCTTTAGGATTGAAAAAACCTTCTGGTTGTATCATATACAACTCTTCTTTAATAAATCCATCAAGGAATGCAGTTTTGTTTATCCATTTGCCGGATTTCATAAAATGCGGCAATTGCTAACATGATTCGGACAGACTTAAGCATAGATACGAGAGAGAAACTCTCATTGTAGTCAACACCTTGAACTTGTCGAAAACCTTTTTGCGACAATTCTAGCTTTGTGCATAGTAACACTACTATCAGCATCCAGCTTCCTCTTGAAGATCCATTTAATCTCAATGGCTCGCTGATCATTGGGCAAGTCAATCAAAGTCCATACTTTGTTCTCGTACATGGATCTCATCTCAGATTTCATGGCCTCAAGCAATTGGCGGAATCTAGGCTCATCATCGCTTCCTCATAGTTTGTAGGCTCGTCATGGTCAAGTAACATGACCTCCAGAACAGGATTACCGTATCACTCTGGTGCGGATGTCACTCTAGTTTACCTACGAGGTTCGGTAGTAACTTGATCTGAAGTTACATGATCATCATCATTAGCTTCCTCACTAATCGGTGTAGTAGTCACAGGAACAGATTTCTGTGATGAACTACTTTCCAATAAGGGAGCAGGTATGGTTACCTCATCAAGTTCTACTTTCCTCCCACTCACTTCTTTCGAGAGAAACTCCTTTTCTAGAAAGGAACCATTCAAAGCAACGAATATATTGCCTTCGGATCTGTGATAGAAGGTGTACCCAACATTTTCTTTTGGGTATCCTATGAAGACGCACTTCTCCGATTTGGGTTAGAGCTTATTAGGTTGAAACTTTTTCACATAAGCATTGCAACCTCAAACTTTAAGAAATGACAACTTAGGTTTCTAGCCAAACCATAGGTCATATGGTGTCGTCTCAATGGATTTAGATGGTGCCCTATTTAACGTGAATGTAGTTGTCTCTAATGCATAACCCCAAAACGATAGTGGTAGATCGGTAAGAGACATCATAGATCGCACCATATCTAATAAAGTATGGTTATGACGTTCGAACACACCATTATGTTGTGGTGTTCCAGGTGGCGTGAATTTGTGAAACTATTCCACATTGTTTTAATTGAAGACCAAACTCGTAACTCAAATATTCGTCTCCGCGATCAGATCGTGGAAACCTTATCTTCTTGTCATGATGATTTTCCACTTCACTCTGAAATTCTTTGAACTGTTCAAATGTTTCAGACTTATGTTTCATCAAGTAGATATACCCATATCTACTTAAATCATCTGTGAAGGTCAGAAAATAATGATACCCGCCGCGAGCCTCAACACTCATTGGATCGCATACATCAGTATGTTTTATTTTCGATAAGTCAGTTGCTCGCTCCATTGTTCCGGAGAACGGCGTTTTAGTCATCTTGCCCATGAGGCATGGTTCGCAAGCATCAAGTGATTCATAATCAAGTGATTCCAAAAACCCATCAGCATGGAGTTTCTTCATGCGCTTTACACCAATATGACCTAAACGGCAGTGCCACAAATAAGTTGCACTATCATTATTAACTTTGCATCTTTTGGTTTCAATATTATGAATATGTGTATCACTACAATCGAGATCCAACGAACCATTTTCATTGGGTGTGTAACCATATAAATTTTTATTCATGTAAACAGAACAACAATTTATTCTCTTACTTAAATGAATAACCATATTGCAATAAACATGATCAAATCATATTTATGCTCAACGCAAACACCAAATAACACTTATTTAGGTTCAACACTAATCCCGAAAGTATAGGGAGTGTGCGATGATGATCATATCAATCTTGGAACTACTTCAAACACACATCGTCACCTTACCCTTAACTAGTCTCTGTTCATTCTGCAACTCCCGATTCAAGTTACTAATCTTAGCAACTGAACTAGTACCAAGTACTAAGGGGTTGCCATGAACACTAGTAAAGTACACATCAATAACATGTATATCAAATATACCTTTGTTTACTTTGCCATCCTTTCTTATCCGCCAAATACTTGGGTAGTTCCGCTTCCAGTGACGAGTCCCTTTGTAGTAGAAGCACTTAGTCTCAGGCTTAGGACCAGACTTGGGCTTCTTCACTTGAGCAGCAACTTGCTTGCTGTTCTTCTTGAAGTTCCCCTTTTTTCCTTTGCCCTTTTCTTGAAACTAGTGGTCTCGTCAACCATCAACACTTGATGTTTTTCTTGATTTCTACCTTCGTCAATTTCAACATTACGAAGAGCTTGGGAATCGTTTCCGTTATCCCTTGCATATCATAGTTCATCATGAAGTTCTACTAAATTGGTGATGGTGACTAGAGAATTCTGTCAATCACTATTTTATCTGGAAGATTAACTCCCACTTTATTCAAGCGATTGTAGTACCCAGACAATCTGAGCACATGCTCACTAGTTGAGCGATTCTCCTCCATCTTTTAGCTATAGAACTTGTTGGAGACTTTATATCTCTCAACTCGGGTATTTTCTTGAAATATTAACTTCAACTCTTGGAACATATCATATGGTCCATGACGTTCAAAACGTCTTCGAAGTCCCGATTCTAAGCCGTTAAGCATGGTGCACTAAACTATCAAGTAGTCATCATATTGAGCTAGCCAAACGTTCATAATGTCTGCATCTGCTCCTGCAATAGGTCTGTCACCTAGCGGTGCATCAAGGACATAATTCTTCTATGCAGCAATGAGGATAAACCTCAGATCACGGATCCAATCCGCATCATTGCTACTAATATCTTTCAACACAATTTTCTCTAGGAACATATCAAAATAAACATATGAAAGCAACAACGCGAGCTATTGATCTACAACATAATTTGCAAAATACTACCAGGACTAAGTTCATAATAAATTTAAGTTCAATTAATCATATTACTTAAGAACTCCCACTTAGATAGACATCCCTCTAATCCTCTAAGTGATCACGTGATCCAAATCAACTAAACCATGTCTGATCATCACGTGAGATGGAGTAGTTTCATTGGTGAACATCACTATGTTGATCATATCTACTATATGATTCACGCTCGACCTTTCGGTCTCCATGTTCCGAGGCCACATCTGTATATGCTTGGCTCATCAAGTATAACCTAAGTATTCTGCGTGTGCAACTGTTTTGCACCCGTTGTATTTGAACGTAGATCCTATCACACCCGATCATCACGTGGTGTCTCAGCACGAAGAACTTTCGCAACGGTGCATACTCAGGGAGAACACTTCTTGATAATTAGTGAGAGATCATCTTAAAATGCTACCGTCAAACAAAGCAAGATAAGATGCATAAAAGATAAACATCACATGCAATCAATATAAGTGATATGATATGGCCATCATCATCTTGTACTTGTGATCTCCATCTCCGAAGTACCGTCATGATCACCATCTTCACCGGCGCGACACCTTGATCTCCATCGTAGCATCGTTGTCGTCTCGCCAATCTTATGCTTCCACGACTATCGCTACCGCTTAGTGATAAAGTAAAGCATTACAACGCGATTGCATTGCATACAATAAAGCGACAACCATATGGCTCCTGCCAGTTGCTGATAACTCGGTTACAAAACATGATCATCTCATACAATAAAATTTAGCATCATGTCTTGACCATATCACATCACAACATGCCCTGCAAAAACAAGTTAGACGTCCTCTACTTTGTTGTTACAAGTTTTACATGGCTTCTACGGGCTTAAGCAAGAACCAATCTTACATACGCATCAAAACCACAATGATAGTTTGTCAAGTTGGTGCTGTTTTAACCTTTGCAAGGACTGGGCGTAGCCACACTTGGTTCAACTAAAGTTGGAGAAACTGACACCCGCCAGCCACCTGTGTGCAAAGCATGTCGGTAGAACCAGTCTAGCGTAAGCGTACGCGTAATGTCGGTCAGGGCCGCTTCATCCAACAATACCGCCGAACCAAAGTATGACATGCTGGTAAGCAGTATGACTTATATCGCCCACAACTCACTTGTGTTCTACTCGTGCATATAACATCAACACATAAAACCAGGCTCGGATACCATTGTTGGGGAATGTAGTAATTTCAAAAATTTCCTACGCACACGCAAGATCATGGTTATGCATAGCAACAAGAGGGGAGAGTGTTGTTTACGTACCCTCGTAGACCGACAGCAGAAGCGTTATGACAACACGGTTGATGTAGTCGTACGTCGTCACGGCCCGACCGATCAAGCACCGAAACTACGGCACCTCCAAGTTCTAGCACACGTTCAGCTCGATGACGATCCCCGGACTCCGATCTAGCAAAGTGTCAGGGAAGAGTTCCGTCAACAGGACGGCGTGGTGACGATCTTGATGTTCTATCGTCGCAGGGCTTCGCCTAAGCACCGCTACAATATTATCGAGGAGTATGGTGGAAGGGGGCACCCCACACGGCTAAGAAAACGATCACGAGGATCAACTTGTGTGTCTATGGGGTGCCCCCTGCCCCCGTATATAAAGGAGTGGAGGAGGGGAGGGCCGACCCTCTCTATGGCGCACCCTAGGGGAGTCCTACTCCCACCGGGAGTAGGATTCCCCCTTTCCTAGTCCAACTAGGAGTCCTTCCATGTAGTAGGAGTAGGAGACAAGGAAGGGGAAGAGGGAAGAGAAGGAAGGAGGGGGCGCCGCCCCTCCCCCTAGTCCAATTCAGACTAGTCAATGGGGGGCGCGCGGCCTGCCTCTCCCTCTCCCCTAAAGCCCAATAAGGCCCATATACTTCTTCCCCCGTATTCCCGTAACTCCCCGGTACTCCGAAAAATACCCGAACCACTCGGAATATTTCCGATGTCCGAATATAGTCATCCAATATATCGATTGTTACATCTCGACCATTTCGAGACTCCTCGTCATGTCCCCGATCTCATCCGGGACTCCGAACTCCTTCGGTACATCAAAACTCATAAATTCATAATATAACTGTCATTGAAACCTTAAGCGTGCGGATCCTACGGGTTCGAGAACAATGTAGACATGACCGAGACACGTCTCCGATCAATATCCAATAGCAGAACCTGGATGCTCATATTGGCTCCTACATATTCTACGAAGATCTTTATCGGTCAGACCGCATAACAACATACGTTGTTCCCTTTGTCATCAGTATGTTACTTGCCCAAGATTCGATCGTCGGTATCTCAATACCTAATTTCAATCTTGTTACTGTCAAGTCTCTTTACTCGTTTCTTAATACATCATCTCACAACTAACTCATTAGTTGCAATGCTTGCAAGGCTTATGTGATGTGCATTACCGAGAGGGCCCAGAGATACCTCTCCGACAATCGAAGTGACAAATCCTAATCTCGAAATACGCCAACCCAACATGTACCTTTGGAGACACCTGTAGAGCTCCTTTATAATCACCCAGTTACGTTGTGACGGTTGGTAGCACACAAAGTGTTCCTCCGGCGGGAGTTGCATAATCTCATAGTAATAGGAACATGTATAAGTCATGAAGAAAGCAATAGCAACATACTAAACAATCGAGTGCTAAGCTAACGAAATGGGTCAAGTCAATCACATCATTCTCCTAATGATGTGATCCCGTTAATCAAATAACAACTCTTTGTCTATGGTTAGGAAACATAACCATCTTTGATTAACGAGCTAGTCAAGTAGAGGCATACTAGTGACACTCTGTTTGTCTATGTATTCACACATGTATTATGTTTCCGGTTAATACAATTCTAGCATGAATAATAAATATTTATCATGAAATAAGGAAATAAATAATAACTTTATTATTGCCTCTAGGGCATATTTCCTTGACAAATTGCTATCTTCCATAGAATACAGTCACCATGATCGTATTTGAATGTGCGTACATTACCAGTGTGCTCAACTTCTGGGCAGTGTGCTGAGATTTTTGAAAGTGGAACCCGGTGACGAGTGTACACATTCACAAGTTCTCACTCGCAGTTGGACCCAACGTAAACAACCCAATCTCCATTTGCGCCCGCCCAAGCCTTGCCCTCAAGCGATGGCATCTTAACATCATATGTATCATTATCAAGATGCATCAACTTGCACAGGGCGAGGCCTCCGTCGTGCCGGCGCCAGTCATCATCAGGGTCACGATGAAGAAGATAGGGGAGATCAAACCGCTCCTTGACTCTTGGGTTCTTTGTAATGATGTTATTAGTTGAGTCGAGAATGGGCTTGAACGAACCTGCCATGCTAGCCGAGGTGATGACGTCGCACCGATCAATGAGTTCCTCCACCACGTCATCTTTCAGATCGGGGCAAGAATAACGGGGTCGTTTCCGGCCTGTTCCCTCCATGGAGAAGACGATCGAACAATGGCAGAAGAAAGGGTGAAGGGCTGAAGGAAAATGGAGGAGGAAGAAGAAGAGCGTGCGACAACAGTTCCAAATCTAGAGGGAAAGGAAAAGAGTCAGTGGACGGTAGTGAGTTTGCCATGGTTCACGAAGAGGCGCCCCGGCCTACACATCCGTTCGAAAATACTCCTACTACTCGCCGTCGTCTCACTGATATGTTGGAACGGGACCACATGTCAACGAAACATGGTGTGTATTTTCTCTTGCAAAATGCGATCTGGCCGCGTTGGCCCGAGGTGCCGCATTAGTTATCGACCTTTATTTTTTTAATGGCGTGCCGATCAGTTTTGAAGCACGACTAACTGGTCCTGTACGCAGAGAAAATATAAACTACTCTACCACTACTCCACCTCCAGTACTAGTAGTATAAAAATGATATATAGGCTGGAGCTTGAGCGCTTTCTTGCTAAGGGCTGCCCACTTGCTTCTCACACTACCACCCTCTCTCCAGATCTAAAAAATACGGCCCCTCTCTCCCTCCTCACCGGTGGTCACAGATTCGCTGGGGAAGAAAAGGACGTGCAGCGTTGACGCATTCATCATCGGCGAGCGAGGTCATGCACTGACGACAAGGCCGTCCTCTCAGACCTAGCGCCCGCGCGGGATGGCCTCCGTCCCCAAGCTCGTTGCCGTAGTGTGTGCGGAGGACGACGACCACGAGCGAAGCCACTTCCCGCCGACCCTCAGGTATGCTACCTCTTTTTGAACCATAACCTTGTTCTATTGCCCCATCTGCCACGTCGTTGCATGTGGATCTTTTTCCACTCCACCATCTTCCCAATTTTCTATCCTCTGCTCTGCTAGCCACGCAGACAAAAAGCAGAATTTGCAATATTAAAGGAAACCCTACTTCATGCAGACTAATCCATGTCTGGGTTGAATAAGGAAAGGAAGGGAGACTGTACTGTCCAAGAGAGTAGGCATCGAACCTGCATCTAGGTTGAAAAGGGGAAAATCAGTAGCTAAGGAATGAGTCTCGTGTCTCTTGGTTGAAGAAGGGTAGAAAGGCATGACAATGCAATAGAGAATGACCAGGTCGATCGGTTTGTTGTCCTCACATAGGAAAAAGGTGGCTAAAGAGAGCAAAAATGGGACGTAATCCACATATGTTGCCTGGATATTTGTTGCTCTGGGCAACCATACCTCCCTCACCACTCTACGTCCGTGGAGGTACATCGTACTGGTGCACCCACTGTCCGAATGGGCCTCCCATGCTCTTATTGCCACTTTTTTTGCTGTTAATATAACGCCAGCAGTCAAGTCAAGCAATACTACTGATAAAGTGATGCCACATTTAACTAATGCCGCTCTCAGTCTAATGCCACCGATAAATTTATGCAATGCCATTTAATGTCACTGGATTATTTCAGGGTTAGCTGTTGATTGTGGATGTATTAAAGATTTTTCAGCTAAGGCATTCTAATGTTGTTGCACAGCCAGTATACCAATGATGAAACTTGTTACTACCTTCAGATTTTTGCACTATTAATGCTTATAGATTACATACCTCACTTTCATGAGATAAGTTAATTTTTTTGTACAGTGTCACCACAATGCCAAGGCGCTGATGTCATTTTATTTTGGTTAAACTGCACAAGCAATTATGAAGACAAGATGAAAGGTCAAGAGTGGGCACCTCCTCCTCCGACTGTTCTCTTGATTCGTTCGATCAAGTTTTTATGTTTGATCGATTATCAAGATTGGGATAGCAATTTTTAAGGTCCCCCCGAGTTCGAAATGATATTTACCTTGGAGGTACATGGTTTGCAATTTTTTTATACTGTCATTAGTTAATAATGCAAGTTACCTTCAGACTTTTGTATTTGGTTTAATGCTCATGCAGAGCTAGTATACCAATGCCGAAACTTGTTACCTTTACATTTTGTATTGTTAATTCTTATAGAAACCTTCCAGTGCTAGAGTTTATTGAAATCTGTTCAGTAAAACCATTGTACTGTACCCTGTAATAAATTAACTACTCTACTGTTGCACAAGCCACTGGATTAGTGTATATTTGTAGTATTCGAATGGTGTTGCATTAGCGTATGGACATAAATAAAGTGTGGCAAGCTTTCCCATATATGTGCTCAAGAAAACTACTACCTGTTTTTCTAAATACTAGACGTTTGGGTACTTTAAATTGAACCGCGAAAACGTCTTATATTAAGGAATAAAGGGTGTAGAGTTCACTCAAATTATCCCGGTAAAGCTAGTGACACCTTTGTTAAAATTAATGTTCATTATGTTATCGGAGGAGGTCTGTATGTTTGTCTCTAATGCCTGTCGACTACATACCTGACATCATGATGTAATGTTAAGTCATTTCCTTTTGTACAGTGTCACTGAATTGTCAAGGCGGTGATGGCATTTTATTTTAGTAGAACTGCACAAAATTTGCTTAAAAGAAGAGGAAAGGTCAGGAATGGCTCAGTTTTTCAGAAAAAACTATGTATGCCTTCCTGACATCAGCCACTGTTGCTTTATTTATTCCTTCAAACAGGTGGTTAGAAATAGTCTTGCTACCTTTTCCCATTATGAAATTGGAATGCTTATATTTCTGAGTCTATGCTTCAACTAGTGCCACTTTTAGAGTAATCACACTTTCAATATCTATGCAAACAGGGATGCTCGATTTTAGTGGAACTGCACAAAAAGTCCAACTGGTTCAACATTAGGAGCATGTTTTTTCCAAACCTTTATATCCAAATGGTGGCACTATGAGCTGTTCATTACGAAGGTACATGGTTTGCTACTATCTTGCTACTCTTTTTGTACTGTCATTAGATAGTAATACTAGTGGTTTGCATGTGAATTTATTGGTAGGGTGGACCTACATTGGAGGTGCAGGACAGGATTCAATGATTGGATGCTCAATTTCGGTTGTATTGATTTCACCTCTTCCATCACTACGAACATGGATATCCTTGGTATGATGAAGAATAGGCGCTATATTTCTGCTCTGAACCAGCACATCAATTCAGTATGAAATTGTCCACGGCAAAACATAACTATATCAGATTGTCCAGTGCAGAACATGACAGATGCTAAGCAGAAGAGAAATGTTTAAACCGAATATACAAGGTGTGGTATATGTTTACTAGCTGCTTGATATTTGTGCAGACAGAGATGTCTACCCGTTGCTATTTGGCAAAACAAAGTGTCCGCAATTTTGGTTAAACTGCACAAGAGAATAGTATAGTCACTGCATGCAGTGCCATTTGAAAATAGACACAGAAAGATTGGATAGTCACTTCATGGACTGCAGAAAAGTAGTACTGTACTATTTATTGGCCAACACTAGGTGCTTCATTGCTTTGGTCTGATTATACAATGGGCATCATTTTGCCTAAGTTAAAGTTTGTATTCCGAAAATAGTCTCACGGTGTGATCGAGAGAAGACCAAATCGTATTGCAGTGGATGTTCCTCCATCATGTGTGGTTCATTCTCATGGTTCCAGCTGTTGGTGAAACCACTTACGTTTGCAAGAGGAATTGTAGACTTCACAAACAAATTTGTCTTTCAGTCTGTACTGAATGTTGGCCAAGAGAAGCATCCTTGTTAGTAGGAAGAACAGATGTTTTTTCTAGATCTCTGCTTTTGGAGCTACATATTTGTATATGATCTGTGAATCATTGAGATGCATTAACATGTTGGTCTTATGTATGGGAATCATACTAGTTAGTTTTAGTTGCGACGCGAGATCTGAAGTGGCTGATCTTTGCTTTTGGAGCTACATATTTGTATATGATGTATGAATCATTGAGATGCATTAACAGTTACTTATTTCTGTTTGCTCAGTGTTTACAAGTTACTGATCGATCACTAGCTAGCCTACAAATGTGCTCCTGGCAGTTTTATTTGCGACGCAAGATGCGAAGTGGTAGTTTTTTTGAATAAAAATGCCTACCTCTGAAGAAACTGACAGGCTACACTATCGATCCTACACTGATAAAAATGCCTACCTCTGAAGAAACTGACAAGCTACACTATCGATCCTACACGGATAAATAGTGGATCACGCACGTACTACCTCCTTTCCGGTTTGCAGGGCTCAATTCAAGAAACGACCTACTTGATCCTACACGAATAAATAGCGGATCACGCACGTACTAGTACTCCCTCCGTTTTTATTTACTCTGTATATTAGAGTTGACTGAAGTCAAACTTCGTAAAGTTTGACCAAGTTTATAGAAAACAATATAGACATTTATCATAATAAATCTATACAATGTGAAAGTACATTTAATAATAAATCTAATGTTGTTGATTTGTTATTGTATATCTTAATATTTGTGTATATAAACTTGGTCAAAGTTTGTAAAGCTTGACTTTGACCAAAGCTAATATGCGAACTAAATAAAAACGGAGGGAGTACCTCCTTTCCGGTTTGCAGGGCTTAATTCAAACCTCTCACCAACCAAGGTAGTCCCTCCGTCCGGGATTTATTAGTCCCATGAGCAAAGCAGCAAGACCACGGCATGGCAATAATTAACGGCATGCAGAAGTTTAAGCCTAATTAATTCCAACGATTTAAGTGGCTGCATGCGTACCCTCGGATGCGACTCGTTGCATGCTGCTTCGCATACTGTCTGCGAGCTATTCTGAGTGCTTGCATGCAGCCGGCCGTAATTAAGGCAGCTAACTGATGCGAAAAAGATATGCTTTAAATCCATGGAATCATTATTGACAAGGAGGGAGATGATTCGAGTGCATTCGTTTGACCGCCATGCCAGCGTGCGACCCAGACGGGACAGGATGGTACTGTCATAATTTCAGTTTCTCTAGTTTTCCACGGCAAGCTGGCATGCTAAGCCATTATGCATTGAATTCCGATGACCGTCGCACTACCTTCTGCCTATAAGTACTGTTTCTCGGCCTTCTCAGGTGCCACCGTGACCCAACTCGCCATATCCTCATAAGCCCCCACCGGCCCGACGTCGCTCACCACGTCCACCATGCCCCCGCCCGTCCGCGGTAGGCGACAACGGAGGCGGTCACCACCGGAACTAGTGTTCGGGTTTTCACTGGAAGGCAGATGGAGGGAGGAGGCATTCTATCTATCTTTAGATGGCAATGCGGAGATCGAGGAGTTGTTGGAGCGTGACCGCATGGCGGAGGAGCAGGAGTTGTTGGAGCGTGACCGCCTGGCGGAGGAGCAGCGTATCGCCGATTTGCGCCGCCAGCGGGACATGGAGTAGCAGCGCACCGACGCTCTAAGTCGCGAGCAGAGCGCCCGCAACTAGGCCGACTACGTGGAGGCCGGCGCCCAGCAAATAGCCCTGGAGGTTGTCGGGCACGCACGCGTTCGCGACGCCGATTTTTACTACCAACTCGTCAAGTGGGTTTCCCGCTTGGAAGCCGAAGCTTCGGTGGACCACGCCGGCACGGAAAGGGCCAACGCGCGCGAGCAACACGCCCTATCGCACCTCTGGCAAGTCCGAGGCGAGGCGGAGGACGCCGGTGCCGGCGTTTAGCATGAACAGCAGATGGCAGTCGTCAACGTCTAGTTAGCTAAGAGTAAGTTAGTACTTGTATGCTACTAGAGTGTTAGTGGGAGTAGATAGTTAACTTGGCTATGATGGTTGTCAACATGGAAGTTCAGTACTCTATATGTGGGTCAGACATGTTACTTTGGTCTGAATGTTGAACTTTCTATTTGAACATATGGAATGGGCTGTTATTTTTTTAAATGGGTTGTATTTGTCCTCCACGGTTTAGAGGCTGACTTGTGGGCCTAGCAAGTTGAAGCGTACACAATCAGGAGATGATTGTACATGGAGTGGATGACAGCAGGGACCTGCCAAGGTCATGGCAGTACGCAAGCAAGTGCCTCCTTATTTCAAGCCAATAAAAAAATGGCTCCTCCTAGTGGATTTCTGACATCTGGGTCCCATGCCATTGTCAACGTAGTCAATAAACGAGAGAATTGCACAACGAGCGGCTGACACCAGGGACTCCAAATCTAGTGTATCCGAGAAATGTCACTGCAATTTCCAAACTTTGAAAAATGCCATTTCATGCCATTTCTAGTGGCATTTTTCGAAGTCTGGAGTGGCGTTTTTCAAAGTTTGCAAACTGCAGTGGCGTTTCTCAAAGTTTGCAAAAATTGCAGTGGCATTTTTTAAAGTTTGGAAATCGCAGTGGCATTTTTATGAATCGCCATAATTGGAGTGGCATTTATCTAATTTGTTTTTGAGACGGAAGCAGGGTGTCAACTGGGCTGTGCGGGACACTCTGGCCTGTCTAGACAGCCTTTTCTTTTATGTTTACCACAAACCAACCCAGTAGTTTTTTTTCTTTATGAAAATGGGTAGCCCAGTTCTTTTGTGATTTGTCAAGTAAGTCGCTTTATCAGGCTTGTTGGGCTGCAAATCTTTCAAGACGAGGAGAGCTTCATTCGGCTGGCCGAGAAAATGGCCTATTAGTAATGAGAAATGGGTTGTACATTTTTAAAACACATCAAACCGGCAATTATTTTCAAATATCTTTTTTTCATTTCGAGATTTTAAATTGCATTGATTTTTATGCATGCACAATTTATTAGATTTTATATTGATATACATTTATTTTTAAAATCAGTCTGAATGTGACTCGAAATTTCGGGATTAAAAACAGTTCAGACCGCACCGACATATGCAAAATTTCGTATACTTTTTTAACCGTGGCCACAATATGGGCTGTAATGCTAACATAAAGAATATGGGCTCCAAAAAAACCCATAAGAATTAGCAAATGGGTTGTAAATTATTTGAAATAATGGCAGATGGGTTGTATGCTGTTTTCCATAGATTTGAGGCTTTCCACAGATGGCCTGTATACTGTTGGATGTCCATCCAACGGCCGTCGTGCTTCTTCAATCTCTGCTCTTCCTGCTCCAGCCGCTCAAACAAGCGTCGGCGGGACTGCCTGCTCCCTCCTCCCCGCGGCCGGCTGTGCTGCCGCGCAGGCCTCACCACCCCACCGTACTCCCATCGCTGGCCTAGCCATCCCTCTACTCACCCACACCTGCTGTTATTCTCCGGCGATGGCAGACAAACCAGTAAACCCTCGTACAGTCGTACTCCCCTCTGCGTGGGAAACATAAACAACGGCCGAGTCTTCCCTGCCTCCGTGTCGTTCCCTTCCTAGGCCTCGCCGTCGTCCACCGCCCTGGTGCTCTCGGCGTGGCGTGGTCAATGACCGACATGCATCGGAAGAGGACTGTACGTGGAGAGGGTGACAGCTGGGTCCATGGCCGCACGCAAGGAAATGCCTCCTTATTACGCGCAAAATAATGATTTCCTCCACCTGACATCTGGGACCCACCAAAACGGCCTCTGTATTTCGCGAAAAAACATTACCACCGCTGACAGCTCGGAGCCACCAGCTATATCTTCGCACGCAAGGAAGTGCCTCCTTATTACGCACATAAAAAAAATGAATACTCCCCCTGCTAGCTGGGACCTAGTATAGTGGGCCTACTAAATTGACAGGGACGAAGGGCTTTGTCAACTTAGTCAATATGCACGATTCTAGCTCGACTGACCGTACAATGTCCATCCAACGGCCGTAGTGCTTCTTCAACCTCTGGTCTTCTTGCTCCAGCCGCCCAAAACAGCACCGGTCATGCCGCCTGCTCCTGCCTCCCGTGGCCGGTTGTGCTGCCGCGGAGGCCTCACCGCCCCCATACTACTCCCACCGCTGGCCAGGCCATCCCTCCACTCCACTCACCCACACCCCATGTTATTCTGCGGCGACGGCAGCGCAGCCGAACCAGTGAACCCTCGTACTCCTCTCCGCGTGGGCTTCCACTGCCGCGTCTTCCCCGGCTCCGCGTCGTCCCCTTCCTAGGCCTCGCTGTCATCCACCGCCGTGGTGCTGTCGGCGCGACATGGTCAATGTGGTCAACAACCGAATTCCATCAGAAGAATACTGTACATGGAGAGGCTGACAGCTGGGTCCAAGGCAGCCGCAAGGAAGTGCCTCCTTATTACGTGGAAAATAATTATTCCTCCACCTGACAGCAGGGACCCACCGGACGGCCACCAGTATATCACGAAAAAAACGTTTGCCCCTGACTACTGGGACCCACCCGACGGGCCACCGTATTTCGCGGAAAAACGTTCCCCCTGCTGTCAGATCGGACCTACCGGAAGTGCCTCCTTATTACGCACAAAAAATGAATACCCCCCTGCCAGCTGGGACCCACCTTGGTGGGAGGCTGACTTGTGGGCCTACTAAGTTGACGGGGACGGAGGGCTTTGTCAACTTAGTCAATATGCACGATTCTAGCTCTAGTGACCGTACAATGTCCATCCAACGGCCGTAGTGCTTCTTCAACCTCTGGTCTTCTTGCTCCAGCCGCCCAAACCAGCGTCGGTCGTGCCTCGTGCTCCTGCCTCCCGTGGCCGGCTGCGATGCGGCGGAGGCCTCACCGCCCCCTACTACTCCCACCGCTGGCCAGGCCATCCCTCTACTCACCCACACCCCCTATTATTCTACGGTGACGGCAGCCTCACACCGCAGCAAACCAGTGAACCCTCGTACTCCTCTACGCGTGAGCATCCACTGCCGCGTCTTCCCCGGCTCCGCGTCGTCCCCTTCCTAGGCCTCGCCGTCGTCCTGTCAGCCTCTCCATGTACAG
This sequence comes from Triticum dicoccoides, assembly GCF_002162155.2. Taxonomy (NCBI): domain Eukaryota; kingdom Viridiplantae; phylum Streptophyta; class Magnoliopsida; order Poales; family Poaceae; genus Triticum; species Triticum dicoccoides. Next base: position 452,582,348 of record NC_041392.1, on the reverse strand, counting down.
TCCACGTCCGATGAAAGCCGTTCCTTGACCACGTTGACCACGCCGCGCCGAGAGCACTGCCCTGGTGCTCTCGGCGCGGCGTGGTCAATGTGGTCAAGGAACGGCTTTCATCGGACGTGGACTATACATGGAGAGGCTGATAGCTGGGTCCACGGCTGCAGCAAGGAAGTGCCTCCTTATTACGTGCAAAATAATTATTCCTCCACCTGACAGCGGGGACCCACCGGACGGGCCACCGTATTTCGCCCCCTGACTGCTGGGACCCACCAGCTACATCTTCGCACGCAAGGAAGTGCCTGACAGTCGGGACGCACCTGGTCGAAGCGTACATAGCGTTGTCATTCTAGTCGCAAACGCGTACGTACATATATACTGGTGGATGTAGAGGCGTGCACGGGTCGTAGTAGAGACGGCCAAGGTGCAAGAAAGAAAATATGGCCACGTATGTGTACATACGGGCGGGGTCTCGAACGCCTACTCGCGCATACATATGGCGAGGGCTCGTTGACATGGCTGGGTCGGAACGGAGAAATAGCGTCGTCGTCGTGTTCATGGGGAGGCAACGGAATGCGTCGTGTTCATGGGGAGGCAACGGAATGCGTTGTGTTCATGGGGAGGCAATGGAACGCGTGGGAGCCAACTGGCTGGGTCGGAACGGAATGCGTGGTCGTGTTCATCGGGAGGGCTTGGACGGAACAGGCGATGGAAACGAGGCCTGGTGTACCACACAACGGAGGAAACGGACCTCCTACGTTCGGAACGGGGTCCTGTTGATCGGGAGGGGTCTGGTGTACCGCAAAACGGAGGAAACGGACCTCCTACGATCGAAACAGGGGTCCTGTTGATCGGGAGGGGTGTGGCGTACCGCAAAACGGACGAAACGGACTTGTGTTGGAGCGCTATGGTCGAAACGGGGGTCCTGTTCATCGGGAGGGGTGTGGCGTACCGCAAAACGGGACTCCACGGGATACTGTTCATCTCCACCGTCGACCCCCTCCAGCCTCCACGAGCTATTGCTCATCCACCGTCGACCTCCTCCAGCCTCCACCTGCGACTATTCATCCACGGGCTCCTTTTCATCTAGCCTCCACCGCGCGCTACTCCATCGGCTACTGTGCAACCAGCCCTCTCCACGGGCTCCTGTTCAACCACCCCTCCACGGGCTACTGTTCATCCTGTCCTCCACCGTCTACTATTCATCCTGCCCTCCACGGGGTGGTCCTATTCATCCAGCCCTCCATGGGGTCCTGTTCATCCAGCCTCAATCGGCTCGATCGATCGGGGTCCTGTTCATCCAGAGGCAACACCACGGGGTCCTGTTCATCCACCCCCACCGGGAACTGTTCATCCAACCCCCCTGCAACGCTCACTGTTCATCCAGAGGCAGCATCGATCGGCTTCAGTTAGCACCAGTAGTGAAGGAATCGCTCGATCGGGTTCAGTTAACAGCCATCAATCGATCGCTCGCGTTCAGTAACGCGTAGCCTGCAGTGCAATCGCTCGGGTTCAGTTAGAGCCAACGCCTCGCTCGGGTTCAGTTAGAGCCAACGCCTCGCACACACGCGCGGACGTGTATGAGACAAACGCGCATCGCTTGGCCCCCGACCTCCCACTGTAACCAGGAACTCCCCGAAATTTTCCTCGCCCTTGCTTCTACCATGGTTTTTTCCGTCATGGACTGTCAGGACCCCGATTCCAAGTCACATCGATCTAGCCGGTAACACTTCATATCACTTTGCGGCCTCACGCACGGTATTCCCACGGGTGTTGCCTTACCATGGCCCGGGACCGTTTGTGCCTTTTTGCTCGCGTATATGATAGTGTCACTAGCATCCATATGACAGGGAACCCGGGCCGACATGGCTAGTCGTGAACCCAAAGCGGCACCAACCTATGGGGACAGGCATACATGAATCACATCGAGTATGTCGGTCAGCAGCGTGTGAATCCGGGCTGTAGCACTGGGCTAACAGGACTCCGGGAACCCGGGCTGTAGCAGGCTAGGCAGGACTCCGGATGTCACCGCGTGACATTTCCCCGAGGGGACAGACACAGGAACCAAGTGAAACACATGCCGGCCAATCAAGTGTCCTGAGCACTAGTGCTGGGCTAGCAGGACTCCGGTGAACCGGGCTGTAGCGGACTACTATGGCTCATGGAAGCACTAGACTACATTTCCCCATAAGAGAGGCTGCCAAGGATAAACAACTAGATTGTCGGATCCCACGCATACCAAGCATTTCAATCATACACACAATACGCTCGATATGTGTAAATACAACATGGCATCACAACATATCCCTACGACTCAAGTATTTATTCATTAGGCTCCGAGGAGCGAGATATTACAAACATGGGTCTCATGACCCAACAATCATAGCATACAAATCAAAGCACATGCGGAAGCTTAACATGTCTGAGTACAGACATCTACAAATGAAAAAGGCTGAGAAGCCTGACTATCTACCAGATCCTGCCGAGGGCACAAGATCGTAGCTGAGGTATCAAGCTAAACGTCGAAGTCCACGCGAAACTACTAGCGAGACTGAAGTCTCTCTGCAAAACATAAATTAAGCAAACGTGAGTACAAAAGTACTCAGCAAGACTTACATCAGAACTAGCTACATATGCATCGGTATCAACAAGGGGGTGGTGGAGTTTAACTGTAGCAAGCCAGCTTTGACTCGGTAGCTATCTTAAACTACGACTGCAAGTAACTCTTTTGAGGTGGCGCACACGAGTCCACATATTCACCATATCAATACACCACTATGGATCCGCTCCCGTCTCCCTACGAGAACACCATCCATACCACTCACGCTTATCTTGCGCATTTTAGAGTATCCACTTTCTCTTGTCTATGAACAGTTATAGGCAACCCAGAAGTCCTTTACCACGGACGCGGCTATTCGAATAGTTTTATACCCTGCAGGGGTGTACTTCGTCACACAGTTTCCACCACTTAGCGTCTGCACACGACATGTGCTCGGCAGACTTCAAGCGAAAGCCGATGTGGGTGTAGACCACGACCTGACTAACCGCACAAGTCTCTAGTCCAGGTTTATCGCCTATTCGGGTTCCATCCGCGAGGAGATCCGGCCGGAGTTTCGCTCACAACCCCAAACGATGTGTGCAGGGTTCCCGAGACACCAAACGGGCGCCCGGTACACCGTGCCACAGTGTATCTACCGCATCATAGCCCACCCCTAGGGTCAGCGCTATGCACGGCCGCCAACACATATCCTATAAACACCAGAAGCTAGTTGCAACTCCTGGACAGAGGACGAGAGGGGTCAGTAAGTCGAGCGGGGTCATATTTTAGGGCCCAATGTGTGGTAGTAGCTGTTTCATGGATCACAAACACAGAACTCAGTTCCTGAGAACGGTTTCAATGAGACAACCCACCATGTACTCCTACATGGCCTCTCACCGCTACCTTTACCAAATGGTGTTCACACACTTAGTTCACACACAGTAGGACATGTTCACAACTTTCCAATTCATCCCCGATGAATGAGACCTGACACAACTCTAAGCAATAGCAGGCATGACAAGCAAACATGAATGAGTAGGCACATCAGGGCTCAAACAACTCCTACTCATGCTAGTGGGTTTCATCTATTTACTGTGGCAATGACAGGTCATGCAAAGGAAAGGGGTTCAACTACTGCATCATGTAACAGTTGAATCATTGTTGTGCTAATGCAGTAAAAGAGAGCAGGAGCGAGAGAGTGGGATTGTATCGGAATGAACAGGTGGGTTTTGCTTGCCTGGCACTTCTGAAGATAGTAATAGCTCTTCATCGGTGTCATCAAACTCATCGTCGGAACCACGTTTACCGAGAGGGGACAATACCGGCAAACAAGGAAGAAACACAATCAATGCAATGCAACAATATGATGCATGCTCATGACATGGCAATATGTTGTTGATTGAACTAATGCAACTAGTAACCATATTAAATGAAGTTGGTTTGAACCCTAGGTTCAAATTCAAACTCCATATGTGAGAGTTTAAATTCCATTTATATGAATTGGCCTAAAAACAGCCATAAGTTGTTCTAATATGCATGAAAATGCCATAAACAGATTGTTTGGATTTTTCTGATCATTTTTCATATATAAATCTTTTCATTTGGAGTTACGGTTTAATTTCTATGATTTTTCAAAGTTTTGGATATTTTCTAAAGTTTCCTGGATTATTTTTAATCCAGAAAATTATTAACTGCATCAGCATTATGCAAGCATGACGTCAGCGAGTCAACTGAGGCTGGTCCAGGTCAAACCTGACGTGTGGGGTCCACACGTCAGTGGCACAGAGCTGGCTAGTGTCACAGACAGGTGGGCCTGGTCAACAGCCACGTCAGCGCGGTCCACTCTGACGTGTGGGTCCCGTTGGGTTATAACTAAACTAGGCACAAATAAAGCTGAGCTTAATTAGGGCGTGGGGCCCACGTGTCAGTGGCTGTGGGGTTGGTTAGCGGGGTTATTAGCGGGTGGTTAGGTGCTAATGATGGCGCCACGTCGGTGTTGCCGGAGTTCAACGCCGGCGACCTGTAACCGTGGTGGTGTTCGCTCAGGAGGCCGCGGGAGGACCACCTGAGCTCACCAGGTGGGAGAGCGCACTCGCACGCATCCACTGGAAGTGGTAGAAGGGCGCGGGGTAGCCATAAACGATGCCGGCGACGACCTCGCGCGGCGGCGCACGCACGGGCTCAACGGGGAGGAGGCTACGGAGCACGGGCGAGCAAGGTGGAGCTTTCTACGGCCATCTGGGAGCGCAAGGAGGACGGTAGCATCCTCAGGCCCTACTGGTTCGAGCTCAGGCTACGACGGCGACAAGGCCGTGTGACGGCGAGCTTCGGCTCGTGCGGGCAAGGAAGATAGAGGGCACGAGAGAGCAGGAGAGATGGGGGATTCGATGCGTGAGCTCACAGCGGTTTGGAAGAAACAGGCGGCGAGCTCGGGGAGGCGGAGACGGCGAAGAATCGTCGGTGAAGATCCATGGCGACCGAGGAGGAAGACGAGGACGCTAGTGACGAAGCAGAGCCCTCCGGCTCCTTTCCTTCGGCTTGGGGGCGTGGTGATCGATGGCGGAGCTTCTGGTCACGGTCACGGGGCGAGGGGCGGCCGGTGGACATGGTGGCAGCGAGCGGCCGCGACGGTGGCATTCGGTCGCGGGAGAGAAAGGGTGGCGGAGGAAGGGATGAGCACGAGAGGGAGTGAGAGGGGCCTGGGGGGTGCGTGGCGTCTCCAGGGAGCCGCGGGAGGAAGCAGGGAGGCAGGAGGTGGCCTAGGCTCGTGCTCGCGTGCGCTGGCCACGCGCTCGTCCTCCTGGCGCGGTGGAGAAGACGATAGGGGCTGCGCTGCTGGGCTGGGCTGCCAGCTACAGTGCTGGACCAGGTAGGCCGGCCCAGGTAATTCCTCTGTCTTTTTTTAAAATTGTTACTTTTTTCTATTTTTGTTCTGTTCGTTTTGATTTAGTAGGAGTACTAAACAAATTTATTTGCTTCTGTAAATTATTGTATGGACTAGAGATATTATTCTAGAGCCCCACAATAATTTCCAGAATTATTGGGCATGTATTTCTTTTATAACAGAAATAAAGCCAATTCAAATACATTATGATTTAATTCAAATGCCCAAAATAAATATTTCTGTGACTCCAAAAATATTGGTTTGAATTTTACCTCTTACCAATATTTTCACAGGATAATAGGAACATTTCCTTGGACTCATATGAGAATTAAATGTTGATTATTTTGAACTGGTTTCTGAGGGTTTCAACAAACCTCAATTCAACTTTCAGAATTTTTAGACATGATGCATGAGTGTAGATGCAACTATTTCACTCAGGTACTCTAGGGCTGTGACATGGACGGCCCAAAGAATGTCACGCAGCTACGTCTCCGGCCCGCCCAGGACGAAAAGCCCATTTTCTGTCATGATTTTTTGTCATAGAAGTAGGAGCCCACCACATCTATGATGATACCGGGTTTTGTCACAATTATTGTCATAGAAGTGTCATATGTATGACAGAAAAAAAATTCGTTCGGCCCAAAATGTCATGGATGTGTCTTTTTTTGTAGTGCATGTACTGTACTACTACGGAGTGGAGTAAGTGCATGCATGTGTGTACCCGGGGTGGAAGCACTGCATGCATGTGTGTACGCATTATTCCCTATAGTAATAGACGCCGTGCTATAACTACCAATGCTATTTTTTAGGCCGATCACTAGTCGCCTTGGTCCCACAGATTTTTTTTTCTTTTTTCTGAAGCGCGCTGTATAAAAAGTGATGGATGGAGTAGTATGAGCGGATTCAAAGAAGAGTGTATTGATGGTTGCTTCTTCAGAGAAACTTACAGTGGGAAAGGTGGGGCTTATGATTTGACTGCTCATTACTCGCTATTAATGCCGCGCAACGACCGGGCTGAGTCTCCCATGCGGTTGTGCACTACCCCCTCGGTTCTTAAATATACTCCGGAGTATTTGTCTTTCTAGAGATTTCAACGAGTGACTACTCAAATATTTGTCTTTTTAGAGATTTCAAATGGACTGGCACATACGGATGTATATAGACATATTTTAGAGTGTAGATTCACTCATTTTGCTCCGTATGTAGTCACTTGTTGAAATCTCTAGAAAGACGAATAGAATATTTAGGAATGGACGGAGTACACATACGAAGCAAAATGAGTGAATCTACACTCTAAAATATGCCCGTTGAAATTTGTAAAAAGGCAAATATTTAGGAACAAAGGAGTATAATTTTGTGCATGGCACATGGACCCAGATGATGAAGAGGCTTCTGGCAATGCTATCAAGCTTCCATCATTTGTTTACATAATTGACGTACTATACAAATAATTTTCCAGTGACATGAAATTGTACAATGGTGTGAGCTTTCAGCTTTTGTTTCGCGTGTCTTGCCATCGATGCTCTTTCGGAAACAATAAATAACTAACTTCCTTGCTAATGCATGTCAATTATTAGCAGATCAGAGCTAATAATTACATCACAACTGAAGACAGAGTTGTGAGAAGGTGTTAAATTAAAATTGATCCATGATTTCATTGGCAGCCACGTCCCCCAGCTCTGTCTAAATCAACAAGGCATGTTGGGAAAAAAGTAGGTGTCTGGAGCATGCAACATTCCGATCATTTTGTGCAGCTCCACTAAAATAGAGCTGAGCGTCCCTGTTCCAAAGATATTAAGTGTGATTATGATAATAGAGGACTGCTGATGAAATAATAAACACACAAATAGAAGCCGGTCACATTTGCAGTCTCTCTTAAGACTAACTAGTTGGAGAAGATTAGGCTCGGAGTTGGATGAGGAGGATAGAGCAAAACCAATCTCCCTTTGTGCAGTCGCACTGAAATGTAGAGACGTTGCCCATGTGACATTTTAGTACAACCGCACAAAACACTCTTAAGAAAAAAGTGATTTGTGCAGTTCACCAAAAGGTCGCAATAGCAACAAGGTGAAATGGATAGCCCTGTTTGCAAAAAAGAGGTAGAAAGGAAACAATTACTAGCCAATAACAGTTGATGACACATGCGATGACAAAAAAGAAGCATATTACTTGTCCTAAGGGAAGATAACAACACGGTTGTGTTTGTCTAAAACGGTGTGAGGACGACAATGCAATATGGAAAGTACGCCGGACGAGCTATGTTTTGGGCAAAGAACTATGGAAGATCCACATGCAGCGACGTGGGAAGACGCGCAGTGGAGCAAGGCTGGAGGGGATACCTGGAGGTCGTCGGGATGTAACTAGGTGAGCGGCGGCGGGCAGAATCTGCGAGCAGGTGGCGTAGGCACTGCCACGTCGGAGCTTGGTCAGAGAGAACGGCATGTACCGCAGATCGGGACGTGCTGCCTCAGCACCGTCGAACGGAGAAACGATGCACTTCCTCCCTTTCCCCCGGCGGACGGGATGCGACCGGATCAGTGACCAACGGTAAGAGAGAGAGAGGCCACCGCACTCCCTTTCCCCCGGCGGACGGGATGCGGCCGGATCAGTGACCAACGGTGAGAGAGAGAGAGAGAGAGGCCACCGCAGCCTTGTGTGAGATACTCTGAAGAGCGACAAACCAGGCAGGCAGGCTCCATTGTATATAGTGAGCGGACTACCTTTTTCTCCATAAAAATCGTTTTATATTATGTGTACGTGCCATTGAGCGATATAACTTTATTTAAAAATAACGCGGCAACGCGTCAAGTCGAACTCTATTTCGTGCACGCATGGTACATGACCTCCCTAGGTAAACAACCGCTACAGGCGTTCAAATTAGCACGTGGGCTGCCATTTCGTAAAGAAATGAGCTCCACAATGTACCCGCGTGGGTGTGGCTGGGCACGAAGCGTGAGTACGTGCACGGTGCACCTATTCTCTTTTTTTATACGTACACCACCTACGTGGGGTTGTGTGAGAGAGATACAAACCTAGAGAGATATAGTGTGTGGGTTCTTGAGAGTTTTTTTTGGGGGGGTCAATCGAAAAATGTAACATATGCAATGTGTGTGAAATAGAGTCCTGGATTTAACATATATATAGAGGGGGCGATCCACGAGAAGAGGGTGGAGGTATCATCGGCTTGAGGTGTCCATAGAATCGAAGAGAGGGATGATGTGTGTGTGTGTGTGTGCGCACGCGATCGATAAAGAGTGCCATCGAATTTGTGTGTGCCCACGTCAAAGATATAGAGTGGCTGGCCTACTGGAACGTGAGATGGGACATGTGCAGTTTGTCACTATGGCATGGATACCTACCTGCAGCGCTCGACTATCGGTGTGTGGCGGGGGAAGAGGGAGGCCCAATTAACTATAGAGGTACAATGGCTGGTATATGTGTGGAGGAGGAGAGAGGCCTACCTCATGTATTAAGGAGATCGATCTGCCTCATGTATTAAGGGAGATCGATCGGCATCCATGCATATGTGCAGGAGAGGAATAAGGTTGGGAGAGAGACAGAGCTAGAGTGTTGGAGGGGGTGGTAGTGGAGTTGCTTCTAACAAATGGTGGGATAGGCTTGCTAGACAAACGGAGGGCATGCCCGCAATATCGATAAGAGAGGAGATGGCTGCTTGTTGTTTGTGCACGTGCGTGTGAGATACGGGTCAGGAGGCATGCACGAATGATGAGGGGGGACGATGTGGCTGTGGTAAGCAGACGTAACTACATAGGAAGATCAATCGCCCTTTGTTAGAGAAAGGAGAGACATAACTTGTGAGGTACGTCGATCGATGGGGGGTAGTTAAAGTCGATCTAGGTATATGTTGGGAGATCGATCAGTATACATGCATGTGTGTGTTAGAAGCAAATGAGGCATGAGGAGAAGGATAGAGAGAGGGGGGTGCATGTAGGAGGTGGTACGAGAGGCATACTATATCAAGGGGGGAGGAGTGTGCGAGTACGAGAACGATGAAAAGAGTGGTGGGAGTGAGGCATGGACGGTGACAAGAGAAGAGGGGAAACTTGTGTTTGTGCTAGGCACACCTGGCTAGAGAGGCATATCGATCGATGTGTGCCGTAAAGAAGGAGCTGGGGGGCCTACACACACCGTGGGTGAATGACCTAAAGTGAAAAGACGAGTTTGCGCGATGGAGCTAGAGAATGCTGAGGGAGGGTGAGAGGGATGCGGGCGTGTGCATGCACAAGAGAAAGTTAGCACTAGCTACAAAGATAAGAGGGTTGTGTGGGTGTAAAAGACGAATAGAGATCATATATACTTCATTATAAAAAGCGAATTCGGATATTTGAAGGATTTATCATAGTGTTTCAAACCGACGCATGTGTGAATATATATAACGGTGATACACATGGTGTGATTATGAACATGTTATACTACATTTAATATATTTTATCTCTACTCTTATAAAAAACGGAGTTGTTGATGATGGTGTGCCTGCCATCCTGCATTATAGGCCGTCCGATTTATATCTGGTGGATAGCAAGGAAACTATGATGGTTGAAGTTGGCAACAATCATGATTGTAGATTCTTATTGAAATAGAGAAACGAATTCAAATTTAGTTCGAATTACAGCGGTAGTATAGACATTTGGAATGCATTAAAATGTTGGTATGAGTAGGTTACATGCATTACACAACAAGCGAAAAAATTTAATCAGACATAACATGGATTCATACTCCCTCCTTCCATCTATATAGGGCGTGATGAGATTTTTAAGACCGCCTTTGACTATTGACAAGATTAATAGTACATGACATGCACAATGTGAAAATTATATCATTGAAAGAACCTTTCACAGACGAATTTAAGGTGTGCTTTGTGTAAGTTGCATGTCATATATCATTGCTCTAATATTTGGTCAAAGTTAGCATCGAAAAACGCATTAGACCCTATATAGATGGAAGGAGGGAGTAGCTTTGAATAGCATTTGTATAGTAAAACGAGGCAAGACTCTCTCTTTGTGTGGTGTGAATAGTTTTAATTTTTTTCGTTTTCTTTTTGGTTGAGGGAAGTGCGAATTGATTTGGTACGTATACAAGTATAATATTACTACACATTAGGCTTGTCCCTAAAATTCAACCCGCGTCTTGTTATATCCTGAAAATTCAGATATCGTGCTCCCAAAACTGGCGCCTTCACAACCCGCGCCTTGCTATCCCAAAATTACAACACGCGCGAAAACTCCCTCCAGCTGCCAAATCCCGACATGCAAAATCCCCCTTCTAACCCTGAGCCGAAAGGGCCGCTAGTTCAAATCGGTGGGGGGTACTTTTGTAACACACCCTACATTTTGGACAAGCGCATCCCTAAGTCATGCTTCACCCCCTCCTATCGCCCCCTTTTCGCCATTAGAAATCCCATGCCGCCATAACCTCTCCGCTCCAGTTGTGAAACCCCACCCTCCTCCGTCCGCCATGGCACCGCTGCCCAGCCGGAGCCTCTTCCCCAACGACGTCGTCCACCGCAATAGCTTGACGTCCCTCGTCCACCTCCCCGGATGAGGATCCGTCATCCATCTCGTCGTCCCGCCGGTTCAGCCGTCCCGTCCTCCACCTCCAAGGAGCTGCTCCGACGATCGTCTCGTCTATCGCGGCTGCTCCATCCCCACAGCGCCGCCTTAACCTGCTCCACCGGAACCGCAACATCCTCACCGACTCCTCGGACGAAGCCGAGGCCTACTCGGCGCCACCAAAGAGGTTGTACACTCATCGCATGGCACCTTCTCCTTAACTTGACCTCCCGGCGCCGACGGTGATCCATCCCGCACCCCCATGGAGCGACTACCTTGAAGCCGGTGCCACGGGCGACATCTCCACGGCGGCTCTCCCCTAGTGCGAGGCCCCTTGGGCGGCGGCGTCCATACTAGCCGGATCTGCTGCTGTTGCTCCGGCTCTCGCTCGCTCGCGCTGCTGCTGCTCTAGCTCTCACTCGATCGCTCGCTCGCCCAGCTGTTGCTGCTGCTCTCCCCCTCGCTCGTGCTGCTGCTCTGCTCCGATTAAGCCACACTTCAGTCGACTGAATCGACTTTTGGGTCAGTCGATTTTCAGGGGTTGGGGGGCTCGCTGGAGTTAAGGAAGAACCACCCGCGGCAGGGACGGGGGCTCGCCGGAGAGGTACCCCACTATCTATCTTAGGGTTCAGGGTGGGGGGCCTAGAGGGTTGGCCGAGGCGGCGGTGGCGAGTTGTTTCGGGGCGGCGAGGCGGTGCTGGGGCCGGTGGTTTGGCCGGTGGTGGCTGGCGGCTCAGGGGGGTGAAGGTTGAAGATGAACTGCAGGCCCTCCCTAAACTACATGTCAAGTGCCTCTCTGCTACCATTGCGTTCAGTTTCGACAGTAGCATTCAGATTCCATGGTAAATTTCAGTTTCGACAGTTAAGTTCAGAGTCAATAGTTTTTACCTCATCTGTTGTAGTCAGGTGGTTTTTGGTGATGTTAATTTTACATCATCTATTGGAGATGCTATTAGAATCCCACTTGAGATTGACGATGTCTGTCTTGTGCTGCTTCAGCCTTGACGTCTTACGGCTCACCGGAGCTGCTCCAACGACAGAACGATCCATCACAACAGAGCAGTGCCCTGGACGCCATCTATAGATTCCTCAGATCTTCCTCCACACCACCGACAGCCACCTCTGCCTCAACTGCTTCAGTGACCAACCCAATGATGTTGAGGTCGACACGGCTACGGCAAAGAGGTTGTACACTTGTTGCATCACTTATTACTATACATTCACGTCGATCCATTAGGGCTATTTTGGTTCAACGGAAAAACGTCGATCCACTGGTTGTTACCATCACTCTAAATTTCTGCATGCTCTCCTTACATAATCTCACCATATTTTTTTTGTATGCATGTCAGATATTGTACACAGTCATGCTGAACATGTAGAGAAAAAGAGAAGAGTTTTTTGCGGCAATACAATGTCATGCAGACATCGCTCCATGGTGGGTTCAATGGCAAACCCTCCCAACCCCTCTCCAGATTGTAATCCAGAGGAAGATATCTGTTCTGAGGCGGATCCAAACGTCGCTGGCCACTCCTATTTACCCCCCAAGGTGTTTGCTCTACCTTGGCATGATGATGTTAGTCATATCATGCATATGTTGCCTTGCAGTGCCTACTTTTGACATCATATATGTCATCTACTTAGTTTAGGCATGTTCTGTAACGCCACATGTTTAGTTTCTATATCATATATGGGAATTATGTAGTCTCATGTCTTTTAGCCAGCCATAATATATGTGAAATGTGTAATGTCATCCTGTTTAACCAGACATCATATATTTGAATGATATCTTGCCCATCCTTTTCTTCATTACATTTCCATTTGTCGACAATGTTTGTACATTAAACTACTTTTCCTATGAATCAGCCATTTGGGTTGGATATGGAAAAATCTGGAGTGAAAACAAGGCCTTCAAAGCAGACAGTACTACCTATCGAAGCAGATCTCTTGTTGGGTCCCGATAGCTCCTCAGAGATGGATTCAGAGACAGATGACCAGTCCTATTCCCCCACTGAGGTGTATGCTCTAACTTGGCACGGTTATACTGCTTATATCATGCATACGGTGTCTTACATTGCATAGTTTAGACATCATATACACAATATTCAACACCATGTTCTTAGTTCAGACATCATATCGAATGCCCTCTGTTTAGCATATAAATCACATATGTGAATTAAATGATGTGATCCTGATTACTTAGATAACCTGTAGGTGAATTATGTCATGCGATCCTGTTTAGTTATTCATCATATCTTTGAATTATGTTATGCTATGCTATCCAGTTTAGATAGAAATCATATATGTGAAATTATGTCATGCTATCCGTTTTAGTTAAACAATATACATGTCAACTATTTCATGCCCTCTTTTTTCCACACTATCTATTGCATTTGTCTCTCATACAATGTCTGTACATTCAACTATGTTTCCTTTTTATCAGCCATTTGAATTGGAGTGGGTGATGCCAGTATCTAGCGGACTAAAAACACGGTCTTCAAATAAAATAGTGCTACCTCTTGGTGGAGATATCACCCCGATTGTACATGCACAAGAACCAGCCCTACCACACATAACCCAAACTCTCGCAGATTGTACCCCTACTGCGATGGACAGAGAACCAGCTTCACCCAATCTAACCCCAACCCCAGCCGATAGTAACCCAATTCCTGTTGACACAGCACCATCTCCACCACAGAGCTCCCAAACAAGAGCAGTTAGTAAGGCAGCTCCAGTGCCCAAAGGGCCAGTACTATCACGGTGAACCCCAACTCCACCAGTTAGTACGCCTATTCCTGTGGAGGAAGCACAACCAGCTAGTCGTAGTTTAGCATCTATCGTATTTGATGTTGTTAAATCGTATGTGTGTATCTTCCCATCTTGGAAATATTATACTGAAGATGAAGGAAAATGCCAGTTGCAGGTGTTTGTCCAGGAGTTATGTGTAAGTAATGTTATTCATGGCAATTACTTTGCTTCGTCCCATACATCCTACCTCCATGATGGTTATAATACAACAATTTTCCCATTTTTCTCTATAGAGAAGGACCGATTTGGAAACTCAGGATGAGGTAACCTGTGCTAATACCGCTACTATCTTCAAGAATGATTGGTGGCAGTATCGGAATTACCTGAAGAAAACGTACTTCACCGGCAAAGAAACTCATCAAATTCCCTTACGTTCTCCTGAGACACATTTACTGGACGATGACTGGGAACGCCTTGTTCTGTACTGGTCCCGAACCAAGAATGTGGTAAGGTCTATGAGCTCATTTTCTATTTTTAAGTATTATATTCTTGCGTCTTACTATACTCTGTTCATGTAGAATAAGTGCCTAAACCTGAAGAACAACTGTTCTAATTTAAGATTCCATTTCTATCATAGTTCCAAAAAGCGTTAGGCATTAATTGTGCGTTTTGCCACCGCCTTGCGCTTTACTGACCAAAGTGCATGCTTATGCGCAGTTATGCACAGATTATGCGTAGTTATGCGCAATGCGTTTTGCCAACGCCTAGAGCCTAGGCGCGCTTAAGCGCTCACTTAGGCGCGCCTTTTTTAACTATGATTGCTTTGCTCTTGTATCACTGTATTTACTCATACAAACTTATTTTTAAATTGAAGGATCCAATCGAAACTCCAATGGCACAACAGGTATGTTCATGCATGTTTCTTTAACAGGTTTGCTCTTATCAATAGCTCTGTTGATTTCAATTTCAATTGTGTATACAGTTGACTTTCATATCATGCACATTACTAGCATCACAACAGAGCCAATAGTGTTGTTGTACATGTAGACCCATGGTACCCATCTAAAATCTTGTTGTGCCGTGTAGTTTCCCACTCTTTGTATTCTTTCATTGCCGCTTTGTCTTGAACTGATATGATTTGAACCATGTCTCTATTTTGATTTGGCAAGACAATGCAGTGACCATAGGACATAGATATATGTTTGTTTGATGCTTTTATTATGTACTAGTACTTGACAATAGAAGACTTGGTAGTTTAATCCTGTCCACCTTACTAATGAACTGGTTCACCAAAATGAGTTTCATATACTAGTACATGCTAAACTTGTTATGTGTCTGCTTGTTTCTTCTTTTAGAATGCTGACGGAATATTGGGGAAGAATGCCTTATTAAGCAATGGTAAAGGAAGTAATGCAGATAAGGTTCAGGATAGTGACACATCCTTGTTGGTCTCCAACAAAGCTGATAAAATAGCTAAGTAAGACTATCTTGAAGACAGCAAGACAACCCCAAAGTCCTGTCTTGGTTTAGTGTTCGAGTTACTGGCCACTACCACTTGAACAAACTATTCAAACTCACTGTCTGAATCAGTTCGGTTTCTTGAGTCTCAACTACAAGCTGAAAGACATCGATCAGCCATGCTGCGACAAGAAGCGGAAGGACTGCGGAAGTCCCTGGAGCATTCAGATGCATACTTTCTGGTGCAACAGCAAGCGTTGGAGGATGTTAGCGTGAAACAAGACAAAGCTAATCAGCTTGCTAAGCTTATTGCCAGCATGGTGGATACACAGTATAACGTTTCTTGAGCTCTTCTGAAGTTGTTTCAGTTATGCTCTTGTTTTGCTGCTGCATTTATTTGCACTGGTGGCCAATTTTGATGGCCAGTGTATGTAATGTGCTGCTTTGTTCCCTATATTTGCACTGGTGGCAAACTTTGATGCCCAGTGGATGTAATATGTGTAATAGCGGTAATAGGCTAGCGTTAATTGCTTGCTTATTTATTTCCTTATTGTCTTGTTTAGTTGTTTGCTTGTAGTCACTGCAGTTCTTTTTCTGTTTTTTTTCTAGTGGCCACAATAGCCTATTTTTGGTAACTAGGCCAAAATAATCATGGGCCTTCTACGGGCCGTATGATCCATGGGTCTTCGTTCGGCCGTAGGATCCATCGACCTTCTATACGGGCCTTAGGGTCCATGGGCCTTCTACGGGTCGTAGGGTCCATGTGCCTTCTACGGGCCGTACGATCCATGGGCCTTCTACGGGCCGTACTATCCATGGGCCTCATACGGGTCGTAGGATCCATGGGCCTTCTACGGGGTGTATCATCATTTCGCCAATCATGGGCCGTACTATTCGTGGACCATAACGGACCGTTAATAGGCTGTATTTGATAACTCTATGAAAATAGCCCAACAGTTTTTTTACATGAAAACGGCCCAACATATTAATGGTCCACAAATGGGCCGACTATAACGACGGGCTGAATTTGGCCCACAAGCAGAAAATGACAGTAACGGGCCGTATGTAACCGAATGCTGCAAATGAGCCCAAGAATCAATGGGCCCTGAGAAGGCCGAAAGATAACTTGGGCTGGAAATGGCCCAATGGAATAACAGGCCGTTAATGGGTATAAAGTGATACACTGTTCATTACGGCCAGTTTCACCACGGGCCGTTAATGGGCCAAGAGTTACAAAGGTCCTTATATGGGCCGAAAGAAGTTATGGGCCACACATGGGCCGGAAGTTAAAACGGGCTGAATCATATTGGACGGCCCAGATGACGCTACTGGGCCTAATTCGGAAAGGCGGTAACGGGCCCTGGGTTAGCGGGCTGTAAATGGGCTATATGCGAACAGGCCGTTAACAGGCTTTCCGTGGGCCGGCCCGCCACCTTTTGACCAAGTCAAATGGGCCGGCCTTTTCACAGGAATGGGCCTCTGTTGGGCCGTGCCACATGTCGCCGTATCATAGGCGCCTTCGGTCCAATGAGCGGATGACATCTGTCCCAACGGTGAGCCGACACATGTTTCCTCCAGCCAATGATGATTTTACACGTGGAAAATCCCCATTGGTCGGGGCTGTTAACGGGTTATCGGATCCAAAACCCGACCTGATAGCTTAACGGCGTTCCGTTACGATGGATGCCACGTGTCGGTCACCCTTGACGAAAGCACTTCTGTGACGCGCAATTTATCGTCATGGAAGTGCACACTTCCGTGATGATAATTTTGGTAATGTCATGGAACACTTCTACGACAGCACATGTATGACTATCTTGATTCTGTCATAAAATCGTCATGGATGTACATGCATGACAAAAAATGCGACCTACTGTGACAAACACATATCATCACGGAAGTGTATTTTTTTTGTAGTGCTCGTTCGAGCCCGCCACCGGCACATCTCTCCTAATCCGTGCCCGTGGGCACCGCGATATGAAGCGCTGGGTCGAGGCTCGAGTGAACGATAAGTCTCCTAGCGAGCTTCCTAACAAGTTTTTTGCAGTTCCTAAGCAACCACTAAGCCAAGACGGGCACGAGGAGACAAGTGCCTCATGAAGAAGATGTTGCCCCGAACGTGCCAGGCTAAGATGTCTCCGCACAAAATAACGACACGGCATAGAAATAACAAGCATAGCATAATGACTAAGGAACCACAATTCGATACACGGCCCTCCGGGCCCATACAGGTTTCATTTTTATGCAGGAAAGAAAAGAGGAACAAAACAAAAGCGGTGTTGCAAAGAACCATGGGGGCAGGCCTCCAGCGATGTCCCGAGCTCAGCCGGACCCCTCCTCACGCTTCACGGAGGCGCGAGGACGAGACGACCCGCTACCACCTTCGAAGAGGGCACGACGGCGGGGCGGCTGGTCGTAGCCGCCACTGCTGGAGCTTTCGCCAAGAGAAGAGCCACCGTAGCTAGACGAGGCGCGGCCGGTGGGCTCACCCTCGTCGCGGCCATCTCCAAGACCGAGCACATCCTCGCCGCCGTTCGTCTCGGGGCAGCACCCGGCGCGGTGACCATCTTCCCCAAACGCCCTCATGTAGAGGGTCACATCACCGTCGTACCTGAAGTGGAGGGTGCACCGCTTGCCCAGGCTGCGCGCGTGGGTAAACGTCTGCCAACCGCGAGCCAGAGCTATGTTGCCCGTGACGGAGACTTCAACCGCGACCCAAGAGGCCCTGGTGCAGCAACCGTCCGCCTGTAGCCAGAGCCCGCCTAGACCAGGGGCCGGAAGCTCGTTGACAAAGAAGCGCGGAAGCTGGAGCCAGTTGCCGGCCGGATCCACTGACCAAACAACGAACTCCGGTAGCACCTCTGCCGAGTGGAAGCGTGGCCGAGGAGGTCGTGCGACCACGACACGTCTCCCCTCATCGACGGGGCTACCACGACTGGATCGACCCCCACCACGCGCAGCGGCGCCACCCCGGGAGCAGGGGGCCACGGCAGGAATTGCGGTGTGTTTGCGGGGGCGGCCGCGCCCCCGTTTAGGCGCCGGGGAGCCAGGCCCTTCACGAGGGGCCTTTCCTTTCTCCATGATGGAGAACCTCTTCGACGACGCCATTGGAGTCGGTGGTGGAGCAGAGGAAGAAGAAGCGAGCGGAATGGGACGAGATGGGCGACGGGGGCTTTGCCCCCTCCCCATTCATAGCAGGAGAAGGCCAACTAGCACCCCCATGATCACAGGTAATGATGGTTTTCCTTGCATGTCGCAGGGACTTGTCAAGTCAGGCAGTTGTCGAGGAAACGTGGGGAAGTGAAGACGCCCACGTCCAATCAACCGCCACACGTTATCCGAGGCCGCAAGCTATGGGGGCCCGCAGCGCTCCGCGTTTGACCCTTTGGCTTCGCCTCGAAGCCAAGCCGAGAGCTCCTTGGGCCCGGGGGCTACTGTCGGCATCCTGGGAACGGGGGTCCCCAGACTTGCCTGCCTGCGGCCCACGGCGTGGTTGGGCTGGCGGGTCTGTATAACCCATCTTCATCAACAAGGCATTCAAGACCCTCGCGAGGGGCCAAGTCCCGCGAGGCAGACGATGCAAGACCTCCTTAGGAGCGGCCTCGCCAAGCAGGCTCACGAGGGGTGGAGAGATCAAGGCAGGGCAAACCTCGCAAGATCCTCGTGACGTGAGCCATGACGATCGAGACCAGGCGGGCGTCAGCGTGTGCAGTGTCCTTGTTTCCTCTTTGGTGCCAAGGGGGCAAGCGCATGCACAGAGTATCGAGGCATCAAGCAAAGGTTTCCATATTGGTGCAACGAGACCAAGACCAGAAGGACGACAGGACGGAGGTCACCATGGAGCCCAAGACGGCGTCATCACCAGAGACTTTGGCAGGCGAAGACCACCTTTTGTTAGGATAACTTGTACTAGTTGTCCCCTTTCGAATCGGCCATTGTAGGCTCCCTTCCCGCTCAATATTTGGAGAGAGGATCAGGGCCTATATAAGTAGAACTAGCCACCACAGTGAAAAGGGGAAGGAAAGAGAGAAAAGAGAGAGACGGACGAGAGAGGACCTGAGAGATCCAAGATCATCTCACCAACACAAGTTCACCAAGCACAAGAACACCTCAACCTCAGGAGGCTGTTCTTCCCCTTGTAACTGTTCTTCATCAGCCCAAGAGGCAACCCACCACCACCACACTGGAGTAGGGTACTACACCGCAACGGTGGCCCGAACCAGTATAAATCTTGTGTCTTTCTGTGTTGTGAGTTCGTTGAGTTCTTCTGTGTGATCTTAGAGAGATAGGGCGTGGATCGATAGGGAGAAAACCTTCGCGCGCACCCCAGTGTTCGAACCTCAAGGGTCTGCCGGAACCCGTGATCCGACAACTGGCACCGGCTTTGAAGGAGCGCGACAGCCGAGAGAGCGCTACTTTCCGGTGCACGCGACTGCTCCGCATCGAGGCTGGCCATAGTTTGGATGAGTCCCTATCATGGGGAACCACACTAGCTGCGATGATATGGACTCTCGTTTACCACAATTATGGATCATTCCATCTATGAAGAACACATGGGACTGGAACTACGAGACGGACATGTACCCAGGAGTGGACGTACGAACCTGAGTACTGTAGCGTAGTAAGTGAAATAAAAAGGCACAAATAGTATGAACATGCGTGGCATATAGGCATTTGTCTCTTACTACCACTAAATGTTGTACGTGCAATGCATGGTGATGTTATGATGTATGTGCCTAAGTACTCTACTACTACTATATTAATTGGAGGCACATATTAGGTTTTATATTTGTTTACGTGTATGCCCCGAGACCTTCCAACTAGACGCGTCTTTCTCTCCAGGTCGCACTTTGTATCGTTCATTCCACTAGTACTACTGTGTGTGGTCTCCGACCTAGAAGTGGAAGAAGTGGAGACGCTCTACCACGTTGTTCATGTCCCACTCCTTTCGCTAACGTGTGGGACATCCAGCACGTGCCGTGTTCCTTCGTCGTAAGAGTTGAAACACTAGCATTCATCAAAAATAAAAAAAAAATATAAATCAGCAGTGATACTATACCACGCGGTTTCCTTGCTCCTCGATATCGGAAAGAATACTTTCGTTCGCCGACATGCATGTGGGATGTCGACCATCCTGGTCCACTTGCCATGCACACAGAACTCCAAGTGAGAGTCACCCCGGTCGTCGTGCCGCAGTAATAATGACTAATGAGCCGTCAAATCACAGGCCCATCCTTTTCCAATGTGAAGTTGCTCGGATGATGAAACCATCATGACTTCGTTGAATTCCGCTTCTTGAAGAAAACTACCGTACCAGCAGTACTACTAGCTACAATAGTACTGTACTCCAGTAGAGGCCTCCTTTGGTTCATAGGATAGGAATTTTATAAGAATATGAAAATCATAGGAAGTGAGATGACATGCATCTCAATTCCTATAGAGAAAGAGATGCCATTTGATGCGTAGGATATGAATTTTTCCATTGAGTCTAGGCTAATGTACTGGTAATTTGCTCTAAAAACTACAGTAATAACTAGTACTGGTGCATGCTCATAATCTATTTATATGTAAAAAGCGCTTGATGGGGTTACCAGAAAAAGAGAAATATCCTAGAAAATCCTACAAAAATCAGAACCATCCAACCATTTATTTAATAGACTACAAAATTTCAGCCATTAGATATGTTTTAGGAGGGTAAATTACCCACCACTGCCATTATAAGAGAAAAAACGTTTCATTCACAATGACTAATTATAATAGAACAAATCTAGCATGGGACTCCTAAAAAAGAAAGAAACAATCTCAAGTCCAAAAGAAAAGAAAAGAAACAAACAATCTAACGTGGGATTTTGCTCACGAAGAAAAAAAAAACCTCAGACTTTCCTTAAAAAAATATAGCTAGCGTGACATGAGCTGATACCTTTCTATATACATGCATGCATTCCTCCCTTGCTAGCGTAGGACTCTCCAAAAATAAAATCTTCGGGTTGATGACTTTCTATATACTAAAATTTACAGCCATTAGATATGTTTTAGATTGAAAAATTACCAAGCACTACTATTATTAGAGGAAACTTTTCATTCACATTGACTAATTATAATAGAGCAAATATTACGTGGGACTTTCCTCACGAAGAAACAAAAAAATCTAACATGGGACTTTGCTCACAAAGAAAAAAAATTAGGGTCGGACTTTCCTAAATAAAAAGAAGCTGGCGTGACATGGGCTGATGCCTTTTTCTATATACATGCATGCATTCCTCCCTTGCATAGGACTCGCCTGCAAAAAAAGGACTCTACAAGAAAAAAATCTCCAAGTTGTTGCCTTTCTGTATACATGCGTGCCCATCCTAAAAAAAATAC
>NC_041392.1:452555291-452560392 GCF_002162155.2 Triticum dicoccoides | reverse complement strand
TTACATATATTTAAATGCATTTTAAACGTGTTCTAAAATATAAAAATATTTGGAAACATTATTTCACGTGTACATCTCCGCAAAAATATGTGGGCGGCACAAATTTTACGAAAATATGTCTTTTTTATTTTGCATCCTAAAAAGACAAAATTTTGTTTTGGATAAAAGTTTTCCATGAGACATTAATTTTTCTTTTTTGTATGGGCAAAAAAAAACGTTTTTCCGTGAAACTTTCTCGTGCACATAGAATCTAGAGATGTACCGTGCAACTTTTTTTTTTAAAAAAAATTGGCATTTAGAAATGTGTTCACCCATGTATTTTCCATGCATTCTTCCCTTACTATATGGATGTGTGACAAACAACTATGCAAGTACTTTCTTTTAAGCTAGTGTAGGACATGGGCTGATGCATTTATACATGCATGCATTCTTTCCATGATACATGTATGCATGAAAAAAAAAACTACATACATTACTCTTATCGGGTCCTCTGGTCATCTATAATACCTAAATAGTTGATCCTCACTACTTCTAATTCTCTCAACATGCAAGCCATTCACCTCACCATGTCTGCCACGTCATTATCCACCCACAATATTTTTCAGCCCATGCAAACCTTATTCCATTAATCACTAATTCTCTCAATACGCAAGCATCCCACTTCAGCATACACTTTAACATTTTTTAAACCCATGCAAACCATACCAATATATTTATTTTTGCCACTGGACATATCTAGTAGATCACATAATTATTTAATTTATTTACTTCCTAAAGGTTGTGAAATGCCCTCATTTACATAGAATACAAGTACATAATATTTATATGTTAAAATTCGTAGCTTTTGATTTAGATCTTTTCCTTCATATATAAGTCATCTGTAACTAAACTTTATATCCCTGCAGCAACGCGCGGGGAAATTACCTAGTTTTTCCTATGAGGAGCTACAATATCTCCTCCGGCAGTATGGAGCGGAATGACCAAAGCAGGAATATGGCTTCAAATAATTCAAACTTTTAGATTAAAATTATTTTGTAAAATTTACCCACCATTGCAATATGATTGGAAGAATGCTTCTTTGGCTTTTGATCACTATGTCGGGCTGTCGGCCACACATGTCATGTTACATCAATGGAAAGATGAATTCTTCATCCTTGCATGGAATTATGTTTGTATGATTTGTGCACTGAGAAAGTTTTAGCAATACCTCATCCATAACTTTCTCCCATCGAAAGTAGCGACATCTCATTGCCCGGGTAAGTTGATGACCGCCTAATGATGTAAACCTGTA
The DNA here is from genome assembly GCF_002162155.2 of Triticum dicoccoides. Lineage (NCBI taxonomy): Eukaryota > Viridiplantae > Streptophyta > Magnoliopsida > Poales > Poaceae > Triticum > Triticum dicoccoides. The sequence continues at coordinate 452,559,101 of NC_041392.1, read as the reverse complement.
CTGTAGCACCAACGTGTATGTACCAACATTACACCTGACCTAAAGATTGACTTAATATCTTCCACGTGTGCATATGATGGACGGATCAATCTGTATTATCATTCCATGCTACAATTATTGTTTTCCGTACGTATGATGAGCATAAGATTATGTGTCAACATCATTCATCTAATTATGCATACCATACATGCATGCATTGATACTATACATAACGGACACTACAAATGAAAACGGTAAAATAAAATAAAAAGGAAACAAGAAAAAAAAATCTCAGAAGTAAAATGCCTGATTTTTTGAAACTATCATAGTTATAAGAAAGTAATACATGGTAATGACACTATAATATATCCATTAATAGCTACGTAAAGGAGTTGACATATACGTATATCTCTCATGTTATATATTAGACTAATATAATATGTCACGAAATTAAGTCAAAATCCTAATTAAGCATGAACATTAATAGTTATTTCATAATTGAGTGAATATAGTTAGTTTACTCATGAACAATTATGACATCATATCTTAAAATCGCTTTAGGGGCTTACCAGAAAAAAATGATATATTGACAATGATCTATTTCCTAATCATCATAGTTTTAATTAGACTGAACACACATGTTTCCACAAAAACAATCGCAGAATTTGTAATTATACCAACACATATCATAGTAGTAACAGATTGCTATTATTTTATAAATATATCATAGTTGGTATAATAAATTAAATGTTTGAGACCTATTACCAAAATAGATCTTATTTGGTCATCACCCAATGCAATACGATAGTTAAAAAATAATTTTGTATTTGTGGTTGTTAATGTGAGAAGGAGAAGGGTTCCGTATAATCTACAAAATATGGAGAACGGAGGCAATAAGTCACATAATCCATTTTAGGGTGATTGAGCTGCATTTGGTGGCATGAGAGAGCCACATCTCAAAATTATGCGGTCCATGAGGGTGGTTGTGCGAGAGAGATCCTAGGGTCCACAAATTATGATGCCTGTAGTAAACATGAAAGGAAAGTTAGCAAATTATTTCACAAATAAAGTTCCACCCAAATCATCATGGCAATATATATTGTGTGAAAGAGTACGTGGTTATTCAAAAGATCGAATAAAAACATTGAATCCACGATTTATGACGAATCTAGAAAAAAGTTAACACAACAAAGAGCTTTGCCGGCGCAACACAACATAGAGCTAGCCCGCACAAGAAAATAGTAAATACCGGTCACAAGAAAATCATTTGAAAATGTTTCTAGGATAGGAATTATTGTGTCCACTTAAGGTCTAAACCATAATAAATTCAGTTAAATAGGAATGTGTTAGTAGTGATGATCGACACAAATATGTACTTAATATGGCTTGGAACTGAAATTCATGATATGTGGAAAGTTCTAGTTTTGTACATTGTGCATAATATAAAGCATTGATTTTCTCTGTTGTGGATTTGGATTTTATAGAAAATGCTTAGAACTCATAAATATTTCAACAAAAGTAACCATGGTAAGAAGTGTGACATGAACTTGCATCACAAGGTTAGGAACATGTATGACATTAAATTTATGACTCCAAAGCCTCTTGCACTAAACATGTGTAACGAACTATGGATAAAGCCATGTTCTCAAAAGTCTTATATTTGTAAATTTCATCTCATTTGATCCCAATTTTTCTTTAGATAAAAATAATCTTATGTTTTCATTATTAAACTTTCTAACGATCTAGCCCGCGCATCGAGCGGGCCACTTTGCTAGTTAATTAAACAGACGTACGGGAGACAGAGACACACATACTAACTACTAGTACTACTACTTCTCACATGCTGGCCAGATGTCGTCGTTCTCCTACCTGGCTTTGTCGGCGACACCCCACCGTGCTTGGATCTCCACCGACCTCTCCGCAACAGTGCGTGCGTCCTCTTCTTTCTTGTGGCAGCGGACCTCTCTTTTCTTGAGTGATTTCTGCCTTTTTCGCTCCCTCTGTGCAGCTTTGGCCGCCTCTTGTTGTACCGCCCATTCGGCCTTGGCAGTTTTAAAGTCCACCCACATAGGTGTGAGGTCGCGAGCGGCCATGAACGACGCTTGGCGAGAGCTCTGGGGTGAAGTGGCCGGACAACCGTATAGTGCATTTGTTTGTCAAGAGCTCAAGGACAGAAGACGAAGGAAATTTGGATTCCCCTTCAATCCTGATCATTTATTACCAAGTAAAATGCATTGGCGATCATCGAACTTGTCTTGATAGCTCACTTTGATCATTGTATATGAGATATGGTGATTATACGGTCACTGGCTCAGGTATAGCTCCATATTTGTCTAGTTGACGAGTCAAACAGTCCGCATGCGCCTCATCAGCTCATGTTCTGTATCTATCTATCTATGCCGGCCTACATGTTAGTGGAGAAAGAAATAAAAACCAAAATTATGCGTATGTGAGGAAACAAACCACGGACTCGTCGCTGCAATGCACACTCGTCAGCCAAATGAAAATGAAACACTTTGCGTTAAATGCACATACCGATTTTTTTATATTATATGTGATGCACACATTAGCGCACACCGTCCATAGAGGCAAGTAGCATGCACGCATGCAGACACTCACGCTCACGCTGTCAAACCATGCTAATGCACGCACGCTGCCCTCTCAATCAAAGTCCTACTCATGGCGCAACGCAAACGGCGAGCCTGTCACCTGCGCGCCCCGGCGGTGCCTGACATTAGTGTTTATACGTTTGCTGGTGGCCTCCGTGAACACCTAGCATGTATTTGCCTGGCTCAACATTAACGGTCATACTCGTGCTTGGGCGCCGAGCTGCTCGACATTAGCCATGGCTCTACACACGATGCGACGACGTGACTCGGTGCCTTGCTCATGTATATCATCCATCACAACGACAATCTATAAAATAACCTAGCTAGAGAGGGTACTATGGTACCTATATATGTATCGTGAGCGACCGATCATAGTGCCACTGCACACGAGTGTGTGTTTGATAGATTCGTCCATTATTCGTAAGTTATGCATAGTTGTGTGGTGTCTAATGGTGCTCGTCGAAGGCTAGCTGGCGACAAGAGCGGTTGCATGGACGCCTGGTTGTCAATACGTGCCGCATACGCTTCAAAGGCACGTCATCAATGAGTTCACATTTTACCACCATGTCAGTGTCTGACCGCCCTGGCCTACCGAAAACCCTTCCATCGCTAGCGCATGCTTCCCGCCTGAAACGGTCACCATCTCTCCAGAACATCAATGCCGCATTCATGGGACTTAACTGCAGGTGCAGTTGGTGTGTCACTGACATGCGGGCCAGATGTCTGTTGGGCCCACATGTCAGTGACCCAACTGCACCTGCAGTTAAGTCACTGAAGCAGTGTCCGCATTCACGCCCAACGCGACCTCTCACTAGCGCCGGCATTGCAGCAGCATGACGACCGAGAGAGCGCCACCCGCGTTGCATCCCGGTGCAAACGACTGCTCCGCGTTAACGACACCACGACCATCCTTCCGTCCCCTGCCCACATTAATGACACACGGCCGCCGACGAACCTACTCCACCGCCAGCCGTCCATCCGTTTGTCGCGGCTCATTGCCATTCGCCCGCTATATTAACTTGAGCCCCAGCTCCCAGCCATAGCCAAAGACCCACACTCATTCTCCACCGGTCCCTTCCTTCTGTCGGCACCACTCCAACCATGGCCTCTTGGTGCTCCAAAGCTCTCTTGGACGTACTGTCGCAGGAGCAGATGAAGGACATCGGCGGCTCTGCTCTGGGCGCGCTCCAAAGCTCTTGGACATACTATCACAGGAGCAGAC
>NC_041392.1:452287407-452554939 GCF_002162155.2 Triticum dicoccoides | reverse complement strand
CTGCCACGACCACAAAGCCGGTGCGTGTGCACGGGCGCAGCCCGCAGCGAGGATGAGTAGTACACGGTAGGTCGCGGCCACTCTGGTCCCGGGAAGGCCACCGCTCCTCCACTCAGTCAACACCAAGCTTGGTGGGGTAAACATCGGCGTCCGATTATCCACTTGACGGCGACATGGAGGCAGAAATCTTCAGAACCTTGTGCTCCGGACGAGGAGGTTATCGAGGCGGAGCTAGACAAAGCCGAGGTGGATGAGAGAGGAGGCAAAGGCAATGGTCGGCGTTCTCGGGGCTCATGGCCGGACACGGTGGTCGGGCACCGGCGATCGTTTAGATTAGGTTTACAATAGGTTTTAGTATCGTTTGTGCGAAATATGTAATGAATTTCGTCCAGTTTATAGGAAAAGTTTTTGAAATGTAATGAATTTCATACAGTTAATTTGAAATTTGCTTTGTTTGCACAAATTTCATCCGGTTAGTTCATGTAGTTGTCGGAAGGTATGCGGGCAGCATTGGATGGCATCCTCTGGCATCAGTGTCCTCGGACAGATGCCGGTGTAATTTCGTCCGCCGTGTTTCGCACCCCTCCCATGTAAGAGTGTAGACTCTTGTTTACATAAAAATGGAGCAAGTGGACGACACTGTTGTTGGGGAACATAGTAATTCAAAACAATTCCTACGATCACACAAGATCTAATTAGGAGATGCATAGCAATGATAGGGGAGAGTGTGTTCATGTACCCTCATAGACCAAAATCGGAAGCATTTAGTAACGCGGTTGATGTAGTCGAACGTCTTCACAATCCAATCGATCCAAGTACCGAATGTACGGCACCTCCGTGTTCAGCACACATTCAGCACGATGACATCCCTCAAGCTCTTGATCCAGTAGAGGGTCAAGGGAGAGTTCCGTCTGCACGACGGCGTGGCGACGGTGTTCGTGATGTGATCCGTGCAGGGCTTCGCCTAAGCACTATGACAATATGACCGAGGTGGTAAACCGTGGAGGGGGGCACCACACACGACTAAAAGAAATCTTGGTGTGCCTTTGGGGTGCCTCCCGCCCACGCGTCAAGGTGGGAGTCCTACTTGGACTCCTAGTCCAAGTAGAATTCGACCCCCTCCTTCCAACTAACGGAAAGGGGAAAGGGGGAGAGGGAGAAGGAAAGGGGGGCCGCGCCCCCAACCATAGTCCAATTCGTTTTGGGCTTGTGGGGCGTGCCCTACCTCTTGTGGCAGCCTCCTTCTCTCCACTATGGCCCAATAGGCCCATTAACTTTCCCGGGGGGTTCCGGTAGCCTCCCGGTACTCCAAAAAATCCTCGAACCTTATCGGAACCATTCCGGTGTCCGTATATAACCTTTCAATATATCAATCTTTACCTCTCGACCATTTCAAGACTCCTCATCATGTCCGTGATCTCATCCGGGACTCTGAACAAACTTCGGTCACCAAAACACATAACTCATAATACAAATCATCTTCGAACGTTAAGCGTGCGGACCCTATGGGTTCGAGAACTATGTAGACATGACCGAGACACATCTCCGGTCAATAACCAATAGCAGAACCTAGATGCTCATATTGGCTCCTACATATTCTACGAAGATCTTTCTCGGTTAAACCGCATAACAACATACATCATTCCGTTTTTCATCGGTATGTTACTTGCCCGAGATTCGATCGTCGGTATCATCATACCTAGTTCAATCTCGTTACCGGCAAGTCTCTTTACTCGTTCCGTGATGCATCATCCCGTAACTAACTCATTATTTACATTGCTTGCAAGGCTTATAGTGATGTGCATTACCGTGAGGGCCCAGAGATACCTCTCCGATACTCGGAGTGAGAAATCCTAATCTTGATCTATGCCAACTCAACAAACACCATCAAAGACACCTGTAAAGCATCTTTATAATCACTCAATTACGTTGTGATGTTTGATAGCACACAAAGTGTTCCTCCGGTATTCGGGAGTTGCATAATCTCATAGTCAGAGGAACATGTATAAGCCATGAAGAAAGCAATAGCAATAAAACTAAACGATCATTGTGCTATGCTAGAGGATGGGTCTTGTCCATCACATCATTCTCTAATGATGTGGCCATGTTCATCAAATGGCAACACATGTCTATGGTTAAGAAACTTAACCATCTTCGATTAACGAGCTAGTCAAGTAGATGCATACTAGGGACACTCTGTTTGTCTATGTATTCACACATGTACTAAGTTTCTGGTTAATACAATTCTAGCATGAATAATAAACATTTATCATGATATAACAAAATATAAATAACAACTTTATTATTGCCTCTAGGGCATATTTCCTTCAGTCTCCCACTTGCACTAGTGTCAATAATCTAGTTCACATCGTCATGTGATTTAACACTAATAGTTCACATCTTTATGTGATTAGTTCACATCGCCATGTGACTAACACACAAAGGGTTTACTAGAGGCAATAATCTAGTTCACATCGCTATGTGATCAACACCCAAAGAGTACTAAGGTGTGATCATGTTTTGCTTGTGAGAAAAGTTTAGTCAACGGGTCTATCATATTCAGAGCCGTATGTATTTTGCAAATTTTCCATGTCTACAATGCTCTGTATGGAGCTACTCTAGCTAATTGCTCCCACTTTCAGTATGTATCTATATTGAGACTCAGAGTCATCCGGATCGGTGTAAAAGCTTGCATCGATGTAACTCTTTACGACGAACTCTCCATAACCTAGAAATATTTCCTTGGTCCTCTTAGGTAACTAAGGATAACTTTGACCGCTATCTAGTGATCCACTCCTGGGTCACTATCGTACCCCTTTGCCAAACTCATTGCAAGGTACACAATAGGTCTGGTACACATCATAGCATACTTTATAGAACCTATGGCTGAGGCATAGGGAATGACTTTCATTCTCTTTCTATTTTCTACCGTGGTCGGGTTTTGAGTCTTACTCAACTTCATACCTTAGAACTCAGCAAGAACTCCTTCTTTGATTGATCCATTTTGAAGTCCTTCAAAATCTTATCAAGGTATGTACTCATCGAAAGTCTTATCAAGCGTTTTGATATATCTTTATAGATCTTGATGCCCAATATGTAAGTAGCTTCACTGAGGTCTTTCATTGAAAAATTCGTATTCATGTATCCTTTTATGCTATCCAGAAATTCTGTATTATTTCCAATCAACAATATGTCATCCACATATAATATCAGAAATGCTACAGAGCTCCCACCCACTTTCGTGTAAATAAAGGCTTCTCCAAAAGTCTGTATAAAACCATATGCTTTGATCACACTATGAAAGCATACATTCCATCTCCGAGATGCTTGCGCTAGTCCATAAATGGATCACTGGAGCTTACACACTTTGTTAGCACCTTTACGATTAAAAAACCTTCTGGTTGCATCATATACAACTCTTCTTTAAGAAATCCATCAAGGAATGTAGTTTTGACATCCATTTGCCAAATTTCATAATCATAAAATGCGGCAATTGGTAACATGATTTGGACATACTTTAAGCATAGATACGAGTGAGAAACTCTCATCATAGTCAACACTGTCGGTTCAATATCCGTCGTATCTCGTAGTAGGGGTCCTAAGCTAGGCGTCTTGGAGCGATGGTAACATGGACACATGATTTTACCCAGGTTCGGGCCCTCTTGATGGAGGTAAAACCCTACATCCTGCTTTTGGTTATATTGATATGGGTGTAGTACGGAGTACACGTATCTACCACGAGATTGTAGTAATGAATATGAGATTGTCTATTGACTAGCTTGGCCTCGGTTTATATATGCACCGTAGGCCTAGGGTTTAGAGGAGTCTTTGTCTTGGGTGCCAAGTCTTGTGGAGTCTTCCTTGTATGCGACATGGGCTGTCCAAACTGGCCCAATAGTGAACCACCATGGGAGTCCTCGGCACGATACACCTGTTCGGGAGACGACGCGTTGAGTACCCCCTAGTCCAGGACACCGTCAGTAGCCCCATGAACCAGTCTTGAAGTTGGGGACGCTCCTCGATTCTTCCAAACTGTTCCTCATATTCGGTCATCGGTCTTGAAAACTGGTTCAACAAATCTTCTCATATTCGATCTTGAGGATCGCCAAAGTAAATCCGAAGAGTTTACACGTCGGGTATCTGAGGAGCCCCTTTAAGTTTCTGGCCTTTATCAATGCCTTGTTATTTTTAGGCCACACATCGGGTTTGAAGTTGTTCCCGGGAGGCAGTGTCCTCTTGCGTCCGAGCTCCAACGTCGGACTATATTCGAGGTATCTTTTGCAGCCGAGCACCAACGCTGGAATGTATCCAAGCTCCAATGCCGGACTGTATCCGAAGAGTATTGTTACAGCCGAGCTTCAACGCCGAACTGCATTCGAGCTCCAGCGTCGGACTATATTCGAGCTCCAACGCCGGACTATGTCCAAGCTCCAACGCCGAACTATATCTGAGGTGTCATAAATCACCTTGGTTCAAAAAAGGCTGAAGAAGTTTAGCCGAGCTTAATGCCGAAAATGCCCTCTATGGAGCCAGCTACTGGCACCCGAGCTTTATGCCGGACTGCTTCCGAGGTGGTGCACCACCTCGACTGCGGGCCAATTTTTTGCCAATATTTTTTATTGGTGCAATTTATTCTCTGTCGAGATATATAGCCAGTAGCCCTCAAGGTGTGTATCGGTCTAGAACCCGAGATGCACCTGAAGGATGACATAAGACCGCTGATCCCAGTAGCCCCTGAGACTCAGGTTGATTCGCAAAATCGGCATGAGGATCAACTCCTAGCTCGATAGAATACTTCAGGACACAAAAAGCGGTGTGCAAAGTCCTCGAGACTCAGGTTGGGTGCGGCCGACCAACCTGAGGATCATAATCTCCTCGAACACTATATTGCACTTAAATTTTCTGCATTGGGTTGCCAATGCAGTAGCCCCCCAAGAATTGGGTTGGGCAACATGGCTGACCCTAGGATCGTACCTCCTTGGGAACTAGTTCAACTTTCATGTATCTTTTGACAATACCGAGGTGGGGTTCGGCAGAAATATGCCGAACTGTAGTTTTAGAAAAGAGTTTCATGCCTAACACCTCAACCAAGAGAATGTCCTGCTTCCTGACAGGAAAACATAAAATAGGTGAAAAGATGTTATAAGCTCAAAGGACAAAAACAGGCGTAAAAAACTTTACGTCTAGATTGAATCAATTTGTTCTGGTGCCAATTAGAAATTGGTCTTAAAAGTGTACTTCCGTCGTGCTTTGACATGACAAATCCGATCTCTAGACTTCAAGTGGGTTAGACTTTGGCTTCAACCTCCCTATCACGAAGGCAGAGTGTTTCTCAGGCCAGTTTAGCGAACTAAACGCGAGCGGCTTTAGAGAGAAACCAGGCTACCCGGCTATTGATCATACACCTGAGTCGATAAAGGAGTGGTAGAAAAAGACTATGCGACGACTAATAAAAATGGCTCATACTAATTCAAGAGCCCCCAAGCGACTTGGGTAAAAGAATTTTATCTATAATGAGTGTATGTACCGAAGTACTTATATCATATCTGTGTTCACCCGAACTTTAAACGCGTCTTAACCGACCGTCGGATTCTCCCTCTTCGGCCAAGGGCCAAAAAGTGTTATGTACTCCACCTGTCGAGAATATCGACGGTGTTTTCGATAACCAGGCAATCAGGTCATAAGGCTGTAACAGACAAAGCCCGCTCAGGGAACTTATGCTATATTACTGACGAAGTGTAAGAAGCATCTTCGAAGAAAATAGTACCTCCACCAATACCTTTCTTCGGTTGCTCATTGTTACTATGAGACTTGTGCAATAGATTTTTTGTATTCATGAGTTTCGTTGTGTGCCAACCATAATTGAAAACAATAAGAGCGCTAGCTTTCGGCTTCACCCAGTCTGAGGTACTAACTCGGATGACCCGGTAGTAACAATCTCAGAGGTGCTCCCTTTACCCCCTAGTCGAACAATCGGGAACATAGGGGTAAGCACAGGAGCCAGGCAACCCAGCTTGCGAAACACTTAAGTCAACATGGTGCATATTGTGGCGTAATACATGAACAAGGAATGAAGCCATACAAGTATAATCATATGCAAGAGGAAAGGCTTCATGAAGGAAGCCCCCAAGTAAACGGGGTATTTGAATTTGTGTGTCACAAACAAAGTGTTGACATACAACTTTTTGCCAAAAAGGTATAATGCTTGGTCGAGCCAAACAAAATTTAAAACTGAAAGTTTTTGAGCATGAAAGCAACTTAGCTGGTTAATGTGCTTGGTGTTGATGGTGTGATCCGGGCTTGTGGCGATATGAAGACGCCCATTGATCTCTGACAGATCTGACAAGATTCGCAATCCTTGACATGGCCGAGGTGATGGGGAACGTTGCAGAAAACAAAAAATTTCCTACTCGTTTCACCAAGATCATCTAGGAGTTCATCTAGCAACGAGTCATTGGATGCATCTACATACCTTTGTAGATCGGGAGCGGAAGCGTTCAAAAGAACGGTGATGATGTAGTCGTACTCGACTTGATCCAAATCACCGATGACCAGCGCCGAACGGACGGCACCTCCGCGTTCAACACACGTACGGGACGGGAGACATCTCCTCCTTCTTGATCCAGCAAGGGGGGAGGAGAGGTTGATGAAGATCCAGCAGCACGACGGCGTGGTGGTGGATGCAGGGCGTCACAGCAGCAGGGCTTCGCCGAGACTACGAGGGAGAGACGTAACGGGGGGAGGTGGAGGCGCCAGGGGCTGGTGTATGAAGTCCTTCCTCTCCCCCACTATATATAGGGGTGCCAAGGGGGGTGGCCGGCCCTAGTAGATGAGATCTACTAGGGGGGGCGGCGGCCTAGGGGAGGTTTCCCTCCCCCCCAAGGCACCTCAGGGTGCCTTCCACCACTAGGACTCCTCCTAGGGGGAAACCCTAGGCGCATGGGCCTATAGGGGCTGGTGCCCTTGGCCCATCTAGGCCAAGGCGCACCCCCTACAGCCCATGTGGCCCCCCGGGACAGGTGGCCCCACCCGGTGGACCCCCGGGACCCTTCCGGTGGTCCCGGTACAATACCGATAACCCCGAAACTTGTCCCGATGCCCGAAATAGCACTTCCTATATATAATTCTTTACCTCCGGACCATTCCGGAACTCCTCGTGACGTCCGGGATCTCATCCGGGACTCCGAACAACATTCGGGTTTCTGCATATACATATCTTCATAACCCTAGCGTCACCGAACCTTAAGTGTGTAGACCCTACGGGTTCGGGAGACAAGCAGACATGACCGAGACGACTCTCCGGTCAATAACCAACAGCGGGATCTGGATACCCATGTTGGCTCCCACATGCTCCAGATGATCTCATCGGATGAACCACGATGTCGAGGATTTAATCAATCCCGTACGCTATTCCCTTTGTCTATCGATATGTTACTTGCCCGAGATTCGATCGTCGGTATCCCAATACCTCGTTCAATCTCGTTACCGGCAAGTCACTTTACTCGTACCGTAATGCATGATCCCGTGACCAGACACTTGGTCACTCTGAGCTCATTATGATGATGCATTACCGAGTGGGCCCAGTGATACCTCTCCGTCATACGGAGTGACAAATCCCAGTCTTGATCCATGTCACCCAACAGACACTTTCGGAGATACCCGTAGTCTACCTTTATAGTCACCCAGTTACGTTGTGACGTTTGGCATACCCAAAGCACTCCTACGGTATCCGGGAGTTACACGATCTCATGGTCTAAGGAAAAGATACTTTGACATTGGAAAACTCTAGCAAACGAACTATACGATCTTGTGCTATGTTTAGGATTGGGTCTTTGTCCATCACATCATTCTCCTAATGATGTGATCTCGTTATCAATGACATCCAGTGTCCATAGTCAGGAAACCATGACTATCTGTTGATCAACGAGCTAGTCAACTAGAGGCTCACTAGGGACATGTTGGTGTCTGTTATTCACACATGTATTACGATTTTCGGATAACACAATTATAGCATGAATAAAGACAATTATCATGAACAAGGAAATATAATAATAATGCTTTTATTATTGCCTCTAGGGCATATTTCCAACAGTCTCCCACTTGCACTAGAGTCAATAATCTAGTTACATTGTGATGAATCGAACACCCATGGAATTCTGGTGTTGGTCATGTTTTGCTCTAGGGAGAGGTTTAGTCAACGGATCTGCTACATTCAGGTCCGTATGTACTTTACAAATCTCTATGTCTCCATCTTGAACATTTTCACGAATGGAGTTGAAGCGACGCTTGATGTGCCTTGTCTTCTTGTGAAACCTGGGCTCCTTGGCAAGTGCAATAGCTCCAGTGTTGTCACAGAAGAGCTTGATCGGCCTCGACGCATTGGGTATGACTCCTAGGTCGGTGATGAACTCCTTCACCCATATTGCTTCATGTGCTGCCTCCGAGGCTGCCATGTACTCCGCTTCACATGTAGATCCCGCCACGACGCTTTGCTTGCAATTGCACCAGCTTACTGCCCCACCATTCAAAATATACACGTATCCAGTTTGTGACTTAGAGTCATCCAGATCTGTGTCGAAGCTAGCGTCGACGTAACCCTTTACGACGAGCTCTTCGTCACCTCCATAAACGAGAAACATTTCCTTAGTCCTTTTCAGGTACTTCAGGATATTCTTGACCGCTGTCTAGTGTTCCTTGCCGGGATTACTTTGGTACCTTCCTACCAAACTTACGGCAAGGTTTACATCAGGTCTAGTACACAGCATGGCATACATAATAGAACCTATGGCTGAGGCATAGGGGATGATGCTCATCTCTTCTATATCTTCTGCCGTGGTCGGACATTGAGCTGAGCTCAATTTCATACCTTGCAACACAGGCAAGAACCCCTTCTTGGATTGATCCATATTGAACTTCTTCAATATCTTATCAAGGTATGTGCTTTGTGAAAGACCTATGAGGCGTCTCGATCTATCTCTATAGATTTTGATGCCTAATATATAAGCAGCTTCTCCAAGGTCCTTCATTGAAAAACTTTTATTCAAGTAGGCCTTGATGCTGTCCAAGAGTTCTATATCATTTCCCATCAAAAGTATGTCATCTACATATAATATGAGAAATGCTACAGAGCTCCCACTCCCTTTCTTGTAAACGCAGGCTTCTCCATAAGTCTGTGTAAACCCAAACGCTTTGATCATCTCATCAAAGCGAATGTTCCAACTCCGAGATGCTTGCACCAGCCCATAAATCGAGCGTTGGAGCTTGCACACTTTGTCAGCATTCTTAGGATCGACAAAACCTTCCGGCTGCATCATATACAATTCTTCCTTAAGAAAACCATTAAGGAATGCCGTTTTGACGTCCATTTGCCATATTTCGTAATCATAGAATGCGGCAATTGCTAACATGATTCGGACGGACTTCAGCTTCGCTACCGGTGAGAAAGTCTCATCGTAGTCAACCCCTTGAACTTGTCGATAACCCTTAGCGACAAGCCGAGCTTTATAGATGGTCACATTACCATCCGCGTCTGTCTTCTTCTTAAAGATCCATTTATTTTCTATGGCTCGCCGCTCAACGGGCAAGTCAGTCAAAGTCCATACTTTGTTTTCATACATGGATCCTATCTCAGATTTCATGGCTTCTAGCCATTTGTCGGAATCCGGGCCCGCCATCGCTTCTTCATAGTTCGAAGGTTCACCGTTGTCTAACAGCATGATTTCCAAGACAGGGTTGCCGTACCACTCTGGTGCGGAACGTGTCCTTGTGGACCTTCGAATTTCAGTAGGGGCTTGATCAGAAGTATCTTGATCATTATCATTAATTTCCTCTCCAGTCGGTGCAGGCACCTCAGGAACATTTTCTTGAGTTGCGCCATTTTCCGGCTCAAGAGGTAATACTTCATCAAGCTCTACTTTCCTCCCACTTACTTCTTTCGAGAGAAACTCTTTCTCCAGAAAGGACCCATTCTTGGCAACAAAGATCTTGCCTTCGGATCTGAGGTAGAAGGTGTACCCAATAGTTTCTTTTGGGTATCCTATGAAGACGCATTTTTCCGACTTGGCTTCGAGGTTTTCAGGTTGAAGTTTCTTGACATAAGCATCGCATCCCCAAACTTTTAGAAACGACAGCTTAGGTTTCTTTCCAAACCATAATTCATACGGTGTTGTCTCAACGGATTTCGACGGAGCCCTATTTAAAGTGAATGCGGCAGTTTCTAAAGCATAGCCCCAAAAAGAAAGCGGTAAATCGGTAAGAGACATCATAGATCGCACCATATCTAACAGAGTGCGATTACGACGTTCGGACACACCATTACGCTGAGGTGTTCCAGGCGGCGTGAGTTGTGAAACTATTCCACATTTTCTTAAGTTTGCCCCAAACTCGTGACTCAAGTATTCTCCTCCACGATCTGATCGTAGAAACTTGATTTTCCTGTCACGTTGATTTTCAACCTCACTCTGAAATTCCTTGAACTTTTCAAAGGTTTCAGACTTGTGTTTCATTAAGTAGATATACCCATACCTACTTAAATCATCAGTGAGGGTGAGAACATAACGATAGCCACCGCGAGCCTCAACACTCATTGGACCGCACACATCAGTGTGTATGATTTCCAATAAGTCGGTTGCTCGCTCCATTGTTCCTGAGAACGGAGTCTTGGTCATTTTACCCATAAGGCATGGTTCGCACGTGTCAAATGATTCATAATCAAGAGACTCTAAAAGTCCATCAGCATGGAGCTTCTTCATGCGTTTGACACCTATGTGACCAAGGCGGCAGTGCCACAAGTATGTGGGACTATCATTATCAACCTTACTTCTTTTGGTACTCACATTATGAACATGTGTAGCATCACGTTCGAGATTCATAAAGAATAAACCATTCACCATAGGAGCATGACCATAAAACATATCTCTCATAAAAATGGAACAACCATTATTCTCAGATTTAAAAGAGTAGCCATCTCGAATTAAACGAGATCCCGATACAATGTTCATGCTCAAAGCCGGCACTAAATAACAATTATTAAGGTTTAAAACTAATCCCGAAGGGAGATGCAGAGGTAGCGTGCCGACGGCGATCACATTGACCTTGGAACCATTCCCGACGTGCATCGTCACCTCGTCCTTTGCCAGTTTCCGCTTATTCCGCAGCCCCTGCTTTGAGTTACAAATGTGAGCAACTGCACCGGTATCAAATACCCAGGAGCCACTACGGGCACTAGTAAGGTACACATCAATTACATGTATATCACATATACCTTTGGTTTTGCCGGCCTTCTTATCCGCTAAGTACTTAGGGCAGTTCTGCTTCCAGTGACCGCTTCCCTTGCAATAAAAGCACTCAGTCTCGGGCTTGGGTCCATTCTTTGGCTTCTTCCCGGCAGCTTGCTTGCCGGGCGCGGCAACCTCCTTGCCGTCCTTCTTGAAGTTCTTTTTACCCTTGCCTTTCTTGAACTTAGTGGTTTTATTGACCATCAACACTTGATGTTCCTTCCTGACTTCTACCTCTGCTGATTTCAGCATAGCAAATACTTCAGGAATGGTCTTTTCCATCCCCTGCATATTGAAGTTCATCACAAAGCTCTTGTAGCTTGGTGGAAGCGACTGGAGGATTCTGTCAATGAACGCATCATCCGGGAGATTAACTCCCAGCTGAGTCAAGCGGTTATGCAACCCAGACATAGTGAGTATGTGCTCACTGACAGAACTGTTTTCCTCCATCTTACAGCTGAAGAATTTGTCGGAGACTTCATATCTCTCGACCCGGGCATGAGCTTGGAAAACCATTTTCAGCTCTTCGAACATCTCATATGCTCCATGTCTCTCAAAACGCTTTTGGAGCCCCGGCTCTAGGCTGTAAAGCATGCCGCACTGAACGAGGGAGTAGTCATCGAAACGTGCCTGCCAAGCGTTCATAACATCTTGTTCTGCAGGGAGAACGGGTGCGTCACCAAGCGGTGCTTGTAGGACATAATCTTTCTTGGCAGCTATGAGGATGATCCTCAGGTTCCGGACCCAGTCCGTATAGTTGCTGCCATCGTCTTTCAACTTAGTTTTCTCTAGGAATGCGTTGAAGTTGAGGACTACGTTGGCCATTTGATCTACAAGACATATTGCAAAGATTTTAGACTAAGTTCATGATAATTAAGTTCAACTAATCAAATTATTAGTGAACTCCCACTTAGATTAGACATCCCTCTAGTCATCTAAGTATTACATGATCCGAGTTAAACTAGACCGTGTCCGATCATCACGTGAGACGGACTAGTCAACATCGGTGAACATCTTCATGTTGATCGTATCTTCTATACGACTCATGCTCGACCTTTCGGTCTTCTGTGTTCCGAAGCCATGTCTGTACATGCTAGGCTCGTCAAGTCAACCTAAGTGTTTGCATGTGTAAATCTGTCTTACACCCGTTGTATGTGAACGTCTGAATAAAACACCCGATCATCACGTGGTGTTTTGAAACAGCGAACTGTCGCAACGATGCACAGTTAGGGGGAACACTTCTTGAATTTATTGTGAGGGATCATCTTATTTACTACCGTCGTTCTAAGTAAACAAGATGCAAAACATGATAAACATCACATGCAATCAAATAATAAACGTGACATGATATGGCCAATATCACATAGCTCCTTTGATCTCCATCTTGGGGCTCCATGATCATCTTGTCACCGGCTTGACACCATGATCTCCATCATCATGATCTCCATCATCGTGTCTCCATGAAGTTGCTCGCCAACTATTACTTCTACTACTATGGCTAACGCGTTTAGCAATAAAGTAAAGTAATTTACATGGCGTTTCTTGATGACACGCAGGTCATATAAAAGAATAAAGACAACTCCTATGGCTCCTGCCGGTTGTCATACTCATCGACATGCAAGTTGTGAATCCTATTACAATAGCATGAACATCTCATACATCACATATAGATCATTCATCATTCATCACAACTTTGGCCATATCATATCACAAACCACTTGCTGCAAAAACAAGTTAGACGTCCTCTAATTGTTGTTGCAAGTTTTACGTGGCTGAATTAGGGTTCTAGCAAGAACGTTTTCTTACCTACGTTAAAGCCACAACGTGATTTGTCAACTTCTATTTACCCTTCATAAGGACCCTGTTCATCGATTCCGCTCCAACTAAAGTAGGAGAGACAGACACCCGCCAGCCACCTTATGCATCTAGTGCATGTTAGTCGGTGGAACCGGTCTCACGTAAGCGTACGTGTAAGGTTGGTCCGGGCCGCTTCATCCCACAATACCGCTGAAGCAAGAAAGGACTAGTAACGGCAAGAAAGTTGACAAATCTATGCCCACAACAAATTGTGTTCTACTCGCGCAATAAGAACTACGCATAGACCTAGCTCATGATGCCACTGATGGGGAACGTTGCAGAAAACAAAAAATTTCCTACTCGTTTCACCAAGATCATCTAGGAGTTCATCTAGCAACGAGTCATTGGATGCATCTACATACCTTTGTAGATCGCGAGCGGAAGTGTTCAAAAGAACGGTGATGATGTAGTCGTACTCGACTTGATCCAAATCACCGATGACCAGCGCCGAACGGACGGCACCTCTGCGTTCAACACACGTACGGGACGGGAGACGTCTCCTCCTTCTTGATCCAGCAAGGGGGGAGGAGAGGTTGATGAAGATCCAGCAGCACGACGGCGTGGTGGTGGATGCAGGGCGTCACAGCAGCAGGGCTTCGCCGAGACTACGAGGGAGAGACGTAACGGGGGGAGGTGGAGGCGCCAGGGGCTGGTGTATGAAGTCCCTCCTCTCCCCCACTATATATTGGGGTGCCAAGGGGGGTGGCCGGCCCTAGTAGATGAGATCTACTAGGGGGGCGGCGGCCTAGGGGAGGTTTCCCTCCCCCCCAAGGCACCTCGGGGTGCCTTCCACCACTAGGACTCCTCCTAGGGGGAAACCCTAGGCGCATGGGCCTATAGGGGCTGGTGCCCTTGGCCCATCTAGGCCAAGGCGCACCCCCTACAGCCCATGTGGCCCCCCGGGACAGGTGGCCCCACCCGGTGGACCCCCGGGACCCTTCCGGTGGTCCCGGTACAACACCGATAACCCCGAAACTTGTCCCGATGCCCGAAATAGCACTTCCTATATATAATTCTTTACCTCCGGACCATTCCGGAACTCCTCGTGACGTCCGGATCTCATCCGGGACTCCGAACAACATTCGGGTTTCTGCATATACATATCTTCATAACCCTAGCGTCACCGAACCTTAAGTGTGTAGACCCTACGGGTTCGGGAGACAAGCAGACATGACCGAGACGACTCTCCGGTCAATAACCAACAGCGGGATCTGGATACCCATGTTGGCTCCCACATGCTCCACGATGATCTCATCGGATGAACCACGATGTCGAGGATTTAATCAATCCCGTACGCTATTCTCTTTGTCTATCGATATGTTACTTGCCCGAGATTCGATCGTCGGTATCCCAATACCTCGTTCAATCTCGTTACCGGCAAGTCACTTTACTCGTACCGTAATGCATGATCCCGTGACCAGACACTTGGTCACTCTGAGCTCATTATGATGATGCATTACCGAGTGGGCCCAGTGATACCTCTCCGTATACGGAGTGACAAATCCCAGTCTTGATCCATGTCACCCAACAGACACTTTCGGAGATACCCGTAGTCTACCTTTATAGTCACCCAGTTACGTTGTGACGTTTGGCATACCCAAAGCACTCCTACGGTATCCGGGAGTTACACGATCTCATGGTCTAAGGAAAAGATACTTTGACATTGGAAAACTCTAGCAAACGAACTATACGATCTTGTGCTATGTTTAGGATTGGGTCTTTGTCCATCACATCATTCTCCTAATGATGTGATCTCGTTATCAATGACATCCAGTGTCCAAAGTCAGGAAACCATGACTATCTGTTGATCAACGAGCTAGTCAACTAGAGGTTCACTAGGGACATGTTGGTGTCTGTTATTCACACATGTATTACGATTTCCGGATAACACAATTATAGCATGAATAAAGACAATTATCATGAACAAGGAAATATAATAATAATGCTTTTATTATTGCCTCTAGGGCATATTTCCAACACGAGGTCCTAGCCCCCAGGCCCCAGGTGTCCGGGCAAAGAGTTCGGCAATCTAGAGTAGTGACACGGCTCGGCCGATGTGGTATGGCGAAGCCCTCAGTCTAGCCGAGCTGGCGGAGTAGGTCGGCAAGGTGACCGCGTGACGTAGTCGAAATCGATAGCGGATCGAAATGTAACTGACCCCGGGAAATTTGCACGGAAAAAACCATGCAAACCAGCAAAAAAGAAAAACAAAATTCTGTAGAAATAGTATACAACACGTGTAATTAGGAGAAATACAACCTGATTCGTAGGGTAGCGAGAGGACATTAAAATCTGAAGTGAGAGATTGGCACCGTGTTCGCATGAAGATCAAGCGGACCTTGAAATCCGCACTAAAGGCGGTACGACATACCGCGGTTGGATGCTGACGGGCAGCATCAGTACCGAATCCCATCCTCACATGGAATGGTGGCCTCTACGCAATCTCCTTGGATGGGTCGCCGGACAGATCTCCCCCCTTTTTTAATTAAACTAGAGGACGAAACAACTGAAAAGTGCACATAAGGTGGATGGACTAGCCAAAAGTGCAACCTCGTTCAACCTTTATAATTAAATGGTAAATAGTAAATAAAAGGAAAGATAGATGGAATCTTCCCTGTATGGTGCCACCACTCTGGATCGCCATCGACCGGTCCTCCTGCGGTGCATGATCCTTTAAAGGATCGAGGTCCCAGCCCCCGATCCCGTCCCGAGGTGTCCGAGCGAAGAGCTCGGCACTCTAAAGTAGCAACACAGCATGACCGCCGTGGAGAGGTGAAGTTCTCAGTTTAGCCGAGGAGAGAAAGTAGGTCGGCAGGATGACAATACAACTTGGTCGACGGAAGCGGGATGACGACGTCGGCACGTCAAGGTGACCGCGTGACGTAGCCGAAGTCGACTACCTGCACACATAAAATAGTGCAAGCGGAGAGAGAAAAAATATTCTATTTAATTGACATAAGTGAAGTAAATAATTAAAGGAGTTTGGCCTGTGCGCCAAAGACCCGACGAGGTAGTGCTCTCTGAGAAATGCGATCGGGCGATGCCAATGCCCTCCCGGCGACTGATGTGACGAACAAGTTGCCATGGAAATTGGACCACTGAGGCAATGATGCACGCCAATAAACGTCGGATGGTGGTCATAGCACGATCACTATTAATTTTCCTACATTCATAAGGTAGTGCAGGAGGAAAATAAAATAAACAATCCTTTATATAATTTATTTATGCAAAATAAATAATTTGAAAAATATGGCCTGAGCGCCGAGGTTGGCACGACGGAGTGGCGGCGCGAAGAGGCTGGTGCAAGGACGCGTGCCGAAGTGACGACACAACTTGGTCGGCATGGGCGAGACGATGACGTTGGCTCGTCAAGATGGCAATGTGGCGCAGTCTAGGTCGATTCAATGCGGACCATCGGTGCGGGACAATGAAGGCGTGACGGAGTCCCAACTCGCATAGCAATACAGATTCCAAACGCGGTGTTCATCAGACCGCGAACAGAAAATAGGTTTGACCATCACGTTGGCCGAACTGCGACCTGCGTATACAAAAAACAGTACAAACAATTTGCACAGTACAGATTGAGCAATAGGAACAATACCACCTATTTTTATTTTGGCGTGTGTGTAGCTTGGTCTTCACAAGAAAGTACTAGTAAAGTAGTAGTACGGCTTCAAGTGCTAGCATAGTACTACTTTTCACACAGGGATCAAATCAAGCTCCCATGAAAAAGGTGCATGGAGACAGACCAAAGGTCAGATGTGTAGCTGTCCTCCATACTTAATAAAGTAATCAAAGAAAAGGGGAAGGATTGATCTCCCTGTGGTTGCCGCATAGGTGAGTTCCTGTCGGCCTCGCTGTATCAGGCGTGCGTGATCTCCTCGGCTACAGCACCGAACTCAGATCCTATGTACTACCTGACACGGACACGGCCGCCGCAGCTAATTTTTTTTATCCGGATCTAACTGCAGGCAGAGTAGTACGACACGACAGCAATGATTTTGCAAAAAAAAATCATCTACATGAAACCGATCTTACTGAAAAAACATCAACTGATCATCCCATCGATCCTTGATGAACACCCAGCAGGCTCTTAATGAAAGCACCAATGTCGGTTCAATATCCGGCGTATCTCGTAGTAGGGGTCCTAAACTAGGCGTCTTGGAGCGATGGTAACATGGACACATGATTTTACCAAGGTTCGGGTCCTCTTGATGGAGGTAAAACCCTACATCCTGCTTTTGATTATATTGATATGGGTGTAGCATAGAGTACACGTATCTACCAGGAGATTGTAGTAATGAATATGAGATTGTCTATTGACTAACCTGGCCTCGGTTTATATATGCACCATAGGCCTAGGGTTTAGAGGAGTCTTTGTCTTGGGCGCCAAGTCTTGTGGAGTCTTCCTTGTATGCGGCATGAGCTGTCCAAGCTGGCCCAATAGTGAACCATCATGGGGGTCCTCGTCCCGATACACCTGTTCGGGAGACGACGTGTTGAGTACCCCCTAGTCCAGGACACCGTAAAACACCTTGAACTTGTCAAAAACTTTTTGCGTCAATTCGAGCTTTGTAGATAGTAACACTACTATCAATGTCCGTCTTCCTCTTGAAGATCCATTTAATCTCAATAGCCCGCTGTCGGTGTCAAAACCGGAGGATCTCGGGTAGGGGGTCCCGAACTGTGCGTCTAGGCCGGATGATAACAGGAGGCAGGGAACACGATGTTTTACCCAGGTTCGGGCCCTCTTGATGGAGGTAAAACCCTACGTCCTGCTTGATTAATATTGATGATATGGGTAGTACAAGAGTAGATCTACCACGAGATCAAGGAGGCTAAACCCTAGAAGCTAGTCTATGGTATGATTGTTGTATATGGAGTTGATCGCCTACGGACTACAACCCTCCGGTTTATATAGACACCGGATAGGGTTAGGGTTACACAGAGTCGGTTACAATGGTAGGAGATCTTGAATATCCGCATCGCCAAGCTTGCCTTCCACGCCAAGAAAAGTCCCATCCGGACACGGGACGAAGTCTTCAATCTTGTATCTTCATAGTCCAGGAGTCCGGCTAAAGGTATAGTCCGGCTACCCGAACACCCCCTAATCCAGGACTCCCTCAGTAGCCCCTGAACCAGGCTTCAATGACGACGAGTCCGGCGTGCAAATTGTCTTCGGCATTGCAAGGCAGGTTCCTCCTCCAAGTCCTTCATAGAAGATTGTAAACACCAAGAGTAATGTCCAGCTCTGCAAAATAAGCTTCCACATATCACCATAGAGAGAATAATATTAACACAAATCAAAACTACTGACATATTCCGCAGTGTGTCATCACACTACGGCCAAGTCCTTTACTCGAATCATTTTTATTTTTCCACCTCAGCATGTTTTGCGAGGCGGTTTCCTTGGCACGTCTTGTCAAAGCAGAGATCGTGTACCCCCTTTATGGGATTCTCATCAATACGGACGTGGGTAACCCAACCGCGCCATTTATCACGGCGCTTGGGAGGCAAGCGAGTTTTACTAGGCTGGTGGGCACGCACAACCGCATCCGCCCATATAAGGGGATAAGGATCCACCTTTTTACCTACGCCTTCTTCCTCCTTTGCCTATCCATCTCCTGCGCACTCGAGCTCCAGCACCCAAGCCCGCACTTCCCACCTCAACCTTCTCCAGCAATGTCCAGAGCGGGAGGCAAGTGGATGGTCTCCTCCGCTACGGAGGGCCAAGTCAAGAAGCTAAGGAAGGCCGGATACCTGTCCAAGGACATCGCGCACCGGCTTCCCGAAAAGGGGCAGCTTCTCCCCACCCCAAGGCCCCATGAGAGGGTAGTATTTCTCCCCCACTTCCTCCGCGGACTGGGTTTTCCACTCCACCCATTTGTCCGGGGGCTCATGTTCTATTACGGCCTGGATTTTCACGATCTGGCCCCGAACTTCATCCTCAACATCTCGGCGTTTATCGTCGTGTGCGAGGCTTTCCTCCGCGTCCGCCCTCATTTCGGCCTCTGGCTCAAGACCTTCAACGTCAAGCCCAAGGTGGTGCCCGACAGCCAGGCGGAGTGCGGAGGCGCCATGGCGGGCAAGATGGCCAACGTCCTATGGTTTGATGGCTCTTTTGTGGAGACCCTAAAGGGGTGGCAATCCGGGTGGTTTTACATCACCGAGCCACGCGATCCGAAATGGACCGCAGCCCCCGAGTTCCGATCCGGACCCCCCACGCGGCTTATGTCCTGGAAAGAGACGGGCCTGTCATGGGGTGACGAAAAAGAGGTGACCGGAATGCAAACATGCATCCAGTCCCTGGTGAACAAGCCAATCCGGCTTGTTAATGTAATCCAGGTTATGCTCGTCCGCCGGATCCTCCCGTGCCAACAACGGGATTTTAATCTGTGGGAATTCGACCCGACGCAGCACCAAACCCTTAGCAGGCTCTTTGACATGACGTACAAAGATGCCTGGAAGGTGCTATTCAAGGGCGCCGAGGCTCCCGCATCCGCTTCTGAGGACCGCGGATACAGCTCGCAGCGTCACGCTAGCGAGGTAAGCTATCTTCACCTTTTACAGGATGTTAAGCTTTCTTCATAGTTTGACTCTATGCGGGATCTAAACTCCCTTACCTTTGACAGGCTTGGCGGGCGATATCCGGACCGATTAACTGTCCGGCTCCGCTGCCCGAAGACCCAGCCCCAGCTCTACTAGTGAAGCTGCTAGTTCCGACGCCTTATGTGGTGCCGGAGAAGAAGGCCAAGAAGAAGAAGACCATGGGGGCTCGAAAGAGTGCTAGCAACGTGGTGGTGTCGGACTCGTCATCCGACGAGTCCGAGACGCCCTCTTCCTGTGAAAACAAGGAGGAGGAAGAAGAAACCCCCCCCCCCAGCGGAGGGAGGAGAGAAGAGGAAGGCCGCCCCAACGGGAGAGGCCGAGGGGTCTAGGAAAAGGAAGACCCCTCCGCCGGACTACTCCCCCGACGCCGAAGAGGGCGGAGAGGAGTGGCCAAACAGGGCAAGCGTCCGGCGAAATCGTAAGTTCGGATATCAGAGTAACTCATGATGTTCCTTTGTTGCACAGCTTTCCCTAATGTCGAACGTAATTATGCAGCCCGCCCCGAGCCGAATTCAACGAATCGTTGGGCGGCTCCCTGGACTCATCGGACGTGAACTCAGTTCCGCCCGCTGTCTCCCCCCGCACTGCAGACGACGCCGAAGTGGCGTCGCGACAAGCTCCGGGGCAGGAGGAGGTGGTCCCGGAGGAGCCGCAAGGCAACCTCCCGGACTCCAGGAGTGAAGGGATAAGGCCCCCTAGGGCTCCAAGTCCGGCTTTGTGCCGGACACCGCGCCGGAATCTTCCACAGTTCCGGACCGCGGTAGGCGAACTCCTTCCAAGAGGAGCAAGCCTTCTGAGCTGGCGGCCTCCGTCCAACCGGAGGTGCCGGAGAATCTGCTGGAGGTGCTTAACGGCGCCTCCATCGATGAGGGGCACCGTACTATTATGAGTATGGTGATCCAGAAGGTTCAGTCCGCCAAGAGCGGACTGACTGAAGCTTGTGCTAGCCTTCTAACAGGCTTTGAGGTAAGTAAAAATATGTAAAAATATTATCGCATAGACAGTAGCCCCTGATGCTCTGTTTGGCGTTTGGAAAGAAAAGCTGAATAGAAGATCTATTAAATATCGCAGGAGTCTAACAAAAAAGAGTCAATATGCGTATGCAGGCTTCGCTGCTATCCACCGCCTCACTGACTGCGGAGGTGGGTGTCCTGAAGCAGGACCTCGAGCGGACCGAGCGAGAGCTCGGCCTTGCCAAGCGGCGGCTCGAGGAGAGAGAAGGTAAGTACCTTACAGAAAAAGTGCCTATAAAAAGGCGTGATTGCGAAAAAAATAACAGGATTGTACTGCTTATTGTAGGGGCCACGACTGAGGTGGCGACCCTTAAGCAGGCGCTGTCTGAGGCCGAAAAGAAAACGGCCGCGGAGCGCACCGAGCGAGACAGACTTGGGGCTCAGGTCGGCGAGGTGCAGCAAGAGCTTCAGGCTCTCATGAAAAAACATGAGAGTTTGGAGTTTGAGCCAAAGGCGCAAGCATCCGAGCTCGCGACGGCCCTTGAGACTGCCAAGTCTGCCAAGGCCGAAGCCCAAAAGGCCCTCCAAGAGTTGGAGGAGATGAGGAAGATAGCAGCGGGTAAGGCATTCTTCATGCAAAGCAGAAATATAAAAGTAAACTACTTGTTACTTACCCGAATCCGGAGCTCTCCAGGGGCATTCGCAGATCTTCCCCGCAGCGTATCCGATGCCGCCGCATTCAACCGAGCTGAAGAGTGCAGCTAGACGGAGAAGGTGTTCTGGTCTCAGTATTCTAAGGCCGGACACCCTGTGCCTTTGAGCGACCAGCTGAAACAGCTGGTCGAGCTCCACAAGGCGGCCGAACAGGCCATGAAGGGCTTCATAGTTCGGCTATGGCCCGGAGAGGCCCTGCCTGGGAGCTATTTCGGGCTGGTGCAGCGGCTGGTGGAGGCCTGTCCGAGGCTCGAGGTCATCAAGCGCTCCGTCTGCATCGAAGGTGCCCGTCAGGCCCTTGCCCGTCCAAAGGTGCACTAGGGTAAGCTGGACGGTGAGAAGCTTGTGAAGGACGGGCCGCCGCCGGGGAAGGAGCATCACAAGCCTGAGAACTACTACAAGGATGTTCTTGCAGGTGCCCGCCTTGTGGCGGATGAATGTACCAAGGATGTGATTTTTGAATGAACTCGCTCGTGTTTATCCTGTGCGCTGAAAACTTGTTCATATGCGCTAAGAAATGCATATTGAATTTAAAATATTACTTTCTGTGCGGCCGTTTATCAAAAAATTGAGAGATGGCCAGTCGTCGGCTTCTGCCCCCATGCCACTAGTGCTGGGGTGTTCGGGATAAACCTGAGCGCTCTTTTTCCCATAGTTGGGTCCTTCGAGGGAGGCGCTCAGCACAACAAACCAGGCAATCGGACTATAATGCTTGAACACTCTCACTTAGCCATAGAACTCTATAATTTTAAATTTCGGTGAAGCCCCTAGTTTGGAAGACCGAGTTCGGGGCGCTATCCACGCCTTGGCCGGACAAAGCCGGCTCCTCGCTCGAAGCGGCATAAGTCTTTAGGGACTCGAAAAACCTCTCGAACAGCGACCGGTCTCTCGCCTCATCATGACAGTCAGTTTTAGCTTTCTCCACTGAGGTGCTTAACCCAGCTGAACCGGGGCACAATCGCAGTGGTTCTCCTAGTGCTACCTTAGCTGATAGAGCGGAACGTAAGGCACCAAAACATAGGAGCCGGGCAAACCCAACTATTGACCCAAATCATGATTCGGAGCCGATGCATATAGTGCTATAAGTTCGGGGTGCCGCACTTGTGAAAATGTACGGACTTCTCACACCATTATGAGGGGTACTGAAGCCCCTGGCGTGTTTGCCGTACCATGGTGTACGGGTGCAATCATGTCATTTAATAAACATATATGTGAAAAGAGGATAATGCAAAAAAATAGACAAAAAGCTAAGCATTGTTTATAGAGAGGCTATTTATCAAAGCCGAACGATACAAATAGTGTGGTAAGCAAAAGATATTGGACTATTCAGTATGTCCTGACCAGGGGCAGGCCGCGGAATTGTATTTAAAACAGGTATACCGCTCATAATAGAGACCACCTGGGAGTTCCATAATGCGGCATGGCTTGTTTGCCTCCCTGGATCTTGCATCGTTTGTGCGGCAGTCGAATTGCCGAACAGGTCGTCCGAAGTATGGAGTCCTGAAAGTAAGAAAAAATTAAAAAAAGAATCCGGCAGCCCCTAGTACGTTTTAAGCCGTATTTTGGGCGTGCCGTTATTGTGCCCCTTCCTCTATGCCCATGGTATTTCAAGGGCGTAGTTATGTACGCGAGGTACTGGTTTCGCTATGTTGTGAAAGCTGGGGTTGGGGCCGCATTGCTACGCTTGCTCAGAGTGTGCCAGGCGGTCCTGCTGTGGGTTACTCCGGGTGCGCTTGGCAGTGTCTGGCTTTTTAATGGCCGGACTGGAGAATTGCATGAGAAGGCTACTTTGTACCTCCGCTGCAAGAGTCGCCGTATGCTCCTCCATACGGAGGGAGCATTCGGTGTTTCCGTTGACCGTAATTACTCCTCGAGGGTCTGGCATCTTGAGCTTGAGATATGCGTAGTGCGGAACCGCATTGAACTTTGCGAATGCGGTTCGTCCGAGCAGGGCGTGATAGCCACTGCGAAACGGGACTATATCGAAGATTAACTCTTCGCTTCGGAAATCGTCCGGGGATCCGAAGACCACGTCAAGTGTTACTGAGCCTGTACAGTTGGCTTCTACACCTGGTATAATGCCTTTAAAGGTCGTTCTTGTGGGCTTAATCCTTGAGGGATCTATGCCCATTTTCCGCACTGTATCCTGATAAAGCAGGTTCAGGCTACTGCCGCTGTCCATGAGGACTCTTGTGAGATGAAATCCGTCGATGATTGGGTCGAGAACCAATGCGGTGAAGCCGCCATGACGGATGCTAGTGGGATGGTCCCTTCGATCAAAAGTGATCGGGCAGGAGGACCATGGGTTGAACTTTGGGGCGACTGGCTCCATCGCGTATACGTCCCGTAGCGCACGCTTCCGCTCCCGCTTGGGAATGTGGGTTGTGTATATCATTTTCACCGTCCGCACTTGTGGGGGAAAGCCCTTTTGTCCATTGTTGTTCAGCGGCTTGGGCTCCTCATCGTCGCTGTGCAGCCCCTTGTCTCTGTTTTCGGCCCTTAACTTGCCTGCCTGCTTGAACACCCAACAATCCTTGTTAGTGTGATTGGCTGGCCTTTCGGGGGTGCCATGTATCTGGCACAAGAGATCGAGTATTCGGTCCAAACTGGACGGGCCCTGAGTATTCTTTTTGAATGGCTTTTTCCGCTGACCAGATTTATAGCCTTTGAATCCAGCATTGACTGTCGTGTCTTCATTGCTATCGCTGTTAACGCGGCGTTTGTGCTTATTCCGATGTGTCCTGCCACTTTTGTCCTTGGTATCCGAATTACCAGGGTTCTTTGATAAGTTGTTACTATGAGCTAGCCAGCTATCTTCTCCCGTGCAAAAGTGGGTCATGAGTGTCGTGAGGGCTGCCATGGATTTCGGCTTTTCCTGTCCCAGGTGCCGGGCAAGCCACTCGTCGCGGATGTTATGCTTGAAGGCTGCTAGGGCCTCTGCGTCCGGACAGTTGACTATCTAGTTTTTCTTTGTTAGGAACCGTGTCCAGAATTGTCTGGCCGACTCCTCTGGCTGCTGAATTATGTGGCTTAAGTCGTCGCCATCCGGCGGTCGCACGTAAGTGCCCTGGAAGTTGTCGAGGAATGCGGCTTCCAGGTCCTCCCAAGAACCGATTGAGTCTGCTGGCAAGCTGTTAAGCCAATGCCGGGCCGGTCCTTTAAGTTTGAGCGGGAGGTATTTGATGGCGTGTAGATCATCGCCGCGTGCCATGTGGATGTGAAGGAGATAATCCTTGATCCATACCGCCGGATCTGTTGTGCCATCGTATGATTTGATGTTTACGGGTTTGAAACCCTCTGGGATTTTATGATCCATTACTTCATTCGTGAAGCATAGCGGGTGTGCGGCGCCTCTGTACTGGGCTATATCATGATGCAGCTCGGAAGAGCTATGTCTGTTGTGTTCGGCCCGGCCGGATTTGTTGTATCCGGAGTGAAGATCATCGTCACATGCCGTAGGGCGCCTGTGCGATCCGTAGATCGATCTTGTTTGTCTTGCCTTATCCTCTAGTATGTCTCGCAGGTCGGGCGCATTTTCCCGTGCCTTAGTTGAGCGGCGTCGGGGCATGGCTTGGGTGGAGGGCCGAGAGGCCTCTTTGTCGCGGCCGCGAGGTGGCCAGTCTGCCATGTCATGCGCTGGTGATGTAGGTGCTTCCTCCTCTGATCGGGGTAGCGGCCTGCGCTTCGGTTAACTCTTGGAGGGGCGTTCGAGTTCATACTCTTCGGCCGCAAGGACTTCAGTCCATCTGTCAGCTAGCAAATCTTGGGAAGCTCTAAGCTGTTGCTGCTTTTTCTTGAGGCTGCTTGCCGTGGCTAAAAGCCTGCGTTTAAAACGCTCTTGTTCGGCGGGGTCTGATGGTATGACGAATTCATCGTCATCGAGGCTTGCCTCGTCTTCGGAGGGAGGCGTATAGTTATCATCCTCGACCTCTCGGTCTGCCGCTCTCTCATGAGGGCTGGCTTCTCCATCTTCCTATGCCGAATCTTGCTGAGGTGGGTGTTCTTCGGTGCTATCCGGGGTAGTATTATCTCCCGTGCTGGAATCACCGTTTTTGCTTTGGCGGGATTTAGAGCGGCGCCGCTGACGCCGGCGCTTTGGCTGTTTCTTGGGGGCGTCATCCCCCACTGTTCCATCGCCATCTCCATTTTTTGGAGTATCCACCATATATATGTCATATGACGAGGTGGCCTTCCAGCGCCCTACAGGTGCTGGTTCCTATTCGTCTCCTACATCGTCGTCCATGCCGTTGATGTCTTCGGAGCTGAAGTCAAGCATGTTGGTTAGATCGTCGACAGTGGCTACAAAGTGGGTGGTGGGTGGGCTTTGAATTTCCTCATCGTCCGTATCCCACCCTCGCTGACCATAGTCCGGCCAGGGCTCTCCTGATAAAGAGAGAGACTTAAGAGAATTCAGGATGTCGCCAAAAGGCGAATGCTGAAAGATGTCTGCGGTGGTGAACTCCATTATTGGCGCCCAATCGGATTCGATTGGCAGGGGCGCGGAGGGTTCGGAGTCCGGGGAGGAGTCCAGATCCTCGGAGTCACGGGTCGTGCAGAGTGCGGGGCTAGCGTTCGGCTCGATCGATTTTGGGATCGCAACCCCTAAGGTGACGTCCAACCGCTCATCCTCGATTGGCGCAATAGGCTCCGAGTTAGGGGTCGGAACCGATGTGTGTGCGGCCTCTAGGACACTGTCCGGGGGCAGAGCTAGATCATGCCTCTCGAGATAGTGCGGCGCGCTTGGCCGTGGCTCGAGTTCGTCGAAGATCAAGTCTCCGCGGATGTCAGCCGTGTAGTTTAAGCTTCCAAACCTGACTTGATGGCCAGGGGCATAGCTTTTGATCTACTCTAGGTGGCCGAGCGAATTGGCCCGCGGAGCGAAGCCGCCGAAGACGAAGATCTGTCCGGGGAGCAAACTCTCACCCTGGACTGCATCGTTGTTGATGATCAAAGGAGCCATCGGGCCTAAAGGCGACGACACAGAGGAACTCTCAATGAAAACACCAATGTCGGTGTCAAAACCGGCGGATCTCGGGTAGGGGGTCCCGAACTGTGCGTCTAGGCCGGATGGTAACAGGAGGCTGGGAACACGATGTTTTACCCAGGTTCAGGCCCTCTTGATGGAGGTAAAACCCTACGTCCTGCTTGATTAATATGGATGATATGGGTAGTACAAGATTAGATCTACCACGAGATCAAGGAGGCTAAACCCTAGAAGCTAGCCTATGGTATGATTGTTGTATATGGAGTTGATCGCCTACGGACTACAACCCTCCGGTTTATATACACGATAGGGTTAGGGTTACATAGAGTCAGTTACAATGGTAGGAGATCTTGAATATCCGCATTGCCAAGCTTGCCTTCCACACCAAGGAAAATCCCATCCGTACACGGGACGAAGTCTTCAATCTTGTATCTTCATAGTCCAGGAGTCCGGCTGAAGGTATAGTCCGGCTACCTGAACACCCCCTAATTCAGGACTCCCTCACTCGCCGATCATCGGGCAAGTCAATCAAAGTCCATACTTTGTTCTCATACATGGATCCCATCTCAGATTTCATGGCCTCAAGCCATTTCTCGGAATCTAGGCTCATCATCGCTTCCTCATAGTACGTAGGTCTATCATGGTGTAGTAACATGACTTCCAGAAAGGATTACCGTACCACTCTGGTGCAGACCATACTCTGGTTGACCTACGAGGTTCGGTAGTAACTTGATCTGAAGTTTCAGGATCATCATCATTAGCTTCCTCACTAATTGGTGTAGGAATTACTGAAACTGATTTCTGTGATGAACTACTTTCCAATTCGGGAGAAGGTACAATTACCTCATCAAGTTCTACTTTCCTCCCACTCACTTCTTTCGAGAGAAACTCCTTCTCTAGAAAAGATCCATTCTTAGCAACGAATATCTTGCCTTTGGATCTGTGATACAGGGTGTACCCAACAGTCTCCTTTGGGTATCCTATGAAGACACATTTCTCCGATTTGGGTTTGAGCTTATCAGGTTGAAGCTTTTTCACATAAGCATCGCAGCCCCAAACTTTAAGAAACGACAACTTAGGTTTCTTGCCAAACCACAGTTCATATGGTGTCGTCTCAACGGATTTAGATGGTGCCCTATTTAACGTGAATGCAGCTGTCTCTAAAGCATAACCCCAAAACGATAGCGGTAAATCAGTAAGAGACATCATAGATCGCACCATATCTAATAAAGTACGATTATGACATTCAGACACACCATTACGCTGTGGTGTTCCAGCTGGCGTGAGTTGTGAAACTATTCCACATTGTTTCGAATTAAGACCAAACTCATAACTCAAATATTCACCTCCACGATCAGATCATAGAAACTTTATTTTCTTATTACGATGATTTTCCACTTCAATCTGAAATTCTTTGAACTTTTCAAATGTTTCAGACTTATGTTTCATTAAGTAGATATACCCATATCTTCTCAAATCATCTGTGAAGGTTAGAAAATAATGATACCTGCCGTGGGCCTCAATACTCATTGGACCGCATACATCAGTATGTATTATTTCCAAAAAGTCAGTTGCTTGCTCCATTGTTTCGGAGAATGGAGTCTTAGTCATCTTGCCCATGAGGCATGGTTCACAAGCATCAAGTGATTCATAATCAAGTGATTCCAAAAGCCCATCAGCATGGAGTTTCTTCATGCGCTTTACACCAATATGACCTAAACGGCCGTGCCACAAATAAGTTGCACTATCATTATTAACTTTGCATATTTTGGCTTCAATATTATGAATATGTGTATCACTACAATCGAGATTCGAAAAAATAGACCACTCATCAAGGGTGCATGACCATAAAAGATATTACTCATATAAATAGAACAACCATTATTCTCTGATTTAAATGAATAACCGTCTTGCATTAAATAAGATCCGGATATAATGTTCATGCTCAACACTGGCACCAAATATCAATTATTTAGGTTTAAAACTAATCCCGACGGTAGATCTGGAGGTAGCTTGCCGACGGCGATCACATCGACTTTGGAACCACCACGCGCATCGTCACCTCGTCCTTAGCCAATCTTCGCTTAATCCGTAGACCTTGTTTCGAGTTGGAAATATGAGGAAAAGAACCAATATCAAAATACCCAGGCGCTAGTACGAGCATTAGTAAGGTACACATCAATAACATGTATATCAAATATACCTATCACTTTGCCATCCTTCTTATCCGCCAAATACTTGGGGCAGTTCTGCTTCTAGTGACGATTTCCTTTGCAGTAGAAGCACTTAGTTTCAAGCTTGGGACCAGCTTTGGGCTTCTTCATGGGAGTGGTAACTTGCTTGCCATTCTTCTTGAAGTTCCCTTTCTTTCCCTTGCCCTTTTACTCGAAACTAGTGGTCTTGCCAACCATCAACACTTGATGTTTTTCTTGATTTCTACCTTCGCCGATTTCAGCATCGTGAAGAGCTCGGGAATCATTTTCGTCATCCCTTGCATATTATTGTTCATCACAGAGTTCCAGTAACTTGGTGACAGTGACTAGAGAACTCTGTCAATCACTATCTTATCTGGAAGATTAACTCCCACTTGATTCAAGCGATTGTAGTACTCAGACATTCTGAGCACATGCTCACTGGTTGAGCTATTCTCCTCCATCTTGTAGGCAAAATACTTGTCAGAGGTCTCATACCTCTCGACTTGAGTATGAGTCTGAAATACCTATTTCAGCTCTTGGAACATCTTATATGCTCCTTGGTGCTCAAAACATTTTTGAAGTCCCGGTTCTAAGCCGTAAAGCATGGTGCACTAAACTATCAAGTAGTCATCATACCGATCTTGCCAAATGTTCATAACGTCTGCATCTGCTCCTGCAATAGGTCCATCACCTAGCGGTGCATCAAGGACATAATTCTTCTATGCAACAATGAGGATAACCCTCAGATCGTGGACCCATTCTGCATCATTGCTACTATCATCTTTCAACTTGTTTTTCTCTAGGAACATATCAAAAATAAACTGGGAGCTACATCGCAAGCTATTGATCTACAACATAGATATGCAAATACTACCAGGACTAAGTTCATGATAAATTAAAGTTCAATTAATCATATTACTTAAGAACTCCCACTTAGATAGACATCCCTCTAGTCATCTAAATGATCACGTGATCCATATCAACTAAACCATGTTCAATCATCACGTGAGATGGAGTAGTTTTCAATGGTGAACATCTCTATGTTGATCATATCTACTATATGATTCACGTTCGACCTTTCGGTCTTAGTGTTCCGAGGCCATATCTGCATATGCTAGGCTCGTCAAGTTTAACGCGAGTATTCTGCATGTGCAAAACTGGCTTGCACCCGTTGTATGTGAGCGTAGAGCTTATCACACCCGATCATCACGTGGTGTCTCGGCATGAAGAACTGCAGCAATGGTGCATACTCAGGGAGAACACTTATACCTTGAAATTTAGTGAGGGATAATCATATAATGCTGCCGCCGTACTAAGCAAAATAAGATGCATAAAGGATAAACATCACATGCAATCAAAATATGTGACATGATATGGCCATCATCATCTTGTGCCTTTGATCTCCATCTCCAAAGCACCGTCATGATCTCCATCGTCACCGGCTTGACACCTTGATCTCCATCATAGCATCGTTGTCATCTCGCCAACTATTGCTTCTATGACTATCACTACCGCTTAGTGATAAAGTAAAGCAATTACATGGCAATTGGATTTCATACAATAAAGCGACAACCATAAGGCTTCTGCCAATTGCCGATAACTTCTACAAAACATGATCATCTCATACAACAATTTATATCTCATCATGTCTTGACCATATCACATCACAACATGCCCTGCAAAAACAAGTTAGACGTCCTCTACTTTGTTGTTGCAAGTTTTACGTGGCTGCTACGGGCTTCTAGCAAGAACCGTTCTTACCTATGCATCAAAACCACAACAATTTTTCGTCAAGTGTGTTGTTTTAACCTTCAACAAGGACCGGCCGTAGTCAAACTTGATTCAACTAAAGTTGGAGAAACAGACACCCGCCAACCACCTATGTGCGAAGCACGTCAGTAGAACCAGTCTCATGAACGTGGTCATGTAATGTCGGTCCAGGCCGCTTCATCCAACAATACCACCGAATCAAAGTAAGACGTTGGTGGTAAGTAGTATGACTATTATGGCCCACAACTCTTTGTGTTCTACTCGTGTATATATCATCTACGCATAGGCCTGGCTTTGATACCACTGTTGGGGAACATAGTAATTTAAAAAAATCCTACGATCACGCAAGATCTAACTAGGAGATGCATAGCAACGAGAGGGGAGAGTGTGTCCACATACCCTCGTAGACCGAAAGCGGAAGCGTTTAGTAACGCGGTTGATGTAGTCGAACGGCTTCACGATCCAACTGATCCAAGTACCGAAGGTATGGCACCTCCGTGTTCAGCACACGTTCAACATGATGACGTCCCTCGAGCTCTTGATCCAGTAGAGGGTCGACGGGGAGTTCCGTCAGCTTGACGGCGTGGTGACAGTGTTGGTGATGTGATCCGCGCAGGGCTTCACCTAAGCACCACGACAATATGACCGGGGTGGTAAAATATGGAGGGGGGCACTGCACACGGCTTAGAGAAATCTTGGTGTGCCTTTGGGGTGCCCCCACCCCCGTATACAAAGGGGGCAGGAGGAGCTAGCCGGCCCAAGGGGGCCGCACCTAGGGGGAGTCCTACTTGGACTCCTAGTCCAAGTAGGATTCGACCCCCCTCCTTCCAACTAACGGAAAGGGGAAAGGGGAGGGGGGAGAGGGAGAAGGAAAGGGGGATGCGCCCCCAACCTTAGTCCAATTTGGTTTGGGCTAGGGGGCCCACCTATTGTGGCACCCTCCCTCTCTCCACTATGGCCCAATAGGCCCATTAACTTTCCTGGGGGGTTCCGGTAGCCTCCCGGTACTCCGAAAAATCCCCAAACCTTATCAGAACCATTCCGATGTCCATACATAACCTTCCAATATATCAATCTTTACCTCTTGACCATTTCAAGACTCCTCATCATGTTCGTGATCTCATCCGGGACTCCGAACAAACTTCGGTCATCAAAACACATAACTCATAATACAAATCATCATCGAACGTTAAGCGTGCGGACCCTAGAGGTTCGAGAACTATGTAGACATGTCCGAGACACATCTCTGGTCAATAACCAATAGCAGAACCTGGATGCTCATATTGGATCCTACACATCTCCGGTCAAACCGCATAACAACATACGTTGTTCCCTTTGTCATTGCTATGTTACTTGCCCGACATTCGATTGTCGGTATCATCATACCTAGTTCAATCTCGTTACCGGCAAGTCTCTTTACTCATTCCTTAATGCATCATCGCGTAACTAACTCATTAGTTACATTGCTTGCAAGGCTTATAGTGATGTGCATTACCGAGAGGGCCCAGAGATACCTCTTCGATACTCAGAGTGACAAATCCTAATCTTGATCTATGCCAACTCAACAAACACCATCGGAGACACTTGTAGAGCATCTTTATAATCACCCAGTTACGTTGTGATGTTTGATAGCGCACAAAGTTTTCCTTCGGTATTCGGGAGTTGCATAATCTCATAGTCATAGGAACATGTATAAGTCATGAAGAAAGCAATAGCAATAAAACTAAACGATCATTATGCTAAGCTAACGGTTGGGTCTTGTCCATCACATCATTCTCTAATGATGTGATCCCATTCATCAAATGAAAACACATGTCTATGGCCAGGAAACTTAACCATCTTTGATTAACGAGCTAGTCAAGTAGAGGCATACTAGGGACACTATGTTTGTCTATGTATTCACACATGTACTAAGTTTCCGGTTAATACAATTCTAGCATGAATAATAAACATTTATCCTGATATAAGGAAATATAAATAACAACTTTATTATTGCCTCTAGGGCATATTTCCTTCAACTATAGCACGTCATATCACTCAAACTAGCCCGCCTAACATGTGGGAAAGCCCCGCCCTCGTCATTTTGTTCTGGATTTCTACCGACCGATCGCACGAAAATGTTACGCTTTGCAAGTTCAAAAGGAAAAGCCGGCACACTTATGACTCGTACGCGTCACGTTCGCGTTGCACCCCCGATAGTCCGGCTCACACGCCGCTCAGCAGAGGGGACAAGCATTATCTTGCATTTTCACTGACATGTGGGACCGCAATTGAATAAACCGTCGATAGCCGACATCTAAGCGCTCGGCGGGCGTCGGCTGAGAAGAGAGAGCCGGTGGAGGGAGAAGAGATCGCCCGCCCGCCGCGCAGGGACTCCAAGAAATATATGGTGATAATGTGAGATGGGCTATGCGGGAGTCCGGACCGCTTCCAAGCCCTCTTCTAACCACCCTGGCCCACCAGAAAACCCCTCCCCCCTCCCGCCCGCGCTCCCCTCTCAGACGCCAGCTGCCCGCATTCATAGCAAGTAGTACTAGTAAAATATTGGGCTATAAGAGCAAGTACAATAGTGGGCTATAAGCCTGCTTACATGGTAATTGTGCCCATGTGGATGAGAGAGACGAGAAAAAAGTGAAGGAGTGGGCTCTCATGCAAGAGCCCGCCTCTTCGCGTGCTCCTAGGTAAAAGCATTTAATGGGAGGAATGAGATAGAGAGAAGGATGAAAAAATTTATGAACTTATAGCTAATCTTATAGCCCACTCTATTGTATGAGTAGTTAATAATGCTAACTTTAGATGACGTGGCATGTTCATATAGCCGGCAGCTGGCTATACTATTAACCATGCTCTAAGCCCGCTTATGTGGAGGAGAGAGAGGCATTGACAAAGTCAAGGAGTGGGCTCTGCAAGAGCCCGTCTCTACACGTGCTCCTAGATATATAAAAACTAATTCTAAAAAAAGAGGTATAAAAGACAATTGTGTCTAAAAAAGAAGGTAAAAAACATTTGAGAGGAAATAGATAGAGAGAAAGTGAGAAAAAGTTGTAACCCTATAGCTAACCTTATAGTCAACACTATGGTAGTACATCAGGAAGGAGGGAGTTGTGCACATCCCAAGTTCACTGGGATGCCGTGTTTCACACTCCTCTGTCGTAACAGTGGAGACAATAGCTTTCATAAAAAATAAACAATGAATACTCGTTGCTCGTCCTCTATATCGGAAAGAATACTTTCATTCACTGAGATGTGGGACGTCGACCATCCTGGTCCACCTGCCATGCACAAAATTATCCTGGTCCACCCCGGTCGTAGCGCAGGCCCAACCTTTCCCACTATAAGTTGGTCGGACGAAGGAACCATCATGGCTTCGTTGAATTCTGCTTCTCCAAGAAAACTCAATGTACCCGCAATACTGCTACCACACGCGAAGACTGGACAACACTGTAGCACGTCATATCACTGAAACCTACTACTCACTCCATCTAGGTGTGTAAGTCACCTTACGAAGACCAAATAATCCCAAAACAGTTAGGCATGGTACATTAACTCCCTCCTTGTTACTTGTTTCATGACATATCAACCAATAAGAGATGTGGGCCGTGCATGCTTTTAGTGACTTGAGACTATCAAACATGACATGCAGTGGTTAGTTCATTGCATGCAATGCTATTAATTATCAAAAAGACATTAAGTTATCTCGTTTTATCCTATGCCTTGGTCGCGGTGCACAACCCAAGATGACTTATACACCTAGACGGAGGGAGTAGGACAAACTAGCCCGACTAGGATTTGTACTCCCTCCGTTTCAAAGTTAGTACAAAGTTGATTCATCTATTTTGGAATGGAGGGAGTACGTCTCTATACTGCTATGATTTTGTGTTCTCAAAAAATATCCTTTGCCAATCTAATGATTAGGAGTAGAAAGAGGGTCTTTCTCTCTCTATATAGATCTCTCTCCATCCCACAACCCCTCTAGCACACGTACACACTCTTTGTAGCAACCTCGAAAGTATGACATCACTACACATTCATGCCTCCAACAAAAAATTACACATTCACACATGTTACAAGTATGTGTTGATTTGCTAGCTATTAATGTGAGGCCTCCTTTGGTTTAGAGGAATCTTGTAGGAATTTCATAGGATAGGATTTCTATAGGAAAAATTTCTGTAGAGCCCTTTGGTTTATAGGAATGGAATCATATTCCTACGGAGGAATTTTTCCTATCCTCCACATTTCATAGGAAAATAAACATTAGCCTAGACTCAATGGAAAAAATCCTATGATGTGAATCAAAGGGCATCTCCTTCCCTATTCCTACTCATAGGATTTAAGACACATGTCATTTCATTTCCTATGACTTTCCTATGGCTATGATTTTCCTACCCTATGAACCAAATGAGGCCTGAATGTATCCGTGTCGACTATTGTCTGATCGATCGCTAAGCCTACAATTTTAGGAGCTTGGGCTATTGGTCGATCAATGACGGATCAGACCTATAAGCGTACCACGAGCCCAGCAGCCCCAATGTTTCTCTTCGGTGAGTGTTTTGCAAGTACTATAGCTTGCACAGTAGCTAGCCTACTAACACCAAGAATCATCAAACAAGCCCTGCTGATATGATAAACAATTCAAACTTACATCTAAGCATGCCATATATTACATCAAAAGCTAGTGAGGATACATATGTTTCCATAACTCGGAGAGTGTTCACATGATTCACTATCAAACAAAAGTAGCAAGTACCGCCCACACAAGACAGTGCACTATCCCTAAGATGGTTTAATAAAACACATCATTCTAGTAATTAAACACAATGCAAACTACCCTGAAGGATTAGCGTGACCAACTATTTCTTGTCATCGATCTCTTGGGCAATGACCACAACATGGACAGCGGCATGGGAATCGATCTCCGGGGCGATGTCCACAGGATGGACCGCGACATCAGAATCGATCTCTGGGGCGATGTCCACAGGATGGACAGTGGCATCGGAATCGATCTCCGGGGCGATGTCCAGAGGACGGACCACGACATCAAAAACAATCTCTGGGGAGTTGTCCACAGGACGGACCGCGTCATCAAAATCATCAAGGACGTCCACTAGGACCTGCACGGCCCTAACATATTAGAAATTACATTGCAAATAATCAAAAACCACAACTATGGTAAGCCATTCTTTTTTACCTTGTGCAGCTCACGGGGGGATCCATCCCTCTGGAGGCCATCTCCTCGTCCTCGATAGGGGCCATCGCCTTGCCAGGGAAATACTACTTCTCAACGGCGACTATCTCCTCAAACTCGGCCTTGAGACTCTCATAGGTGGCTGTTAGAGTTTCTGGGGTAGGCATGGTGGGGCCCTTGCTGTTCTTCCATCTTTCTTTGAGGAGTTCGTCCGCCAACATCGTCAACTCTTTGTCTAGTGCTTGTTTATCAGAGTTCTTCGTCTCCATGGGCTGGCCCGCCAACATGGTCAACTCATTGGTCGGTGCTCGCTTCCTGGAGATCTCTGTCTCGAGTGGGTTGTCCGTCGGCAACTCTTTGCCTAGTGCTCCAGGATCCATCAATGAACTGACAAACAAAAAGGAATCGAAAGGAAACCACAATCACAATGAAAATGGGAAAAGAATAGGCTGTGAGAATCGGTCGGTGCTTCACAAAAAGAAGATTCTTGGAATGAAAATATAGTAGCATCACTAATTCGCCCACCTTTCCTTCGTTGGTACAGAAGAAAAATGACAGAAGTGAGTAGCCTGGAGTGAGGTTTGCTTCAAGAAAGGGGAGAAAGGGCTTCAACGAGCGTTCCAGCGAAATGATGGTTGCTTTGTCTAGTCCAACTCCGAGGCCACTTTACCACTGCTGGTAAAGGTGTGGGTTTTGTGATATGACGGGTCATGGCGACCACACCAGGGTGACCGGTGAGTCTTGACTGTAGCACCTCGCTATGATTTGGTGGATGGCACGCGGGGCCAGATGCTTTGATGTCCCGCATGTAGATAGAGCGGCTAGTCATATACTGTACAGTAGTAGTTTGGACGACACACGAGGAGCTCCATCCTGGTTTATTGGTCCCTATGATAATATGTGCCAAATTTTGACTATAAATTTAACTAACTAAATGTTCATGCATGTCACAAAAAATTACATCATTGAAAACTATGTTCAAATACGAGTCAAAGGATATAATTTTTGATAACATGCACTAACATTTTGTCAGTTAAATCTTTGGTCAAAATTTAGCACGAATTACAAAGGGGCCCAATAAATATTGTACTCTCACATTTTGGTTTGAGGATACTCCCACATAGAAAATATAAATAATAATGCATGTTGGGGCAGCCCACGTTTCCGATAATTTTAGCCGTGGTTGTTCATTTAATGGAGGGTCTAGTAGCAGACTTGAACGATAAAAAGTGCGACCTGGCACATAGTAACACCACTTGGAATAAGCGGGTAGCTATCTCAAAAAAGCAATCAATAACTCAAAAAATGGCGACCTGGCACGTACACAATTTAAACGATTGTTTTGATGGAGTGAAAAAATAAAACTACCCCACTATATGTATATATATAGGCCAGAGCCTCCGGGCTTGCTTGCTAGGGTTGCTCTATTCACACACTCTCATCCTCTCCAGATCTAAACAAGATAGCGATGGTAACACTGTCTTTCTATCCTCACCGCTGGTTACAGATCCGGACATATCCCCTTCCGTTGGTGAAGGGGAGGAGGGGCAGTGTTTAGGCCGTTGTCGACAGTGAGGGAGGAGACCCACTGTCGGCCGCACCGTTATCTCTGGCCGAGCGCCGGCGCGGGAGGTCCTCGGATCCCTTCCTCGTTGCCCTAGTGTGGGCGGATACGGCGTCCCACCGCCCACCTATCCACATCCCGATGACCGTCAGGTATATCTTCCTTCGAAACCGGCCTAGCTCTACTTCCCAAGCTCGCTACGTCGTTGCATGTGCATCATTTTCTACCTCTCAGCCCCTCTCGATCAGATGGTCCAACATAACCTGTTTTTTTCAATTGTTAGAGGTAAAGCTACTTCATGGAGTCAAATCTTGTACTTGGTTCAAACAAGAAATAAAGGGGGAAATTTAATATGTACATCAGACTTGGTACAAATAGGAAGGAAAGGGGGTGAAAATAGTATAGACCGGTCATCCAACCGGTCTCTTGGTCAAAAGGGAAATATAGGGGAAACAATGTACACATTGGTATGACCAAGACTAGATTTGCTATCCACACATAGGAGTAGGTGGCTAGAGTGAACAAAAATGGGGCCAACCCAGATATGTTTCTTGGATGTTTGTTTCTCGAGGCAACAAACTCTGAATCACCACTTTATGCCCTAGTATAGGTACATGGTGCTGGAGTGCTGGTGCACCCACTATCTGATGCCCTTATACAATATATTTAGTTGTTCTTAATCTAATGCCCCTGGTAAAATGAAGCTATGCCACCGTTATTAGCCATGACAATTTAGCCAATTGTTTTTGCCAGTAATTGTTTGAGACTCTGACTGTTTCCTCTGTAGCTTTTTGTTCAAACAAGGATACCCATTTCACCTCATTGCTATTGTGACCTTTTGGTGCACTGCACAAAACTCTTCTTAAAAGAAGTGACTTTTATGTTATTTAACTAGAATGTCAGAATACACAAAGGGAGATCTGTGTTCCAATCCTCATCATCCATATTGGCACCGCAACCTTCCTTTAGGTAAGAACGATATGTAATGCATGCGTTCATCTCTATTTTGCGACTGCCATGAGAAAATAATGCTATTGTTTACTAGTACACTTGCACTCCCTCACTGATAAAACCAATTCTGAAATATAAGGCCAATCATGTACTTGGTTTCACCAACTGGTGAGGAGAAAGAGAAACAAAGCATGAAGAGGAGGAATAAGAATAATAAAGAGGAAATGGAGATCACACAATGGTACCGTCATATGTTATCCTGACATCTTTCTAGTGGTATTGTACTGCTGTGTTGCTACTAGTCTTGATTTACTTGGAAGACTAGCAAGATGCTCATGTGTTGCATGTAACATCAAGATGCATTCGTATGAGTAGTTTATGTTGTGAGAGAAAAGGATGAATGAGGGAAGGCCTTATTTGAAAATGTGGAGAGGGGTGTGGGAACCTTTTTGCAAAATTGCCATAGCTCCCTTCCTATCCGTCAGATATATATCGGACAACCTATATTGTAGGATGGCAGGCACACCATCATGACCAACTCTGTTTTTTATAAGAGTAGAGTAGATAAGAGTAGAGTAGAGATAGATAGAGAAATGCAACAGAGTAGTACTTGGGTTGACGACACATCATACTAATTAACTGGATTCTGGATGCATCTGTGACCTAGCTCTACATGATCAGTAGTGCCAAGGTGATCTTGTTGAAGCCGAGGCCTCAGTCGAGGCCATTCAAGGGCTCCAGCAACGTCTACATTGCATGTGAGACAATCCTCCAGGGAGCCCTTCCACTTCTGCTGTCTCTCCTGCAAG
Organism: Triticum dicoccoides; assembly: GCF_002162155.2. Taxonomy (NCBI): domain Eukaryota; kingdom Viridiplantae; phylum Streptophyta; class Magnoliopsida; order Poales; family Poaceae; genus Triticum; species Triticum dicoccoides. The sequence goes on along the minus strand of NC_041392.1, from coordinate 452,516,072 downwards.
GTCACTTAATTAATTAGGAGTACTTAAGTAGCACTAATTTATTGCTGCCTAATGTTCCTGTCGGAGTTAAACAAATCTTTAGTAGCACCCTATGTTGAATCATGTACATGTGTATGTGTGTCTGTGGAGGTGAATCATGTGGTGGAGCAGGGAGGGAATCTTGGTAGTGTCATGACATAATAGTGCTATTGTTTTGCATGTCAATTTATTGCCATTGGTTCAATGAGGCAGTGTTTTGCGTATTGTCCATCATGAATTTGATGCTACTGTTAGAGTAATATGCTAATGTCTTTCTATCCTTTCTCACTAAGCTATTGAAGGTTTCACCTTGTTCCTACTTGTGCAAACAGGGATCATGTTGTGCCAATCGTACATTTTAGTGGAACTACACAAGACAATACAATGAACTGTATCCCAGCCAGTGCTTTAACTCTGCTGGAAGTTCTTGATAATCTTTTGATATAATCTCACCACTCGTAAACAAGAGTGATTTCAACCATATATTTGAAGTGCACAAAAATATATACTATTAAGTGATTCCGGTGAGTGCTTTATCATCTCTTCTGGGACTACATGAATAAGTTTCTTTGCTCAGGTTGGTACCAGCCTAAGGCCTTCATCCATATTAGTTTGCTGTCATCTCTATTTGTATCATGCTAGTGTCATGAGAAACTATTTTATCTTTGCACGTTAAAGTTTTGCAACCTATGATACATGGCAATGCTTTGAGTGTTGAGCTAATTGGCACAGATTAAATAAATAATACCTCTCTTTAAGCAAGACTACTATGTTGCTAACTTTACCCATTAAGATAATGAGGGTGCTTCTATTTGTTAGTGTATGTTTCATCAACTAGTCCAACTATTACAGTAATCTCACTCTCTCAATATATGTGCTAACGGGATGCTCGATTTTGGTGGAACTGCACAAAAACTTTGGGTGCTTCATTGCCTCATCTGCTTCCTTCCTTTTGTCAGTTGCTTATATCGGCTTTCTTCCTTCCTTTCCTGTCAGTCGCTTCGCTTATCTCGGCTTCTACTCAAAGGAAATAGTAATTGATATGCTACCTCACATAGGTTGGTACCGGTCTTTATCCTGATTATTGTGCTTGCCATATGTATTGGTAATTTGGTATTGTGCTACTGTTTACCGATTTCATAAAGGAGTAACTTGGAGCCTGAACACGCAGGCAAATCATTATATTGGGCGATTTCAGTAGAGCTGCACAAACAGATTAGATGGACAGATACTTATGTTGCTGCTATGTACTCCAAAGTTCACTCAAACAAGCATCGATGTTGACAAGAAGAAGTGCCTATATTCATTCGACTATCAACTAGCGTCAACCAGTTGTCAAACTCCAAGTATTAGGAGAGTGAACGCCAAAAATATTGCTTGGCGCATAGCCCAGAAAAATGCAGTCCAGTCTTTGGTCCCAACTTGTCCCTTTTGGTTATTGGCACATATGGTAGCGAACTGTGTGGCATGGAGTCTAAAGATTCCATACAAGTTGGTTGAAGCGTATATTCATCTGGAACTTAATCAGTCTGCACGCCAGGGATGCTCCATTTCAGTTGAACTGCACAACAAATTTGAGTGGTTCATTTTATCAACCGCCTCCTTTCTTATCTGCAATGTAGAATTTTGGTGAGCTACAGGACCAAGATGACCCAGTAAACTAGTTGGATAAAAGTAGTGGCAAAGTTCCTCAAACCTCCCTCGGCACGAGTCCACTATTTCAAGGATAAACCTACAAGCAAAGTTCAGATTGTCTGTGCTGCTTCTTATGTACTCGAAAGTTTACTCGTACAAGCATTAACTTTAGCAAGAACTACCTCCGACTGAACACCATTTACCAGTTTGTACCCTAGGTAATTAAAGTTTGTCCATGGATGATATTGTCTGTGATCTCAATCATTTGGATGCATAACCATACTGAATATGTATATATCCAAATCTTTATGTGAATTATCTATGAATATTGTCTTGTGATCTATCAATCATTTGGATGCATAGACATGCTAAACTTGTGTATATATGAATCTTTTGAGTTGTTGATTGTGAATGTTGGCTATGAATATGAACGTGTCCTGTGAACCCGAGTTTGATACGAATGTTTACCTTTTCTGTTGTACTCGTGTGTGAACTTGTTAGTATGTCTATTGTGGGATTTGTGACGCGTGGGTGTCAACGGCACACCTTCTCCCCAGGAAGAATTGTACCTGCTTATTAGGGTACCAACGGCGCATCAACTCCTTTTAAACTTTTTGCTCTGTCTTCCCCCTCCCCCCGCTCAACCCCTGCTGTAATGTTTTTGGCCTCAAAACAAACATAGTACTGCGTTGTTTTTGGGGCTTGATGAAAAATCAAGTGCTGCTTTCTGTAGGTTGGCCCGCCCAGCAAATGGGCTGCTGGTCCACCACGGTCTGGGAGGCTAAAAATACAAGTTGTATGGTGCAGAAGCAAGTAAAAACGCCATCGAGAGCCATCCAATGAAAAAAATCGCGTCTGATGTGCTTCTTTAGTCGTGCCGCCGGCCCCCTCTTTAATCTAGTTCGCTCCATTCCCCAACCGGCAGCATGGGATGGAAGTTATTCCCCCCTCTCGTCTGCCGGGGGATTGAAGAAGCGCAACATCGAATCCAACACTGGTGATGGCTGCTTTTCCAATTGATTTTCAGATAAGAAATGCATGTTTCAGAGGCAGAGCATTTAAATCAACAGGCACTTTTCAAACATGGATAACAGAATGTTGGAAATTTTATTCATGGTAAAAAATGGAACTAACAACAAGTTAACATCATGCTGATCAACATTCATGTATATCACATCTTCATATGATGCAAAGTCAAAAATATATGCTATTTTCAAAATGGCAAGACAATGTTGAGTGTGCGAAAAACTGGGTAAACTAGGGACGGAATTTTGGCAAGTGTTAGATATTTTTTAACTGCACCAGTTGGAATCGAACCCGGGCATTACAGCTTTTGGGTGAGAGGGATGCAGCCACCGGACTAGTGCGGTATTTTCGAAAGAATGAAGGCGTCTTCCCCGACTCCGGTTCTTTCCCATTCGTGTGAGCTTCCAGTGGCGCCGCTGTATGCCGTTGTCAACATGCTCAACAAACGAGAGGAATTCAGAGAGGACTATACGCCAAGAGACTGATAGTGGGGACCCACCAGGTCCAAGTCGTACGCAAGCAAGTGCCCCATTGGAAACAAATCTTCCCCCTAATTGTATACTAACATTGGAGCCCACGGGCTTGTCAACCTTAGTCAATACACGAAATAAATTTCCAACGATGACTGTCATCGGGGAGCTTTTTTTAGGGGTATCGGGGGTCTTTTTTTTTTGTTGTTGTTGTTGCGGGGAAGGGGTATTGAGGATTTAGCTGGTATCGTTTTTTTCCAGAGGGCGAACAAGTATCAGCTAGGCCTAGGTTTTGTTTTTTAACATGCGTAGCCCACGACAAATGGAGACAGTGGTTTCAACTTATTTTTTGAGGTCCATCATGTACGTACCGGCCTATCAGCCTCCCAGTGTAGGTTTTACTTTTTCTTAAAGATCGGCAACCCAATGTATTTTTTTAATAAAACACAAATTTCTGTTCTATTTATATATGTAAGAATAATAATGTTGTGTCCAATTTATGTTTTCCCTTCTAACCACATTATATATATTTATATTATTACTATTATCGTATATTTAATAGAGACTTATATATACATTATAGAAAAACCCCATGTGTTATTAACTTATAAAAGTAAATGTTTAAAAGAAGTTGGCAAGGAAAATCCTGGTTGTTTTTGACTCACAGGCGAGGAAAATCCTAGTGATTGCATACAAAAGCTTGCAAAGATTTTAAGGACCAATGTAATAATAACGCGCTCATTTTTGTTTTGAGCAATAACTCGCTAATTTGTTAATTTTATATATAGAAAATGTGTCGCTCCAGTTTATTTTTTGATATTAATTGCTCCTTCTAACCTAACATTATATATAGAACGAGCCCAACTAATTCGTGTATTTCAAGAAAGTGCAAATGGGCTGGGATTTCTTAGAAAATATTAAATGGGTTGCATTGACGCGAAATTATTTGTTCACCCATCCCAGCAAATGAACTGTAAATTCTAGAAAACATGGGTTAAATATATGCCACATTTTTCTAGGCTGACATGTGGGCCAATAGGTCGAAGCCTACACAAGGCGTTGTCAACTTGGTCAACAAATTATTATGACATCCACAACCATTGGATTTATATCCAACGGCCTGCACGCACCTTCAATCTCTCGTCTTCTTCCTCCAGTGTCGCTGGGACCGCCTGCTCCGGCCTCCGGCGTCTAGCGGCTCTGCTTAGCACGCATCGCTGCAAAGCACTACCCCACCGCCGGCTAGGCTATCCCTCCACCTCTCCACACCTCCTGTTATTCTCCACCGACTGTAGCCCCATGCCGCACCAGAACTAGTTATAACCCTTGTACTCCTCTCAATCTGCGACTCCACTACCACATCTTCCCATCTCCGGGTCGTACCCGTCCGGGGCCTCGCCGTCGTCCACCGCCTCGCTCCGCTCGGTGCGGCGTGGTCAACAAACAAGAGTTATCGGAAGAGGACTGTACGCAAAGAGCCTGACGGCTGGGACCCACGAGGTCCATGGTCGCACGCAAGGAAAGTTCCTCCTTATTAAGCTGGAAAAAATGTTTCCCCCTGACAGTTGGGACCCATCGGCTGTATCTTCGCATGGAAGGAAGTGCCTCCTTTTTATACGAAAAAAACTATTCCTCCCGATCACAGCTGGGTCCCGGTAAATTTGGTGGCTGACTTGTGGGCCTACTAAGCTGACGCGTACGCAGGGCTTTGTCAACTTAATCAACAAATGATTCAAGCAGCTGGACCATTGGATTTTAATCCAATAGTCGTGCTCCTTCTTGAACCTCTCTTCTTGCTCCTGTCTCCCATGGGTGATAGTGCTGTCGTGCACCTGAACCAGTCAAGTTTCCCACTCCTCTCCATCTGCGACCCCACTGTCGCGTCTTCCCCATCTCCGGATCATTCCAGTCTGAGGCCTCGTCGTCGTCCATCGGCCTTGGTGTGCTCGGCACGGCGTGGTCAATGTGGTCAACAAACGAGAGTCATTGGAAGATGACTGCACGTGAGAGGCTGACAATGGGGACGCAGCACGCCCATGGACGCATGCATGCAATTGCATCCTTTTTGCCTTGAAAAATAATGTTTTCTCCCCCTGGCAGCTAGGACCCACCAGCTACATCTTCGCACGCAAGGAAGTGTGTCCTTATTGCGGGCAAAAAAATGATTCCCCCCTGACAGCTGGGACCCAGCAGCTATATCTTTGCACGCAAGGAAGTGCGTCCTTATCCCCCCTGACAGCTGGGACCCACCCGGTCGAAGCGTATGTACCGTTGTTTGTCTTGTCGCGGACGTGTTCATACATACTGGTCGATCAGTCGCTCTGCAATGATGAATCGTGGCCGAGTAAGTAGCAGCACATGTCATCATAGAGCCCCCCATGTAGCAGTTTAGGCTGTCCCATCTAAATCGTGTACACGTATATATAGCCACACGCCAAAAAATATGGCCACATACGTACATACGGGCGGGGTCTCGAATGCCTACTCGCGCATACGTACGGCCAGGGCTCGTGTACATTGAGTGGTAGCGACAGTGTCCTGTTCATCGCCAGCCAACCGGCTGGGTCGGTGAGGGAGTCCTGGATTAGGGGGTCTCTGGACAGCCGGACTATCTCCATTGGTCGGACTGTTAGACTATGAAGATACAGGATTGAAGGCTTCGTCTCGTGTCCGGATGGGACTCTACTTGGCGTGGAAGGCAAGCTAGGCAATACAGATATGTATTTCTCCTCCTTTGTAACCGACCTTGTGTAACCCTAACCTCTTAGGTGTCTATATAAACCGGAGGGTTTTAGTCCGTAGGACAACATACAATCATACCATAGGCTAGCTTCTAGGGTTTAGCCTCTCTGATCTCGTGGTAGATCTACTCTTGTACTACCCATATCATCAATATTAATTAAGCAGGACATAGGGTTTTACCTCCATCAAGAGGGCCTGAACCTAGGTAAAACATCGTGTCCCCTGCCTCCTGTTACCATCCGCCTTAGACGCACAGTTCGGGACCCCCTACCCGAGATCTGCCGGTTTTGACACCGACATTGGTGCTTTCATTGAGAGTTCCTCTGTGTCGTTGCCGTTAGGCTTGATGGCTGCTACTATCATCAATGGCGATGCAGTTCAGGGTGAGAGTTTTCTCCCCGGGCAGATCTTCGTGTTTGGCGGCTTTGCACTTCGGGCCAATTTGCTTGGCCATCTGGAGTAGATTGAAAGTTACGCCCCTAGCCATCAGGTTAGGTTTGGAAGCTTAAACTACATGGCCGATATTCATGGAGACTTGATCTTCAACGGATTCGAGCCTCTGCCTTGTGCGTCACGCGGTCACGATGAGTATGATTTAGCTCTACCATCAGTCAGCGTTCTGGAGATCGCACCCGCAGCCGCTCCGACCCTCAATTCGGAGCTAGTTGCGCCGACCATGGACGGGGGGATGGACCCCGCCACGGAGGCGTTACCCTCAGCGGCGATCGAGCCGAACACCGACCTTAACTTGCCCGAGAGTCGTGTTGTTAAACTGCCGAATTCTTCTCCGGCCACGGACTCCGAACCGCCTGCGCCCGTTCCTATCGAATCTGATTGGGCGCCGATCATGGAGTTTACCTCCGCGGATATCTTTCAGCACTCGCCCTTCGGCAACATACTGAACTCATTAAGTTCTCTCTCCTTGTCAGGAGAGTCCTAGCCGAACTACGTCCGGCAGGACTGGGATGCGGACAACGAAGAAATTCACGGCCCACCCACCACCCATTTAGTAGCCACTGTCGACGACTTAACTGACATGCTCGACTTCGACTTCGAAGATATCAACGGTATGGTCGACGATGCGGGAGACGAAGAGGAACCGCTGCCTACAGGGCACTGGACAACCACCTCATCATATGATATATACATGGTGGATACACCCAAAGAAGGCAATGGCAACGACATGGCGGGGGATGACCCCTCCAAGAAGCAACCCAAGAGCCGAAGTCAGCGGTGCCGCTCTAAGTTCCACCAAGGCAAAAGTGGTGATACCGGCACAGGAGGTAATAACACTCCGGATAGCGCCGAAGACAACAACAACCCCCTCCAGCAAGATCTAGAGCAGGAGGATGGAGGAGCTAGCCCTCCTGAGAGAACGGCAGACAGAGAGGCGGAGGATGATAATTACATGCCCCCCTCCGAAGACGAGGCAAGCCTCGGCGATGACGAATTCGTCGTGCCATAGGATCCCGTCGAACAAGAGCGCTTCAAGCGCCGGCTTATGGCCACGGCAAATAGCCTTAAGAAAAAGCAGCAACAGCTTCAAGCTGATCAAGATCTGCTAGCTGACAGATGGACTAAAGTCCTCGCGGCCGAGGAATATAAACTCGAGCGCCCTTCCAAGAGTTACCCAAAATGCAGGCTGCTACCTCGACTGGAGGAAGAAGCGTATGATGCGGCTGATCGGCCACCTCATGGCCGTGATAGAGATGCATTCCAGCCAAAAGCTCAGCCCTCACCCCGACGCCATTCAAATAAAAAAGCATGGGGAAACACGCCAGACCTGTGAGATGTATTGGAGGACAAAGCAAAACATGCAAGATCCATCTACGGATCACGAGGGCGCGCCACTATGCGAGACGATAAACGTCACGCCGGATACAGTAAAAGTAAATCCGGTCGGGCCGAACACAGCGGGCAAGACCCATTTGAGCTGCTTCGCGATATAGCCCAATACAGAGGTGCCGCACACCCCTTATGCTTCACAAACGAAGTAATGGATCATCAAATCCCAGAAGGTTTCAAACCTATAAATATTGAATCATACGACAGCACAACAGATCTTGCGGTATGGATCGAGGATTTCCTCCTCCTCCACATCCACATGGCCCGCGGTGATGACTTACACGCCATCAAATACCTCCCACTAAAGCTCAAAGGACCAGCGCGGCATTGGCTTAACAGCTTGCCAGCAGAGTCAATCAGCTGTTGGGAAGATCTCGAGGCCGCATTCCTCGACAACTTTCAGGACACTTATGTACGATCACCAGATGCCGATGACTTGAGCCACATAATTTAGCAGCCAGAAGAACCAGCCAGGCAATTCTGTACTCAGTTCCTAACAAAGAAAAATCAAATCGTCAACTGTCCGGATGCAGAGGCCCTAGCGGCTTTCAAACACAACGTCTGCGACGAGTGGCTAGCCCGGCACCTTGGTCAGGAAAAGCCGAAATCTATGGCAGCCCTCACGACACTCATGACCCGCTTTTGTGCGGGAGAAGACAGCTGGTTGGCTCGCAGTAACAATATGTCAAAGGACCATGGTACCTCGGATACCAAGGACGACAATAGCAGGTCCCGTCATAACAAACATAAGCGCCGCATTAACAGCGATAACACTGAGGACACAGCAGTCAATGCTGGATTCAAAGGATCTAAACCCGGTCAGCGGAAAAAGCCATTTAAACAAAGTACGTCGGGCCCATCCAGTTTGGACCGCATACTCGATCGCTCATGTCAAATACACGGCACCCCAGACAAGCCAGCCAATCACACCAACAGGGATTGTTGGGTGTTCAAGCAGGCCGGCAAGTTAATTGCCGAAAACAAGGATAAGGGGTCACATAGCAACGACAAGGAGGAGCCCCGGCAGCCACACCCCAAAGGACAGAAGAGGTTTCCCCCACAAGTGTGGACGGTGAACATGATATACGCAACCCACATCCCCAAGAGGGAGCGGAAGCGTGCGCTCAGGGATGTATATGCGTTGGAGCCAGTCGCCCCAAAGTTCAACCCATGGTCCTCCTATCCGATCACTTTCCATCGCAGGGACCACCCCACTAGTATCCGTCATGGCGGATTCGCTGCACTGGTTCTAGACCCAATCATTGACGGGTTTCACCTCACTCGAGTCCTTATGGATGGCGGCAGCAGCCTGAACCTGCTTTATCAGGACACAGTGCGCAAAATGGGTATCAACCCCTCGAGGATCAAACCCACAAAAACGACCTTTAAAGGCGTTATTCCAGGCATAGAGGCCCATTGCACAGGCTCAATTACACTGGGAGTGGTATTCGGATCCCCGGATAACTCCTAAAGCGAAGAGTTAATCTTCGATATAGTCTCGTTCCGCAGTGGTTATCATGCACTGCTCGGGCGAACCGCATTTGTGAGATTCAATGCGGTACTGCATTATGCATATCTCAAGCTCAAGATGCCAGGACCTCGTGGGGTTATTACAGTCAACGGAAACACAGAGCGCTCTCTCCGAATGGAGGAGCACACTGCGGCCCTCGCAGCAGAAGCGCAAAGCAGCCTCTCAAGGCAATCCACCAGTTCGGCGTTTCAAGACCCGGACACTTCAAGCGCGCTCGGAGCAATCAGCAACTAGACCGCCTGGCACGATCTGAGTTCATGTAGCAATGCGGCCCCCACCCCAGTCCCAGCCAAGCGGCAAAACTCGTGCCACGCGTACATAATTACGCATTAAAAATACCATGGGCACAGGCCGGGAGGAGGGCACAACAGCGGCACGCCCCAAGACACGGCTTAAACCGCACTAGGGGCTTCCCGCTTGGTTATTTTTCTCTTTTTTAGGACATTAATCTCTGGAAACCCTGTCCGGCAGCACTATTGCCGAACACATGATGCAGCAACCAAGGAGGCAGAAAGCTACGTCACACCACGGCATTCCCAGGTGGATTACAGTAACGAGCGAAAGATTTGATTTAATACTATTCCTCAGCTTGCCCTTGGAAGGGACATAGTCCTACTCTTTGCTTATCGCACTATCTGTATCATTCTACTTTAACGCACCTTCTTGAATAAACAATGCATAACATTACGACTATTATTGCATTCATGTTTTATATATGTGTGTTCATTAATGACGCCTTGCAACCGTACAATTTGGTACGGCCAATACACCAGGGGCTTACGTACCCCACAATATGGTGTGAAAAGTCCGAACACTTTCACAAGTGCGGCACCTCGAACTTATAGCATCATATGCATCAACTCCGAATCATGTCTTTGGTCAAATGTTGGGTTTGCCCGACTCCTATGTTTTGGTACCTTATGTTCTGCTCTATCGGCTAAGGTAGGGCTAGGAGAACTACTGCGATTGTGCCCGGTTCTGCTGGGCTAAGCACCTCAGTAGAGAAAGCTAAAACTAACTGTTATGATAAGGCGAGAGACTGGTCGCTGTTCGGCGAGGTTTTCGAGTCCCTAAAGACTTATGCCGCTTAGAGCAAGGGGCCGGCCCTGTCCGGCTTAAAGGCATGTATCGCGCCCCGAATTCGGCCTTCCGAATACCAGGGGCTTCGCCGAAATTTAAAATTATAGAATTCTATGGCTAAGTGAGAGTGATAAAGCATTATTAGTCCGGTTGCCTTGTTCGTTGTGCTGAGCGCCTCCCTCGAAGGACCGAAATATGGGAACAAGAGTGCTCAGGTTTATCCCAAACACCCCAACACTAGTGGCATGGGGGCAGAAGCCGAGGACTAGCCATCTCTCAGATTGGATAAACAACCAAACAGAAGGTAATATTTTAAATTCACACAAGCGTTGCATAGCGCATAGGAAACAAGTTTTCATCATACAGGATCACACGAGCAAGTTTACTCAAAAAATACATCTTTTGAACATTCGTCCGCCACAAGACGGGCACCCTTCAGGACACCCTCATAATAAATTTCGGGGGTGTGATGCTCCTTGCCCTGCGGTGGTCCTTCCTTGATCAGCTTCACGGCGTGTAGCTTGGCCCACTGCACCTTCACACGGGCGAAAGCCCGGCGTGCACCTTCGATGCAGACGGACCGCTTGACGACCTCCAGCCGTGGGCAGGCATCCACAAGCCGCCTCACCAGGCCAAAGTAGCTGCTCAGAAGGGCGTCGCCGGGCCACAACCGGACTATAAGGCCCTTCATGGCCTGTTCGGCCGCCTTGTGTAGCTCGACCAGCTGCTTTAGCTGGTCGCTCAGAGGCATCGGGTGTTCGGTCCCAGTATACTGAGACCTGAACAGCTTCTCCATTGAGCTTCCCTCCTCGGCCTGATAAAACTGTGCGGCGTCCGACACGCTGCGGGGCAAATCTGCGAATGCTCCTGGAGAGCTCCGAATTCGGGTAAGTAATCGATAATTTACTTTTACATGCTTGCTTTGCATATAGAATGCCTTACCCGCCGCTATCTTCTTCATTGCGTCGATCTCCTTGAGGGCCTTTTGGGCTTCGGCCTTGGCACTTTTTGCGCTCTCAAGGGCCGCGGCAAGCTCAAACTCTCGCGTCTTCGAGTCAAGCTCCAACGCCTCGTGCTTCGTCACGAGAGCCTGGAGCTCTTGCTGCACCTCGCCCACCCGAGCCTCTTGCTTTTCTCGCTCGGCGCGCTCCTTGGTCGCTTTATCTTCGGCCTCGGATAGTGCTTGCTTTAGGGTCGCCACTTCGGTCGTGGCCCCTGGCAAAGTCATGATGATCCTATCATTTTGCAATCGCATTCTTTTTATACATATCCATAGACTAGGTACTACTTACCTTTGTTCTCCTCGAGCTGCCTCTTGGCAAGGCCGAGCTCATCCTGGGACCCTTTCAGGTCCTACTTCAGTACGGCGACCTCCGCAGTCAGTGTGGCGGACGCCAGCAACGAAGCCTGCATATGCATATTGACATACTTATATTAGACTCCTGTGATATTGTTTGATCCTCTCTTCGGCTTTTCTTTCTGAACACCGAACAAAGCATCAGGGGCTACTGTCTATGCGGTAATATTTTTCCTATACTTTAAACACTTACCTCAAAGCCTGTTAGAAGGCTGGCACAGGCTTCAGTCAATCCGCTCTTAGCGGACTGAACTTTCTGGATCACCGCACTCATAATAGTGCGGTGCTCCTCGTCGATGGAAGCGCTGTGAAGTGCTTCCAGCAGATTGTCCGGCGCCTCTGGATGGACAGAGGTCACCGGTGCAGGCGTCTTACCCCTCTTAGAAGGAGGCCGCCTGCCCGAGTCCAGAACCACTGGAGGTTCCGGCGCGGTGTTCGGCTGAGGGCCGAACTCGAAGCCCTCAGGGGCCTTGTCCCCTTTGCTCCCGGAGTCCGGGAGGCCGCCTTGAGGCGCCTCCGGGACTGTCTCCCCTCGACCCGGTGCCTCTTGAGACAGCACCTCGGCGTCGTCCGCAGGATGGGGGAAGGTGGCAGTCGGAACTGGATGGCTATCCATATCCGACGAGCCCAGGGAACCGCCCGGTGTTACATCGATACGGGCTCGGGCCGGCCTACATAATCACATTCGGCGTTAGGTAAAGTAGTGCGAAAAAGGGGTGCTATGAGTGACTCTGGTATCCGAATACTTACGACTTCCCCAGGGGCTTGACCCTGGGCAGCCACTCGTCTTCGCCGTCGGCGGCGGTGGTAGAGCTGTCCGGAAGGAGAGTCCTTCCCTTCTTGGACCCTTCGGCCTCCCCAGTTGGGGCGGCCTTCCTTTTCTTGTCTCCCTCGTCTGGAGGGGGAGCATCTTCTTCTGCCTCCTCTCTTCGGGGGAGGATTGCGCCGTGGAGTCCTCGGACGGTGAGTCCGATGACGCCTCATGCCGGGAACTCTTTCGGGTTCCCTTGGCCTTCTTGGTCTTCTCCGGCACCGTATAAGGAGCCGGGGTCAGCATCTTCGTCAGAAGAGCGTTTGCTGGGCCTTCGGGCAAAGGAGCCGGACAGTCGATCTGTCCAGCCGTCTCCTGCCAGTCCTGTCAAAGGTACGGGAGTTTAGATCCCGCATGGAGTCAAGCTATGAAAAACAAGTATCCTATAAGAGGTAATGCAGCTTACCGCACTGGCTTGGCGCTTCGCGCTGAATCCGCGATCCTCAGTAGTGGGAGGGGGGACCTCGGCGCTCTTGAGCAACACCCTCCAGGCATCTTCGTGAGTTGTGTCGAAGAGCCTGTTCAGAGTTCGGTGCTACGCCGGGTCGAACTCCCATAAGTTGAAGGCCCGTTGTTGGCACGGGAGGATCCGACGGTTGAGCATGACCTGGACTATGTTGACGAGTTTGAGCTTCTTGTTGACCATGTTTTGAATACATGTTTGGAGTCTGGTCATCTCTCCCGAACTACCCCAGGACAGGCCCTTCTCTTGCCAGGAGGTGATCCCTGTGGGGAAGCCAGATCGGAACTCGGGGGCCGCTACCCATGTAGGGTCACGCGGCTCGGTGATGTAGAACCACCCCGACTGCCACCCCTTTATTGTCTCCACGAAGGAGCCCTCGCGCCATGTGACGTTGGGCATCTTGCCCACCATGGCGCCTTCGCACTCCGCCTGGCGGCCGCTCACTAGCTTCGGCTTGACATTGAAAGTCTTCAGCCATAAGCCGAAGTGGGGCTTAATGCGGAGGAAGGCCTCGCACATGACGATAAACGTCGAGATGTTGAGGATGAAATTTGGGGCCAGATTGTGGAAATCCAGGCCGTAGTAGAACATGAGCCCCCGGACAAATGGGTGGAGAGGAAATCCCAGTCCTCGGAGGAAATGGGTAAGTAACACCACCCTCTCATGGGGCCTGGGGGTGGGGATGAGCTGCCCCTCATCTGGGAGCCGGTGCGCGATGTCGTCGGGCAAGTATCTGGCTCTCCTCAGCTTCTTGACGTGTCCCTCCGTGATGGAGGAGACCATCCACTTGCCTCCCGCTCCAGACATGGTTAGAGAAGGTCGAGGTGGGGAATGCGAACTTGGGTGCTGGGGCTCGAGTGTGCGAAGGTGGATGACCAAAGGAGGAAGAAGGCATGGATGAAAAGGTAAATCCGTATCCCTTTATATGGGCAGACGAAACTATGCGTCCCCACTAGCCTGGTAAAACTCGCTTGTCCCCCAAGCGCTGCAATCGATGGCGCGGTTGGGTTACCCACACCCGTATTGATGAGAATCCCGTGATAGGGGGGCACGATCTTTGCTTTGACAAGACGTGTCAAAAAACTGCCTCGCATTATGTGCGGGGCTAGTTAAAGGAAACGGTTCGAATAATCACCAGGCCGTGACATAATGTCGAGTTGCCAAAACAAGTCAGCAAATTGGATTTGTGGAAATATTATTCTCTCTACGGTGGTATGTGGAACTTATTTTGCAGGGTCGGACACTATCCTTATATTCAAATTCTTCCATGGTGTATTCGGAGGAGGAATCCGCCTTGCAATGCCGAAGACAACACTGCGAGCCGGACTCATCGTCATTGAAAGCCTGGTTCAGGGGCTACTGAGGGAGTCCTGGATTAGGGGGTCTCCGGACAGCCGGACTATCTCCATTGGCCGGACTATTAGACTATGAAGATACATGATTGAAGGCTTCGTCTCGTGTCCGGATGGGACTCTACTTGGCGTGGAAGGCAAGCTAGGCAATACGGATATGTATATCTCCTCCTTTGTAACCGACCTTGTGTAACCCTAACCTCTCCGGTGTCTATATAAACCGGAGGGTTTTAGTCCGTAGGACAACATACAATCATACCATAGGCTAGCTTCTAGGGTTTAGCCTCTCTGATCTCGTGGTAGATCTACTCTTGTACTACCTATATCATCAATATTAAACAAGCAGGACGTAGGGTTTTACCTCCATCAAGAGGGCCCGAACCTGGGTAAAACATCGTGTCCCTTGCCTCCTGTTACCATCCACCTTAGACGCACAGTTCGGGACCCCCTACCCGAGATCCGCCGATTTTGACACCGACAGTCGGAATGGAGAAACTGCGCGTCGTGTTCATCGGGAGGTAATGGAATGTGTCGTGTTCATCGGAAGCCAACCGGCTTGGACGGAACAGCCAATCAAAACGAGGCCTGGCGTACCACAGAACGGAGGAAACGGACTTGTGTTCGACCGCCTACGGTCGAAACAGGATCCTGTTCGCCGGGAGGGGTGTGGCGTACCATAAAACGGAGGAAACAGACTTCTCTTCAACCTCCTACGATCAAAACGGGGTCCTATTGATCAGGAGGGGTGTGGCGTACCACAAAATGGAGGAAACGAACTTGTGTTGGAGCGCTGAGGTCAAAACAGGGGTCATGTTCATCGGGAGGGGTGTGGCGTACTGCAAAATGGGACTCCACGGGCTACTGTTCATCTCCACCATCGACCTCCTCTAGCCTCCACGGGCTACTATTCATCTACCGCCGACCTCCTCCATCCTCCACCTGCGTCTGTTCATCCACGGCATCTCCCTCCTGCCTCCACCAGGTACTGTTCATCCACATGCTCCTGTTCATCCAGCCTCCACCGCTCCTCCACCGGCTATTGTTCAACCAGCCCTCTCCACAGGGTCCTGTTCAACCACCCCTCCACGGGCTACTGTTCATCCAGCCCTCCACCAGCTACTATTCAGCCAGCCCTCCACGGGGTCGTCCTGTTCATCCAGCCCTCCACGGGGTCCTGTTCATCCACCCCAACCGACTCGATTGATCGGGATCCTGTTCATCCAATGGCAACGACCTCTACTACCACGGGGTCCTGTTCATCCAACCCCCACCGGAAACTGTTCATCCAACCCCCCCAACAACGCTCACTGTTCATCAAGAGGCAACAGGTTCGACCGGCTTCAGTTAGCAGTAGTAGCGAAGGAATCGCTCGATCGGGTTCAGTTAACAGCCAGGGATCGATCGATCGCTCGAGTTCAGTAACGCGTAGCCTGTGCAATCGCTCGGGTTTAGTAGGCGAACGCCTTGCTCGGGTTCAGTTAGAGCCCAATGCCTCGCACGCACGCGCGTATGTGTATGAGAGAAATGCGCACCGCTTGGCCCCGACCACCCACCGTAACCAGGAACTCCCCGATATTTTCCTCGCCCTCGCTTCTACAACGATTTTTTCCGTCATGGACGGCCCAAAGAATGTCATGCAGCTGCGTCTCCGGCCCGCCTAGGACAAAAAGCTCATTTTCTGTCATGATTTTTTTCATAGAAGTAGGAGCCCACCACATCTATGATGATACCGGGTTTTGTCACAATTATCGTCATAGAAGTGTCATAAGCATAACAGGAAAAAAATTCGTTCGGCCCAAAATGTCACGGATGTCTCTTTTTTTGTAGTGTACTACTATCAAAACTATCATACTAGTTTGCTACTGATCACTTTGGTGTAGATAATTAATCCCCAGGTGTTGTTGAATTGAAAAATCAGCTGCTAATACTTGCAAATATTCTTTGGCTCCCCTTGTGTCGAATCTATAAATTTGGGTTGAATACTCTACCCTCGAAAACTGTTGTGATCCCCTATACTTGTGGGTTATCAGCTGGCACTCTGAAAACACACTTCCCCGAGTTGCGATTGATTTGAAAACGACATAGGTTGGCGAAGGTCTCCTTGAGATCCTCCAAAAGGGTGCCATGCTTCTCCGTCTTCACCACTATGTCATCCATGTAGACATGGGCATTCCTGCCGAGTTGTAGAAGGAGGCACTTCTGCATCCAGCGTTAGAAGGTGGCACCAGGATTCCTCAAGCCAAACATCATGGTGATGTAGCAAAACGCGCCGAAAGGGGTGATGAAGGCAGTCTTCAGTTGGTCGGCCGGTCTAGCTTGATCTGGTGGTAGCCGGAATAGGCATCCAAAAAGGACAGCAACTCGCAGCCGGCCGTGGAGTCGATCACTTGATCAATCTGGGGCAAGGCAAACAGATCCTTGGGGCAGGCCTTGTTCAGGCTCGTGTAGTCTATAAACATGCGCCACTTGTTGTTTTTCATGAAGACGAGGACTGGGTTGGCAAGCCAGTCCGGGTAGAATACTCCCATGATGAAGCCAGCTGCCAGGATCCGGCAATCTCTTCACCAACAATACTTCTCTTCTCTTCTGATAGGCGGCCAAGGGGTTGTTTTACCGGCTTAGCATCCGGACGCACATGCAGATTGTGCTCGGCTAACTACCTCAGAACACCCGGCATGTCCTTGGGGGACCATGCAAAGATATCCCGATTCTTATGGAGGAAGTCGATGAGATCGCTTTCCTATTTTCTGTCGAGGTTGGACCCCACGACAGCGTACTGCTCCAGGTGCGCCGGGTCCAAGATGATCTTCTTGGTTTACGTAGAAGGCTAGAAGGAGCCCTCGCCTTCATCTTCCTTAGGGTCAGTCAGCATGGCTGGTGCTACCTCTTGAGCATGCGTTGGTTTTCCCTTGAAGTGGAAAGGGTGATATAGCAAAGTAGCGTAGGTATTTCCCTCAGTTTTTGAGAACCAAGGTATCCATCCAGTAGGAGACAACGCACAAGTCACCTAGTACATGCACAAACAATCAAGAACCTGGCAACCAACGCGATAAAGGGGTTGTCAATCCCTTCATGGTCACTCGCAAAAGTGAGATCTGATAAAGATAGTAAGATAAATATTTTTGGTATTTTTGTTGTATAGATTGGAAAGTAAAGATTTCAAAATAGAAAACGAGATGCGATGTAAATAAAAGAGATGCAATATAATAAGAAAGACACCCGAGGGCCATAGGTTTCACTAGTGGCTTCTCTCAAGATAGCATGTATTACTGTGGGTGAAAAAATTACTGCCGAGCAATTGATAGAAAAGCGCATAGTCATGAAGATATCTAAGGCAATGATCATGAATATAGGCATCACGTCCGTGTCAAGTAGACCGAAACGATTCTGCATCTACTACTATTACTCCACACATCAACCGCTATCTAGCATGCATCTAGAGTATTAAGTTTATGAGAACAGAGTAACACATTAAGCAAGATGACATGATGTAGAGGGATAAACTCAAGCAATATGATATAAACCCCATATTTTTATCCTCGATGGCAACTATACAATACGTGCCTTGATGCCCCTACTATCATTGGGAAAGGACACCACAAGATTGAACCCAAAGCTAAGCACTTCTCCCATTGCAAGAAAGATCAATCTAATAGGCCAAACTAAATCGATAATTTGAAGAGACTTGCAAAGATATCAAATCATGCATATAAGAATTCGGAGAAGAACCAAATAATATTCATAGATAATCAAGTTCATAAATCCACAATTCATCAGATCTCGGCAAACACATCGCAAAAGAGTATTACATCGAATAGATCTCCAAGAATATCGAGGAGAACTTTGTAATGAAGATCAAAGAGAGAGAAGAAGCCATCTAGCTAATAACTATGGACCCAAAGGTCTGTGGTAAACTACTCACGCTTCATCAGAGAGGCTATTGTGTTGATGTAGAAGCCCTCCGTGATCGATTCCCCTTCCGGCAGATCACCAAAAAAGGCCCCAAGATGGGATCTCACGGGTACAGAAGGTTGCGGCGGTGGAAAAGTGGTTTCGTGGATCCCCCTGATGTTTCTAGGGTATGAGAGTATATATAGGCGAAAGCAGTACGTCGGTGGAGCTTCGTGGGGCCCACGAGGGTGGGGGCGCGCCTACCCCCCTGGGCGTGCCCTCCTGCCTCGTGGCCGCCTCGCGGAGTTCCAGACTTCCACTCCAAGTCTCCTAGTTTGCTTTCGGTCCAAGAAAGATCATCGTGAAGGTTTCATTCCGTTTGGATTCCGTTTGGTATTCCTTTTCTACGGAACTCTAAAATGGGCAAAAAACAGAAACTGGCACTGGGCCTCTGGTTAATAGGTTAGTCCCAAAAATAATATAAAAGAGCATATTAAAGCCCATTAAACATCCAAAATAGATAATACAATAGCATGGAACAATAAAAATATATAGATACGTTGGAAATGTATGAGTTGGCTGCTTGCTGGCCATGGCCACAGCCCGGTTAAGGAGGCGCTTCTCTTCGCTGATAACGAGGGACTCGGCCAATCGGGAGCTGGCCACGGTGCACTCGAGCGACTTCAGTGTAACACCCACGATGCGGCTATATCTCCCACGTGTCGGAGCATGACTTAGAGGCATAACCGCATTGTAGGCAATGTCGCGAGATGGGTAATCTTTACACATCCCATGTACTGAATAAGAAAGAGGTACAGAGTTGGCTTACAATCGCCACTTCACACAATACATGAATATAGCATTACATCATCCAGATACAAACAAGGTCCGACTACGGAACCAAAATAAAAGAAGACCACCCCTAATGCGAAAGATCCCTGATCGCCCCGACTGGGCTCCACTACTGATCAACTGAAACGAAACAACACAATGAACGAGATCTTCATCGAGCTCCTCCTTGAGCTCGGTCACGTCACCTGCATGGTTTCATCGGCACCTGCAAACTGGTTTTGGAAGTAATATGTGAGTCACGGGGACTCAGCAATCTCACACCCTCGTGATCAAGACTATTTAATCTTATGGGTAGGGAAAAGGTATGTGGTGGAGCTGCAGCAAGCACTAGCATATATGGTGGCTAACATACGCAAATGAGAGCGAGAAGAGAAGGCAAGGCATGATCGTGAACTAGAAGTGATCAAGAAGTGATCCCGAAACTAGTTATGTTCAAGCATAACTCCAACATCGTGTTCACTTCCCGGACCCCGCCGAGAAGAGACCATCACGGCTACACACGCGGTTGATGCATTTTAATTAAGTTAAGTGTCAAGTTTTCTATAACCGGACATTAACAAATTCCCATCTGCCCATAACCGCAGGCACGGCTTTCGAAAGTTCAGAACCCTGTAGGGGTGTCCCAACTTAGCCCATCACAAGCTCTCACGGTCAGCGAAGGATATTCCTTCTCCCAGGACGACCCGATCAGACTCGGAATCCCGGTTACAAGACATTTCGACAATGGTAAAACAAGACCAGCAAGACCACCCGTTGTGCCGACAAATCCTGATAGGAGCTGCACATATCTCGTTCTCAGGGCACACGGGATGAGCGCTCCGTACAGCTAAAACCAAACCTCGAGTTTCCACGAGGGGGCACTGCAAAGGACTCTAGTTTGGACCAACACTCAGAGGAGCACTGGCCCGGGGGGGTTAAAATAAAGATGACCCTCGGGCTCCGGAAAACCAAGGGAAAAATCCTAGGTTGTTAGTGCAAATGTAGAACCAAGGTTGGGCCTTGCTGGAGGAGTTTTATTCAAGGCGAACTGTCAAGGGGTTCCCATTATAACCCAACCGCGTAAGGAACGCAAAATCAAGGAACATAACACCGGTATGACGGAAACTAGGGCAGCAAGAGTGGAACAAAACACCAGGCATAAGGCCGAGCCTTCCAGCCTTTACCGAGTATATAGATGCATTAATTAAATCAGAGATATTGTGATATCCCAACAATAAACATGTTCCAACAAGGCACACACTCCAATCTTCACCTGCAACTAGCAACGCTATAAGAGGGGCTGAGCAAAGCAGTAACATAGCCAAACAACGGTTTGCTAGGACAAGGTGGGTTAGAGGTTTGACATGGCAATTTGGGAGGCATGATAAAGCATGTGGTAGGTATCATAGCATAGGCATAGCAAAAGAGCGAGCAACTAGCAAGCAAAGATAGAAGTGATTTCGAGGGTATGGTCATCATGCCTGCAAAGTTCTCCGAGAAGACAAAAGCTTGATCCTCGTAAACGTTCTCAACTGGTTCCTCGATCACGTACTCGTCTCCCGGCTCTACCCAAAGCAAGAACACAAGCAAAGGGAGACACAATCAACCACGGTGCAATGCGCAAGCAACATGATGCAAAACATGGCAAGACATGCATGATGAGATATGCAATGCATATGCATGCTTCAGAAAGGAAAGATTGAACCAGGACGCAACTTGGAAAACCAAGAGTGCCGCTGGAAAGATGAGTTGATTTCGGTCAAAAACGATATAAAGATCACCGAAATCGGATGCACGGTTTGCAAAAGGCAAGCAAAACAATAATGGCACGATCCTGTGATTAACAACACGACGTCATCTAGAATGCAACAAGAAACTAAGCTACTGCACTCCAACATAGCAACAAAGCACATGGCAGCGATCCACTCAAGATGCTTGACAAAAGATGAACACTAAGCTACGGCTAAATCACACAATAGCAGGTTCAAACAAGCATGGCAAAAGTGCAAAAGATATTAGGTTCACAGACTTAGTGAAAATAACAACGTGTCAGGAATTAACATCAGGAAGCAATGTTAAGAGCAAGATAATAACATGCTACAGGAACATATCATGGCAAAGCAAGGCATGGCATGAAACTACACAAATCATATAACTAAAGTCCATTACTGACCATAAGCCAAAAGGGATCAGAAAATACAATGGCACCCATGTAAACATAGCAAGTTTCGTTAACAGATTCAGACTTAGCAGAAAACTGGAACATGGCAAAACAGATTCACGTACGCATGTTTACGAGCTCGATGCACTCACCACAAGGCATTGCATGACAAACTAAGCATACACCCAGCAAGAAGACATGATTATGAAGCTAACCATGGAAAGAACCATCTCATAGCATGCAAGGATCAACTACAACAAGCTCGGCAAAATTGATTAACACGTAAACAATCTGCTAGGAACATTTTATAGCAAAAGTAGAGCAAGATTGAGTCATGCTAGGGTACTCCATAATTGCAACAAAGACATAGATGGATAGAAAATAACAATATCTAAAAATCATCCTTAATGAACATGCTCAAAAGAGGCATGGATCACTCTGTAGCAACATGAATACATGGCATAAAAATATCAGCAGATCAAAGACTTAGTGAAATTCTAAGTCCCTGAAATCAGCAACATCACGAGAGCTACTTTGCATGCTTGTGCTAGTCACCACATTGATCAAAAAAATACATGGCATACACCCCTGTAAATATGGCATTGCATATAACAAAACACATGTAGGGCTCAAATTCATAGGAGGCACACATTAATCATGGCAAAAATGACAAATGTCCAAATTCTGATAAGAATCTGAAACTAACATCACATAGCACTCTTGCAACAGCATCTATGGCATCAAGATGAACTCAAACGAACATGGTGCAATGGAATGAAATGAAGAGCACAATCATATGAACATTTTGATATATTAAGCATGCAAAACGAAGCACCACACATAAGGTTATGGAATGATGAATATGCACACATGATATAGATTTTTAGGGACTTGGCGGTTTTTCTAGAAAAAAACGTAAGGGCGCAAAATAGCTAAATGACGCATGGGCGGAACTTAGAGGGGTGGCTCACCCTGGGCCTAGCCCAGGTCGATGGGGAAGACGGGTCGGATCGGGGTCGCGACTAGGCCGCGGGAGCTGGGCCGCTGGGAGGCGCTGGCCCATGCTGGCGCGATGCGGGCCGAGGCCCACGCGGGGAGGTGGCGTCGTCCTCCCCGTTTCTGGGCGGGGACGAGGCAGGGGCGCCGACGGCGGCCTTGGGACTCCGGCGAGGTGCCCCTGGACGGCGAGGAGGCCGGGCTCTGGCGGATCTGGAGGAGGGCGAGGCCGGGGACCCGTTCCCGGCGTCGGAATGGGTCGGGGACCACTGGCGGTGGAGCTTGGAGCGTGGAGGCGGGGTTCTGCAGAGAGAGAGAGATCTGAGAGAGAGAGAGAGAGAGAGAGGCAAGAGGAAGAGGGCGACGGGGAGGCGCGAGCTCATCGGGACGGCGGCGACAGTTTCCTGGCGGCGGAGCGCTCGTGGTCGACGGCCGGCGCGAGGAACGGAGGCATTCCGGTGGCCTCGGGCGACGGGGACAGACGGGAGGTGCACGGCGATGAGCTCGGGATCGAGCGGACGAGCTCGGGGACGAGCCGTGGGCTGCGGCGGCGGGATCCGGGCCGAGCGGGCCGCGGATGGGCCGAGCGGGCCCACGCGATGGGAGGCGCGGCTGGAGTGACGGGGAGCCAGGTGGCGGCCTGCAGTAGGCCGATCCGGCGGCTGGGTGGCGGCGCAGCCACTGGGACGCTGCCAAGTCACGCTGGTGAGGTGGCTGGCGTCGGATTTGGAGGGGGGAGGCGGCGGCGCAGCCCCCAAGGTGGGAGGAGGCGGCGAAAACAAGGAGGAGAGGGGTTTGGGGTGGTTTAACCTAGGTTAGGTCAAAATGGCATGGGGGAGATATATATATATATATATATATATATAGGTAGAGGGAGCTAGGAGTGTCCAGATTGAGCACAGTTTTCGGCCACACGATCGTGATTGAACGACCGAGATGATGGAGGGGGTTTAGGTGGGTTTTGGGCCACTTTGAAAAGGTGTTGGGCTGCGACACGAATGAGGCCTTTACGGTTCCTTGGTTAACCGTTGGAGTATCAAACGAAGTCCAAATGGCACGAAACTTGACAGGCGGTCTACCAGTAGTATACCAAGGCCGCTTGGCAAGTCTCGGTTCAATACAAGGACGTTTAACACCCGCACACGAAAAGAGGAAAAAGGGGACGTCGGAGGACATAGGAGCGCCGGATTGCAAAACGGACAACGGGGAAAATGCTCGGATGCATGAGACGAACATGTATGCAAATGCGATGCACATGATGACATGATATGAAATGCATGACACGCAAACAAATCACAAGGCAACAACAGCGAATAACTGGAAGACACCTGGCACAACGGTCTCGGGGCGTTACATTCAGGTAGTCGCTGGCAATGGTGATGATGCCCTTGGAACCCGGCATCTTCGCCTTCAGGTACGCATAGTGCGAAACCATCATGAACTTGGCTATCATTGGCCGGCCCAAGAGCGCGTGGTAGGGGCTGTCCAAGTCGACGACCTCAAACTAGATAGGCTTACAACGAAGTGGGTCTTGTCACCGAACAGGACGTCGATCTTGATCTTGCCAATTGAAGAGCAGGAAAGCCCAGAGACGATGCCATGGAACACGGTCTGGCTGGGTTGGAGTTGCTTCTACTTGATGCCCAGCTTTTCCATGGTACTACGATAGAGGATGTTGATGCTGCCGCCACCGTCTTTCAAGACTCGAGAGAAGCATCACATCCGCCTCTCGGTTGAGAAGGTGGGGTCCAGCACCATGGCATAATCACCCGACGAAAGATCACGGCCAGATGGTCATCTCGGCTCTAGGTGATGGGCCTCTCGGACCAGTGCATGAATTGGTGGACCTCGGGAATAACAACATTCTCCTCACAATGCTACTGACACCGACTGTGCTTGCCATAGGTTTCACTTGTGAAGAGGATGTAAGCGGCGTTCTCGTTGGGGAATTCATCTTGTAGCATGCCGACAGGGCGGGCCGACTACTGAGGAGCCGGAGTCGCCGGGCCGACCGGAGGAGGCGGCAAGCCCTCACCCTTAGTGATTTGGGTGAGCCAGCTGCACTGCCGTTGCCGGATTGTACGGTTGGACGGCTTCGTGCCGCTGTGGAACTTGAAAGGAGTGCCGAGGGCCTGCTCAAAGGAGAAAGTCGGTTGCCAGGCACCATTGCCGCCCCACGGATGCTTGGGGCCGGGTTGACCTACCGGCTGTTGGTCCTCAACGGTTGCCACCTGCCGGCTGTTAGGCCTTGTGCTTGTTGTTGTTCGGCTGCTGACGCCGGTTGGAGTCACCAGCTGGCACCAGAGAAGCCGGCAGGATCACGTTCTCATATGTGTCGATCCGGATCTCCATCTTCATGGAAGAGTTGGCCATGGCGTACTTGTCCGCCACAACTAGGAGCTCGTCCATGGTAGCCAGCTTGTTGCACAGAAGCTTGTGTTTGAGCAGGGTGCCCTCTCTGCACCCGGAAGTGAAGTACTCGATGGTCTGCACCTCGTGGACCCCCTCGCAGGAGTTGTGCAACTCAGCCCAACGCGTCAGGTAGTCGCGAGTGGACTCATTTGGGCCCTGAACGCACATGGAGAGCTAGCGAGGCTTGGGGGCGCTTGTAGGTGTTGTTGAAGTTGCGCACGAAGACTTGGCTAAAGTCCAACCAACTGTTGGTGATGTTGGCCTTGAGGCTGTTCAGCCATGTTCGGGCCGTGCCCAGCAACATGAGCGGAACATACCTCATGGCAACGCGCTTGTTGTCGTTCGCTATGCTAACTGTTGTGGCATAGTTGGTCAACCAATCTTCTGGCTTCACATCGCCGTTGTACTTGGGAGTGTCGCAAGGAAGCGAAAACCCTTTGGGAAGGGCTTGTTATGGATGCGGGGGCCGAAGCAGGCCAGGCCGACTATATCCTCATCCTCCATTGCCAGGGACCGAGCCAGCTGCCCGATCAGGCGACGAGCGTCATTCTCGCCAACTACTTCGCGGGGGCCTAGCCGGCCCCCCAAAGTCGGGTGGTCACCCAGCGCTGGAGAAGCCAGCCTCTCCCTGCGGGGCTCAGGGGGGCGTGGGGAGGCGGACGTTCATCCTGCTAGCGCCGTCCCTCCGCCCTCGGAGGAATTTGCCGGTTGTTCACAACCATCTCATGAGAGCACCGGCTGCGGCTAGCTACTGGCTCTAGGTTCCGCTGGCCACGGCCGCCGCCACTAGGGGACTGGGAGGTCGCTCCATTCTCGCGGCGGGGTGGTTCCTTCCGGGAGGTCGGCCTTCTGGCCGGCCACCACCACGCGGTTGCACGCGTCTTGTTGCGCGTTCGCAGCATTGAGGAGCTCCTAGAGGCGGTCCAGTTGGCTATGCTGCTCGTCGCCCTTTAGGGTCTCGAGTTATTCTGCCGCTGCCTGTGCGGCGCGTAGGTTCTGCACTTGGGTGTCGTAAATCAGACGTCCGACTCCCAGCATGTTAGTGATGGCCGCACCGCGTTGCCGGACGGTGCCGGCTTGGCTGGGCTCGCCTGCAGCCAGTGTGTGGCCCGCTATGCAGTCAATCTCAAGATGTTTATCCTCAGTGCGGCGCTTCATGGCTGCCATCTTGGTGGCGCTGTCGAGGAGCTTAACGTGGATTTCTTCTAGTTCCGCCGAGTCAGTGTCGGCGATGACGGGAGCAGCCAGGTCCCGCATTGTTGCTCACAATGGGTCCCGGCCTCACCAGTGTCCTGGCTGTCGCTAGTGACCATCACCTCCATGAAGACGCCAGCATCGGGCGCGCCGGTGGAGGCGTCACTAGTGACAGGAGGGAGCGGGTCGTTGATGATCACCACGTCGCTGGGGTAACCGTCGGTGGCGACCGCATTGGAGAGGCTGAGCTTCCCGAAGAGGTCGATGAGGTAGCTCGCGGGGCAGACGGCTCCCGCATCGGGTGATGCGTCGGTGCAAGCGCAAATGAATGCATCGGGCTGGTTGATCAAGCCAGACGCGACGCGCTCGCCGAAGGGAAGGGTGGTTCCCGTTCGGAACACAACTACGGCCGACGCCGCGGATGGCCCCACGGTAGGCACCAACTGTCGTGGTAATCTCTCGGCAGATGCCGAGGGGTGGCTTATCGTGGGTGGAGCCATGAGGACGTCGTTGGGTTCCGGAAGCGAGAGTGAGCATGAGCTCGGGAGCACATGAAACATACCCAGGTTCGGGGCTCTCCGGAGAGATAATACCCCTAGTCCTGCTGAGATGACTATGATCAATACTATACAGAGTTGCTCCTAGAGCTGTGTTTCTAGAGGAGGAGGAAGGGTAGAGCTCTCCCTCTTCTCCTAGCTATGGTGTGTGTGTGTGTGGAATGAGAGCTGAACCCATTGTGTGGGTGAGCCTAGGGGGTCCTATAGGCCGACCACCTAGGGGTACAATGGTAATACGCCCAGGTGTAGGACCAGGACGTTAGTGTCTAAGTTCGCCGGGTTCTCCGTCGGCTGCTAGGGCCCGCCTCTGGAGGGCCTCACCGGCTGCCGAGAATCCGACCGACGGGTAGGGCCCGCCACCTGTGGGCCATGATGATTGCCTTTTGCTGTAGCGCGGTCCTTGCTGACGATGGCCGCGTCATGCGTCATATGGCTACAGTCCCGCGTCATGCGGGTAGGTGGCCGCTTGGTCAGCGCGTACTGTAGCACTCCCCTCCAGGATTCGGGGGAGCAGGCAACACTGTAGCCATGCCCCGTCTCATCATGGTGGGTGAGTGCAAACTCCGAGGAGGAGGAGGGGCCGGCTGCTGGGAGCCGGCCCGCCCCTAGAGCCGCCTTCGAAGAGTGTACTGTCTTCTGGAAGCCGACTGCGTGGTCCTAACCGGCCCAGGGAGCCGGCCACGCGGCTAGTTGGCGTGAGGGGCTTTGCTAGTCCTGATGTCTTGAAATATTATTCGACGCGGATGAAGCTACCCCGGGTACATCCCCCCTGCTACCTCTTGAGCACTCTGTTGGTATTCCCTTGAAGAGGAAAGGGTGATGCAGTAAAGCAGCGTAAGTATTTCCCTCAGTTTTTGAGAACCAAGGTATCAATCCAATAGGAGACCACGCGCGAGTCACCTCGTACCTACACAAACAAATAAGAACCTCGCAACCAACGCGATAAAGGGGTTGTCAATCCCTTCACTACCACTTGCAAGAGTGAGATCTGATAGAGATAGTGATAATAAGATAAATATTTTTGGTATTTTTATGATATAGATTGAAAGTAAAGATTGCAACATAAAATAGATGGAAACTTATATGATGGATAATAGACCCGGGGGCCATAGGTTCCGCTAGTGGCTTCTCTCAAGATAGCATAAGTATTACGGTGGGTGAACAAATTACTATCGAGCAATTGATAGAAAAGCGAATAATTATGAGAATATCTAGGTATGATCATGTATATAGGCATCACATCCGTGACAAGTAGACCGAAACAATTCTGCATCTACTACTATTACTCCACACATCGACCGCTATCCAGCATGCATCTAGAGTATTAAGTTCATAAGAACAGAGTAACGCCTTCAACAAGATGACATGATGTAGAGGGATAAACTCATGCAATATGATGTAAACCCCATCTTTTTATCCTCGATGGCAACAATACAATACATGTCATTTCCCTTTCTGTCACTGGGATCGAGCACCGCAAGATTGAACCCAAAGCTAAGGACTTCTCCCATTGCAAGAAAGATCAATCTAGTAGGCCAAACCAAACTAATAATTCGAAGAGACTTGCAAAGATAAACCAATCATACATAAAAGAATTCAGAGAAGATTCAAATATTGTTCATAGATAGACTTGATCATAAACCCCCAATTCATCGGATCTCGATAAACACACCGCAAAAGAAGATTACATCGAATAGATCTCCAAGAGAATCGAGGAGAACTTTGTATTGAGATCCAAAGAGAGAAGAAGCCATCTAGCTACTAGCTATGGACCCGAAGGTCTGAAGTAAACTACTCACACATCACCGGAGAGGCCATGGAGTTGATGTAGAGGCCCTCCGTGATCAATGCCCCCTCTGGCGGAGCTCGGGAAAAGGCCCCAAGATGGGATCTCTTGGGTATAGAAGGTTGCAGCGGTGGAAATAGGGTTTCGTGGTGCTCTTGGATGTTTGCAGGGTATATGGATATATAGGAGGAAGAAGTAGGTCGGTGGAGCAACGAGGGGCCCACGAGTGTGGAGGGCGCACCAAGGGGGGTGGGCGCGCCCCCTGCCTCGGGGCCTCCTCGATTGTTTCTTGACGTCCACTCCAAGTCTCCTGGATCACGTTTGTTCCAAAAAATAACGCTCCTGAAGGTTTCATTCCGTTTGGACTCCGTTTGATATTCCTTTTCGGCGAAACACTGAAATAGGCAAAAAAAACAGCAATTTGGGTCGGGCCTCCGGTTAATAGGTTAGTCCCAAAAATAATGTAAAACTGTAAAGATAAGCCCATTAACATCCAAAATAGATAATGTAATATCATGGAACAATCAAAAATTATAGATACGTTGGAGACGTATCAATCATCCCCAAGCTTAATTCATGCTCGTCCTCGAGTAGGTAAATGTTAAAAATAGAATTTTTGATGTGGAATGCTTCCTAACATATTTCTCAATGTAATTTTTCTTTATTGTGGCATGAATGTTCAGATCCGAAAGATTCAAGATAAAAGTTTAATATTGACATAGAAATAATAATACTTCAAGCATACTAACTAAGCAATCATGT
This sequence comes from Triticum dicoccoides, assembly GCF_002162155.2. Taxonomy (NCBI): domain Eukaryota; kingdom Viridiplantae; phylum Streptophyta; class Magnoliopsida; order Poales; family Poaceae; genus Triticum; species Triticum dicoccoides. The sequence goes on along the minus strand of NC_041392.1, from coordinate 452,487,152 downwards.
CTTCTCAAAATAACATGGCCAAAGGAAGTTATCCCTACAAAAATCATATAGTCTGGCTATGCTCTATCTTCATCACACAAAATATTAAATCATGCACAACCCCAATGACAAGCCAAGCAATTGTTTCATACTTTTGATGTTCTCAAACTTTTTCAATCTTCATGCAATATATGAGCGTGAGCCATGGATATAGCACTATGGTGGAATAGAATGGTGGTTGTGGAGAAGACAAAAAGGAGAAGATAGTCTCACATCAACTAGACGTATCAATGGGCTATGGAGATGCCCATCAATAGATATCAATGTGAGTGAGTAGGGATTGCCATGCAACAGATGCACTAGAGTTATAAGTGTATGAAAGCTCAACAAAAGAAACTAAGTGGGTGTGCATCCAACTTGCTTGCTCCCGAAGACCTAGGGCAATTTTTGAGGAAGCCCATCATTGGAATATACAAGCCAAGTTCTATAATGTAAAATTCCCACTAGTTTATGAAAGTGACAAAATAGGAGACTCTCTATCATGAAGATCATGGTGCTACTTTGAAGCACGAGTGTGGAAAAAGGATAGTAACATTGCCCCTTCTCTCTTTTTCTCTCATTTTTTTATTTGGGCATTCTTTCTTCTTTTTTGGCCTCTTTTCTCCTTTTTTTTCTTTTTTTTCGTCCGGAGTCTCATCCCGACTTGTGGGGGAATCATAGTCTCCATCATCCTTTCCTCACTGGGACAATGCTCTAATAATGATGATCATCACACTTCTTTTTCCTTACAACTCAAGAATTACAACTCAATACTTAGAACAAAATATGACTCTATGTGAATGCCTCCGGCGGTGTACCGGGATATGCAATGAATCAAGAGTGACATGTATGAAAAAAATATGAATGGTGGCTTTGCCACAAATACGATGTCAACTACATGATCATGCAAAGCAATATGACAATGATGAAGAGTGTCATAATTACGGAACGGTGGAAAGTTGCATGGCAATATATCTCGGAATGGCTATGGAAATGCCATAATAGGTAGGTATGGCGGCTGTTTTGAGGAAGGTATATGGTGGGTTTATGGTACCGGCGAAAGTTGCGCGGTACTAGAGAGGCTAGCAATGGTGGAAGGGTGAGGGTGCGTATAATCCATGGACTCAACATTAGTCATAAAGAACTCACATACTTATTGCAAAAATTTATTAGTTATCTAAACCAAGTACTACGTGCATGCTCCTAGGGGGATAGATTGGTAGGAAAAGACCATCACTCATCCCCGACCTCCACTCATAAGGAAGGCAATCAATAAATAAATCATGCTCCGACTTCATCACATAACGGTTCACCATACGTGCATGCTACGGGAATCACAAACTTCAACACAAGTATTTCTCAAATTCACAACTACTCAACTAGCATGACTCTAATATCACCATCTCCATATCTCAAAACAATTATCAAGTATCAAACTTCTCATAGTATTCAATGCACTTACATGAAAGTTTTTATTATGCCTAAAAGCAAATTGCCATGTTGTTCTAAGGGACTCTCAAAATAATATAAGTGAAGCATGAGAGATCAATTATTTCTATAAAATAGAACCACCCCCATGCTCTAAAAGATATAAGTGAAGCACTAGAGCAAAAACTATATAGCTCAAAATATATAAGCGAAGCACATAGAGTATTCTAATAAATTCCAATTCATGTGTGTCTCTCTCAAAAGGTGTGTACAGCAAGGATGATTGTGGTAAACTAAAAAGCAAAGACTCAAATCATACAAGACGCTCCAAGCAAAACACATATCCTGTGGTGAATAAAAATATAGCTCCAAGTAAAGTTACCGATGAACGAAGACAAAAGAAGGGATGCCTTCCGGGGCATCCCCAAGCTTAGGCTTTTTGGTGTCCTTGGATTTAACTTGGGGTTCCATGGGCATCCCCAAGCTTAGGCTCTTGCCACTTCTTGTTCCATAATCCATCAAATCTTTACCCAAAACTTGAAAACTTCACACCACAAAACTTAACAGAAAATCTCGTGAGCTCCGTTAGCGAAAGAAAACAAAACACCACTTCAAGGTACTGTAATGAACTCATTATTTATTTATATTGGTGTTAAACCTAATGTATTACAACTTATCTATGGTTTATAAACTCTTTTACTAGCCATAGATTCATCAAAATAAGCAAACAACACATGAAAAACAGAATCTGTCAAAAACAGAACAGTCTGTAGTAATATGTAACTAACACAACTTCCGGAACCCAAAAAATTCTAAAATAAATTGCTGGACGTGAGGAATTTATCTATTAATCATATAAAAAAGAATTAACTAAATATCACTCTCCAATAAAAAATGGCAGCAATTCTCGTGAGCGCTAAAGTTTCTGTTTTTTACAGCAAGATTAAAAAGACTTTCCCCAAGTCTTCCCAACGGTTCTACTTGGCACAAAAACTAATTAAACACAAAAAACACAACCAAAACAGAGTCTAGATAAATTATTTATTACTAAACAGGATCAAAAATCAATGAATAAAAATAAAATTGGGTTGCCTCCCAACAAGCGCTATCGTTTAACGCCCCTAGCTAGGCATAAAAGCGAAGATGGATCTAGGTATTGCCATCTTTGCTAGGCAATCCGTAAGTGGCTCTCATAATAGATTCATATGGTATTTTAACTTTCTTTCTAGGGAAGTGTTCCATGCATTTCCTTAACGGAAATTGGAATTTAATATTTCCTTCCTTCATATCAATAATTGCACCAATCGTTCCAAGGAAAGGTCTACCAAGAATAATAGAACATGAAGGATTGTAATCTATATCAATAAAAATGAAATCTATGGGCACATAATTCCTATTTTCTACAATAAGAACATCATTAATCTTTCCCATAGGTTTCTTAATGGTGGAATCCGCAAGGTGCAAGTTTAAAGAACAATCATCAAATTCACGGAAACCTAGCAAATCACACAAAGTTTTTGGGATCGTGGAAACACTAGCGCCCAAATCACACAAAGCATAGCATTCATGATCTTTAATTTTAATTTTAATAGTAGGTTCCCACTCATCATAAAGTTTTCTAGGGATAGAAACTTCCAACTCAAGTTTTTCTTCATAAGATTGCATCAAAGCATCAACGATATGTTTAGTAAAAGCTTTATTTTGACTATAAGCATGAGGAGAATTTAGCGCGGATTGCAACAAGGAAATACAATCTATCTAATAGAAATTATCATAATTAAATTTCTTGAAATCCAAGATAGTGGTCTCCTTGCTATCTAAAGTTTTAACCTCTTCAATCCCACTTTTAACAATTTTTGCATCAAGATCTAAAAACTCTGAATTTTTGGGATGCCTTCTAAATAAAGTTGACTCATCTCCAGTCCCATCATAATCAAGATTCATATTGCAAAACAATGATTTAATAGGGGACACATCAATCACTTTTAGATCTTCATCCTTATTATCATGAAAACTAGAAGAACACGCTTTCACAGAGCAATGTTTCTTAGCACGCATCCTAGCGGTTCTTTCTTTGCACTCATCAATGGAAATTCTCATGGATTTGAGAGACTCATTGATATCATGCTTAGGTGGAATAGATATAAGTTTCAAAGAATCAACATCAAGAGAAATTCTATCCATGTTCCTAGCCAACTCATCAATATTAAGCAATTTTTCTTCAATCAAAGCATTGAAACTCTTTTGCAAACTAATAAATTCTTTAATACTAGATTCAAATCAGAGGGCATCTTATTATAATTTCCATAATAATTGTTGTAGGAATTACCATAATTATTAGAGCAATTACTAGGAAACGGCCTAGAATTAAAATTACCTCTATATGCGTTGTTACCAAAATTGTTCCTAGCAACAGAATTCACATCCATATATTCATTATTATTCTCAATCAAAGTAGACAAAGGCATATCATTAGGATCAGTAGGATCACTCTTATTAGCAAACAATTTCATAAGTTCATCCATCTTTCCACTCAAAACATTAATCTCTTCAATTGCATGCACTTTTTTACTAGTATACCTTTTCGTGTGCCATTGAGAATAATTAACCATAATATTATCTAGGAGTTTGGTAGCTTCTCCTAAAGTGATTTCCATAAAAGGACCCCCCGCGGCCGAATATAAAAGATTTCTAGAAGCGAAGTCCAATCCGGCATAAAAGTTTTGTCTAATCATCCAAAGATTCAAACCATGTGTAGGGCAATTACGTATCACTAATTTCATCTCTCCCAAGATTCTGCAACATGTTCATGATCAAGTTGCTTAAAATTCATAATATCGTTTTTAAGAGAGATGATCTTAGCGGGAGGAAAATACTTAGAGATAAAAGCATCTTTGCACTTATTCCATGAATCAATACTATTTTTAGGCAAAGATGAAAACCAAGCTTTAGCACGATCTCTAAGCGAAAACGGAAATAGCTTAAGCTTAACAATATCATTATACACATCTTTCTTCTTTTGCATATCACACAAATCAACAAAGTTGTTTAGATGGGTTGCGGCATCTTCATTAGGAAGGCCAGAAAACGGATCTTTCATGACAAGATTCAGCAAGGCAGTATTAATCTCACAAGATTCAGCATCGGTAAGAGGAGCAATCAGAGTGCTAATAAAATCATTATTGTTGGTATTGGCAAAGAGCCACAATTTCGTATTATCTTGAGCCATTGTGACAAGCAAGCAATCCAACACACAAGCAGACAGGCGAAGAAGCAAAGGAGGCAAACTGAAAAAGAGAAGGGGAACGAAAAAAGAGGGCGAATAAAACGGCAAGGGTGAAGTGGGGGAGAGGAAAATGGCAAATAATGTAATGCGAAGGATAAGAGTTGTGATGGGTATTTGGTATGTCTTGACTTGGCGTAGCTCTCCCCGGCAACGGCGCTAGAAATCCTTCTTGCTACCTCTTGAGCACTGCGTTGGTTTTCCCTTGAAGAGGAAAGGGTGATGCAGTAAAGCAGCGTAAGTATTTCCCTCAGTTTTTGAGAACCAAGGTATCAATCCAATAGGAGACCATGCGCGAGTCACCTCGTACCTACACAAACAAATAAGAACCTCGCAACCAACGCGATAAAGGGGTTGTCAATCCCTTCCCGGCCACTTGCAAGAGTGAGATCTGATAGAGATAATGATAATAAGATAAATATTTTTGGTATTTTTATGATATAGACTGAAAGTAAAGATTGCAAAATAAAATAGATGGAAACTTATACGATGGAGAATAGACCCGGGGGCCATAGGTTTCGCTAGTGGCTTCTCTCAAGATAGCATAAGTATTTCGGTGGGTGAACAAATTACTGTCGAGCAATTGATAGAAAAGCGAATAATTATGAGAATATCTAGGTATGATCATGTATATAGGCATCACATCCGTGACAAGTAGACCGAAATGATTCTGCATCTACTACTATTACTCCACACATCGACCGCTATCCATCATGCATCTAGAGTATTAAGTTCATAAGAACAAAGTAACGCCTTAAGCAAGATGACATGATGTAGAGGGATAAACTCATGCAATATGATGTAAACCCCATCTTTTTATCCTCGATGGCAACAATACAATACGTGTCATTTCCCTTTCTGTCACTGGGATCGAGCACCGCAAGATTGAACCCAAAGCTAAGCACTTCTCCCATTGTAAGAAAGATCAATCTAGTAGGACAAACCAAACTGATAATCCGAAGATACTTGCAAAGATAAACCAATCATACATAAAAGAATTCAGAGAAGATTCAAATATTGTTCATAGATAGACTTGATCATAAACCCACAATTCTTCGGATCTCGACAAACACACCGCAAAAGATGATTACATTGAATAGATCTCCAAGAGAATCGAGGAGAACTTTGTATTGACATCCAAAGAGAGAGAAGAAGCCATCTAGCTACTAGCTATGGACCCGAAGGTCTGAACTAAACTACTCACACATCACCGGAGAGGCCATGGAGTTGATGTAGAGGCCCTCCGTGATCAATGCCCCCTCCGGCGGAGCTCCGAAAAAGACCCCAAGGTGGGATCTCTTGGTTATAGAAGGTTGCGGCGGTGGAAATAGGGTTTCGTGGTGCTCCTGGATGTTTGCGGGGTATATGGATATATATAGGAGGAAGAAGTAGGTCGGTGGAGCAACGAGGGGCCCACGAGGGTGGAGGGCGCGCCCCCTGCCTTGTGGCCTCCTCGATTGTTTCTTGACGTCCACTCCAAGTCTCCTGGATCATGTTTGTTCCAAAAATAATGCTCCTGAAGGTTCCATTCTGTTTGGACTCTGTTTGATATTCCTTTTCGGCGAAACACTAAAATAGGAAAAAAACGACAATTTGGGCTGGGCCTCCGGTTAATAGGTTAGTCCCCAAAATAATATAAAATTGTAAAATAAGCCCATTAACATCCAAAATAGATAATATAATAGCATGGAACAATCAAAAATTATAGATACGTTGGAGACGTATCACCCCCCGACAATTATGGTATTTCCATAGCCATTCCGAGATATATTGCCATGCAACTTCCACCGTTACTATCCACATGACTTGAGTGTTCATCGTCATATTGCTTTGCATGGTCATATAGAGCTCACATCATATTTGTGCAGCCACCATTAATCATTGTTATACATATTATGCTAGATCATTGCACATCCCGGTACACTGCCATAGGCATCCACATAGAGTCATATTCTTTTTGTTTTTTCGAGTTGTAAGTAAATAAAAGTGTGATGATCATCATTATTAGAGTGTTTCCCCTACTAGTGAGGAAAGACTGGTGGAGACTAATGAGTCCTCAAAAAAGTGGGGATGAGGTCCATGAGACTGTTCTAAAAAATGAGAGAAAAGAGAGAGAGGGGCACACTACTATCCTTTACCACACTTGTGCTTCAAAGTAGCAACATGTTCTTCGTATAGAGTCTCCATGATTTGTCACTTCCATATACTAGTGGGAATTTTACCATTATAGAACTTGGCTTGTATGTTCCGATGATGGGCTTCCTCAAAGGCTCGAGGTCTTCATGAGCAAGCAAGTTGTATGCGCACCCACTTAGTTTTAGTTGTGAGCTTTCATACACTTATAGCTCTTGTGCATACGTTGCATGGAACTCCCTACTCCTCGCATCGATATCGATTGAAAGGCATCTGCATTGCCTAACAATCCGCCGAGTTGATGCGAGACTTTCTCTATTTTTGTCTTCCCTTATAAACCCCTACCATCATTCTCTGTGCCATCCAAAGTGCTAAGTTCATGGCTCACGCTCAGGTATTGAGTGGAGTTGAAAATGCTAAAGTGAGAAAAAGTATGATACAATTGCTTGGTTTCGCACTCAGGTGCTCATGATTTATACTTATGTTAGGAGGCCACAGTCCTGCCATGCTTACATAATTCAATGGGTAGGGATAACATTCGTTAAGCATCGTATACTTTGAAAACTAATAATTGTTTTCTAGTATTCATGAATATTATTATGTTGATATCAATTAGATCGTCGTTTCTCAAACATTCATATCGCAAAAGATTACATGATGAAACATTTTTGGTAGCATTCAACATCAAAAGTTCTATTTTTATCATTTACCTACTCAAGGATGAGCACGAATTAAGCTTGAAGATGCTAATACGTGTCCAATGTATCTATAATTTTTTATTGTTTCATGCTACTATATTATCAATGTTGTATGCTTTATACATCATTTTATATCATTTTTGGGAACTAACCTATTAACTCGGTGCCTAGTGCCAGTAGCTATTTTCTGCTTGTTTTTTATTTTACAGAAAATCCATACCAAATGGAGTCCAAACACAACAAAACTTTTTGATGATTTTTTGAACCAAAAGAGACCCAAGAAGCTTCGGGGGAAGTCTAGAAGCCACACAAGGAGGCGACAAGGCAGGGGGCGCGCCCAGCCCCCTTGTGGGCCCCCCTGCTACTCCGATTGACCTAATTCCTGGCATATAAATTCACATATATTTGGAAACCCTCAAAGCGAGATCCGAAACAATTATTTCCCCGCAGCAAGTCTTCATTCTTCTAAGATCAGATCTGGAGGCCATTTCTGGTACTCTGTCGGAGGGGGGGGGGGTCAGTCACGGAGGGCCTCTACATCAACCTTGCTACCTCTCCGATGATGTGTGTGATGGAAATATGCCCTAGAGGCAATAATAAAGTTGATATTTTATATTTACTTATTCATGATAAAGGTTTATTATTCATGCTAGAATTGTATTGATTAGAAACCTAAATACATGTGTGAATACATAAACAAATATCGTGTCGCTAGTAAGCCTCAACTAGATTAGCTCGTTGGTCAAAGATGGTTAAGGTTTCCTAACCATGGACATGAGTTGTCATTTGATAACAGGATCACATCATTAGGAGAATAATGTGATAGACAATACCCATCTGTTAGCTTAGTGTCAGGACCACGACTCAATGCCACATCGATCTAGCATGTAACACCTCATATCACTTTGCGGCCTCACGCACGGTATCCCCACGGGTGTCGCCTTAGCTTTGCCCAGGACCGTTTGCGCCTTTTGGCACACGTATATGATAGTGTCGCTAGCATCCATATGATAAGGAGCCCAGGCTGACATGGCTAGTCGTAAACCCAAAGTGGCACAAACTTACAGGGACAGGCATCCATGACCCAACATCGAATGTGTCGGTCATCAGCGAGTGAATCCAGGCTGTAGCACTGGGCTAGCAGGACTCCGGTGAACCGGGCTGTAGCGGGCTAACAGGACTCCGGTATTCATCGCATGACATTTCCCCGAAGGGACAGACACAGGAACGAAGAAGGACACATGCCGGCCAACCTAAGTGTTCCGGAGCAGTAGCAAGCTACCATGGCTCAGTGGAAACACTAGGAGACATTTCCCGGTAACAGAGGCTACTAAGGATAAACAACTAGATAGCCAGATCCCACACATATCAAGCATTTCAATAACATACACACAATATGCTCGATATGTGCAAATACAACATGGCATCACAACATGACTCTACAACTCAAGTATTTATTCCTTAGGCTCCGAGGAGCGAAATATTACAAACAGGGGTCTCATGACCCAACATTCAGAGCATACAAATCAAAACACAAGCGGAAGCTATCATGTCTGAGTACAGACATCTATAAATGAAAAAGGCTGAGAAGCCTGACTATCTACCAAATCCTGCCGAGGCACAAGATCGTAGCTGAGGTAACAAGCTAAACGTCGAAGTCCACGTGGAACTACTAGCGAGACCGAAGTCTCTCTGCAAAAACATAAAATAGGCAAACGTGAGTACAAATGTACCCAGCAAGACTTACATCAGAACTAACTACATATGCATCATTTTCAACAAGGGGATGGTGGGGTTTAACTGTAGCAAGCCAGCTTTGACTCGGTGGCTATCCTGAACTATGACTGCAAGTAACTCTTTTGAGGTGGCGCACACGAGTCCACATATTCACCATATCAATACACCACTATGGATCCGCTCCCGTCTCCCTACGAGAACGCCATCCATAGCACTCACTCTTATCTTGCGTATTTTAGAGTATCCACTTACACTTGTCTATGAACTGATATAAGCAACCCAGAAGTCCTTTACCGCGGACACGGCTATTCGAATAGATGATGTTAACCCTGCAGGGGTGTACTTCTTCATACATGTTTCCACCACTTAGCGTCTGCACACGACATGTGCTCGGCAGACTTCAAGCGAAAGCCGACGGGGGTGTAGACCACGACCTACCTAAACACTCAAGTCTCTAGTCCAGGTTTATCGCCTATTCGGGTTCCATCCATGAGGAGATCCGGCCGGAGTTTCGCTCACAGCCCCAAACGATGTGAACAGGGTTCCGTGACACCAAACGGGCGCCCGGTATACTCGGCCACGTGCCTACCGCATCACAGCCCACCCCTCCGGTCAGCGCTGTGCACGGCCTCCAGCATACTACAAACACCAGAAACTACTTGCAACTCCTGGACAGAGGACTTGGGTGAATAAGAAGTCGAGCGGGGTCATATTTCAGGGCCCAATGTATGGTAGTAGCTGAATCATGGATCACAAACACAGAACTCAGTTCCTGAGGACGGCTTCAATGAGACAACCCACCATGTACTCCTACATGGCCTCTCACCGCTACCTTTACCAAATCGTGTTCACCACTTAGCTCACACAGAATAGGACATGTTCACACACCTCTGATTCATCCCCGATGAATCAGACCTGACTCAACTCTAAGCAATAGCAGGCATGACAAACAAACATGAATGAGTAGGCACAACATGGCTCAAACAACTCCTACTCATACTAGTGGGTTTCATCTATTTACTGTGGCAATGACAGGTCATGCAGAGGATAAAGGGGTTCAACTACTGCAGCATGTAACAGTTGAATCGGTGTTGTCCTAATGCAGTAAAAGAGTGCAGGAGCGAGCGAGTGGGATTGTATCGGAATGAACAAGGGGGTTTTGCTTGCCTGGCACTTCTGAAGATAGTATTGAGTCTTCATCAGTGTCAACGATCACATCATCGGTACAACGTCTATCGAGGGGGAACAACACCGGCAAACACAGAAGAAACAGGATCAATGCAATGCACAATATGATGCATGCTATGACATGGCAATATGAATGTGTTTTGGGTTAATGCACCTAGCTATGATTTAAATGAAGTTGGTTTGAGTACATGATTCAAATACCAACTCCATATATGATTATTTAAATGCCCTTTATTTGTTTTGTCCAAAACAGAGGACAAACATTGTTCAAACATGCATGAGAATGTTACAGATGGATTCCTTGAGTTTTTCTGATAATTTTTCATATATAATTTATTTAATTTGGAGTTACGGTTGAATTTCTATGATTTTTAGAAGTTTATACAATTTTCTGGAATTTCCTGAATTTATAAAATAAACTAAATTCCAGAAAAGGAATATTGCGTCAGCATGGCGTCATGCTGACCTCAGCAGAGTCAACAGGGGCTGGTCCGGGTCAAACTTGACCAGGGGGCCCACTGGTCAGTGACACACCGCTGGCATAAGTCACTGACGTGTGGGGCCGGTCAAAGGCCATGTCAGCGAGGTCAACGCCGACGCGTGGGGCCACTGTGATTAATTTTAAACTAAACAGGAGTTAAGCTATGATTAATTAGGGGCGTGGGGCCCATGAGTCAGTGGCCTAGGGGTTGGTTAGTGAGGGGGGTTAGCCGCTAACGACGGCCATGTCGGATTCGCCGGCGGTTGGACGACGGGGACGACCCAGAGCGGCGGTGGCTCGCCGGAGTTGCGCCAGGGACGACGGATCGACGCGCCAAGGGCACCAGGAGGTGGCCCGTGGCCGCGCGCATCCAGGGGAACCAACGGAAGGGTGCGGGGTGGACGGAGTTCGCCGGAAGTGAGGTTGTGGCGGCGGCCGGAGTTCGGGCGCCGATGAAAACGACGACACCGTGCACGGGAGGATCTACGGTTAGCACCTACGCATTCTATGAGAGCTCACGAACCCAACGGAGGCACGCACGGGACCAAATGGCCACCGGAGCCTCGTCGGCGATGAGCTCGTGCGGCGGCGTGCTGTCGGGGGAGAGAGGCGCGGCGGCTATGGCATGCTAGAGAGAAAACGGAGAGGGGGAGGATGATCAGGAGCTCACGTGGAGTGCAGTGGTGGCCTCGGCGTGTTCGGGGAAGCTCGGACGGCGACGGGTCGACGATGGAGATCCGCGGCGGCCGACGATGAAGACGACGATGGCAGCAACGTTGCAAGGCTTCCGGAGGGCCGTGGATCGGTGGGGAGGAAGAGGGGGTCGAGGCGGAGCTCCTGAGCTCAGCGGAAGGGCGAGGGGTGGCCGGTGGCTATGGATGCGACAGCGGCGCCCTCCGGTGGCTCTCGGTGGTGCTCCAAATCGAGAGAGGGAGAGAGCTAGAGCGAGCAGAGAGAAGGGATAGCGGTCGAGGGGGTCGAGGGTGTCTCCGTGGCGTTGCGGGAGACGTCCAGGGGGAGGAGGAGGCAGCCAGGCAGGGAGGAGGTGGCCGGGGCGCGTGGGCGCGCGCGCCAGGTGCGTGCCCGTCCTCCTGGCAGGGAGGAAGACGACAGGGGAGGCCCAGATGGGCTGGGCCGCACAGGAGCTGGGCCGGCTGGGCTACCAGGTGAGCGCTCTCCTCTCTGCTTTTCCTATTTCTGTTGTTTTTTTTAATATTGTTCTGTGTTGTTTTAGTTTAGTAAAATACTAAACCATTTTATAAAATCCTGAAAATAGTTATGTGGCTAGGACTAAAATATACCAAACCACATAAAATGTTCCAGTATTATTGGACATATATTATTTATATATCAAATATATATCCAATGCAAATAGTTATTGAATTAATTCAAAGGTCCAAAATAAATGTTTCAGTCACTCCAAAAATATTGGTTTGCATTTTATTCTTGCCAATATTTTTCAAAGCTGAAAAGGAACATTTCCTTGGAAACATTTGAAGCAATTTTTAATGTTGATCATCTTTTTTTTTAAATGATTTCTGAGGCTTCCAAATTTCCCCAGTTCAAGTTCAAAAATTTAAACATGATGCAAACACTAGGCAGCACCAGAAGCTAGGGATGTGACAACTCACCCCCACTAAACAAGAATCTCGACCCGAGATTCAAGTGTAGGGTAAGACGAAGGGGAACGCAACCTAACACAATCTTCACGATCTAGGTTGCCCTTCATAAGAACATTGATTCGATCACCATCATTGTCTTGATGTCTTGCTCCGAGAATGCCAACCGACATGACAACGAGAGGGGAAAGAAAACTCTAGAAGGATCGAACTTCTCGAAGGTCGAACAACTCACGGAATGAGACATAGAACCATCTCTCGGGTTGAGACACGAGATACACATCAAGAGGGGTGGAAAGAAACAGATGACGAAGGTTCACTAGGTGGACAACGATTCCACACTTAAAAAGGTGGTAAACGATTGTCAACATAGCGAGGAGTTGAGTTTCCATGATGCCACAGCGGGACATCCTGGAGGAGGGTGATTCGTAGATTATTACCTTAAGTGGCAAAAAGAATTACCTTTGATATAGAGATCATTGAAACTCTTTAAACCAGCCTAAGGCAATTCTTGAGCGATCGTTTGGAGGGGTTTGGTAGAATGGCATACCCGGATTAGAATGGATGATGTGGATTACCTTGTTGAAGACAACGTAATGGATGAATTTGCTTACCACCGGAAATGGAAGAGACCCATGGTAGAATGGCACATTGGCGGTGCAAGCTGGGAACAAAATGCAAATGCTGGGAATGATTCTGGTAACTAGGGAAGAACCCAACAATAGAGAGTGAATTCACTATTTGAAAGGTCATAGCATTGCCGAGGAAACTGAGAGCACTATACAGTTAATGCCGACGATCAAACCTAGCACTTGCGCGTGCTCTCAAGAACTTGAGCATTTCCATAATCATCAAGATTTTACCAATATCCGTGTCAAGGATCCTGGCAACACAACTTTCTACCATGATGAATGATGATGGATGATGCAGATGCAAAGAAAGATAACACTTTCTCAGATTTCACCCTTGGCGGGGCCAAGGAAATAAAATCTGGATGATCGACCGAGAGACATTTAGCACTCCGCTTCTAATGTTCTCCTTGATGTGCTAGTGTAACCCATTCATAGAAATGGTCTGGTATCTAGAACATCAAGTAAAGGTCGGACTTCGGAAACACAAAAATCCATAAGGAACAACTACTAGAATAAGTTCTACGAGATCCTTATGGGGAGGTGGCCAACTTCTCCAATCAAGATACTACAATAATGGGTCTTCCGGCTGGGTGTGTTGGCCACGACATCCACCTTACCGGTTATCGAGGGACCAATATTATAGTTCTTGGGAAATGTTCCAAACCATCATATCTGCCTGAGATTCAGATCTGATTGGTGTCAGAATATTCCAGACTCATCGAGTCTAGGAAGAAAATGAAAGTTTGCAACACAAATCGACGAGATGACGTTGCGAGATTCTCGGGAAATGAACTACGATAGCAAACTCCAAAACATGAGTTGGTTCTGCTACACACATGTGAACATGCTGTCCTAGACAAGCATGACCACGTGGTAGTCCTATAATAAAATACTACCGAGTTCTGGTTGGGAACCATCACCGTGGATAACGAAGTCCTTGCATAAGTCATATGATTAGCTCTTATGAAGGAACTTCTTCTCCTTGAACAAATCAATCAGTGGCTTGGTGTGCTCGGAACACATATGGAATGAAGGTTGCAAGTCTCCAGACCACAGAATACTTCACACGTGTGCATGACTGACTTGCGATGATTCCAGAGGAAGCAAAACTAACTTTCTCAAATTCATGGCGGCAAATTTCACCAAATGCACGTGTATAAGAGGAAGTCACTCCTTTCATCAACAAATACTTCATGAGCTAGCATGAAGAAAATGCTTTCAAAAGTTTCCAACACTAACTTATTGTCCAACAAGATCTTGGAGAAGATAAAATGATGTTGATGGGCTCAACAACAATCATCGAGATTTCCATGAAGATGGAATTCCCTAATTATGTGAACAGGTGATAGCATTGGTCAGACCCAGAAGATATAATGGTGTATGCTCGAGGATTCAACCACGAGTAAGACAACATTACGAACATCGTTGGTTCTGATTTGATTTGAGAATAGCCCACACTCAAATCAAGGTTTTAACAAGATAATAGGTCCAACAACTGATCACAGGAACCAATCGATGAAGACATCATCTTTCTTCAACATACATACAAGATATCCCTTAATATGAACTAAGTCGGAGAAGCCTTTATCTTCCAGCTCTCAAAGTTGTTGTTTAGCTTAACCAACCAGCTCAGGGGTATCCAACACGGATTCTTGGAGAAATGGTGGTTTACAGGAATAAACCAACTTGTTCACGAGATCAACATAGCGGTCAGGCGACAACCTGGTGATACTTCCGAGAAGAAATTCGGAATATCATGAACCACCGGTATGTTACTAAGCTCGAGAACAATCTTGCTTTTCAGGGCAAGATGATATGATCAAAAGAGCGAGGGATTGCCAAAATCCTAACTCATTGATCGAAGAGTGCACCAGGAAATAAGGACTAGGTAGCACAATCTATCTTAGAATGACGATTCGAGATCCAACATGCTAAGAATGAAATTATTGTCCATTTAACTACCAAGCAACAGAGTTGCTAGCAGTATTGATTTCACACACCACGATTCACTTGTCGGCATTCCGGTTGCAACAACACGGGAACCGAGAAATGAATAATGATGGAGAGAGTATCACTGTATCAAGAGTTCATAGGATGGTGTGCAATTCCCATGATATTCTTGATATAAAGATGGTAATACTCCAAGGTAGAACAGAACAAAAGTTGGATTAGCAACTTGATCTGCAGAGTACAACTACTTTGACCCAATCCTAGATATGGATGAGGTACTGGAGTTCATTTCTCCTAGTCATCCTGAATAGAATGGCTTAACGGACCACAAGATTAAAAGCATCGATGACACGAATGCACAATTACTCCTGACTATCAATTGATAGACGAAGATCGGAATACGACTGAAGAGGGAAAACTCAAAGGAACATATATCTTTCTGAGTTGTGGATGCATAGATTAGTATGTCGAGCAAAGCTCAACATTTCTTCCGAATAACCCATGCAGAAGGTAGAACTGGCAGATTCACAATATAGAATGGAGAACTCAACAAAAGCACTCTGGTTGTGATCTTTTGGTTCAAAAGAACTCCTGCCAAGAATGGTTCATGGTATTTGGAAGAACGATATACCACGGACCTCGAGGACTATCACAAAGGTTACTAATATCCTAAAGGCACTAGCAATTACTATCAACATGAAGTAAGTAGGGTGAATCTCGGGTTCAAAACCCAGAAGTGAAATGCCTACTAACTAAGTGGCATCACGGGATGCTTACAAGAATGATGGCCAGAATCATCACACTGGGACACAAATCATGGCTAAATTACTAGATGATCCCCTAAGACACCTAGGGTCATAATACTAGCTCCAACATATATGTCAAGGCAATAAAGTACCTCAACTCACTGATTTGTGTGATTAATCTGACCAAAGGCACATCGGAAACAGGAGGAAGGGATTTGCAAATGCATCCGACTATTTAGAAACCTGGGATGACTCGGACAGCATAACGGTTGTAAATGCTCAAAAGATTGGAGACATGCTACAAAAATGGTGGCATAGCCACTCAGAAGCACAATATCAAGGTTCCGAGATCAAGAATTATCATACGGAAGTAGTAGGAACTGAACCGAGGCTTAAATCCAACAATCTTATAAATCTACGGATTACTAACACGTGATCCTAATAGAAAGAAGAGAAAGCCTAGTTCCTTAACCCCGTAGAAAAGATAAGATGACTCAGATCAGAAGGGCATGAGGTATAAGGAGTAAAAAGAGCCTTGCGTTCCATCCCACAATCAATTCCCTTACATAACTAAAGCATTTCTAGACTCAACTTCGACCAGTTTGGCTTGGTAATGCTACAGGCAGTCAAGCTCTGATACCAACGCTGTCAGGACCCCGACTCACCACATCGATCAAGCATGTAACACCTCATATCACTTTGCGGCCTCACGCACGGTATCCCCACGGGTGTCGCCTTACCTTTGCCCGGGACCGTTTGCGCCTTTTGGCACACGTATATGATAGTGTCGCTAGCATCCATATGATAAGGAGCCCGGGCTGACATGGCTAGTCGTAAACCCAAAGTGGCACAAACTTACAGGGACAGGCATCCATGACCCAACATCGAACGTGTCGGTCATCAGCGAGTGAATCCAGGCTGTAGCACTGGGCTAGCAGGACTCCGGTGAACCGGGCTGTAGCGGGCTAACAGGACTCCGGTATTCATCGCGTGACATTTCCCCGAAGGGACAGACACAGGAACGAAGAAGGACACATGCCGGCCAGCCTAAGTGTTCCGGAGCAGTAGCAAGCTACCATGGCTCAGTGGAAACACTAGGAGACATTTCCCGGTAAGAGAGGCTACTAAGGATAAACAACTAGATAGCCAGATCCCACACATATCCCACACATATCAAGCATTTCAATAACATACACACAATATGCTCGATATGTGCAAATACAACATGGCATCACAACATGACTCTACAACTCAAGTATTTATTCCTTAGGCTCCTAGGAGCGAGATATTACAAACAGGGGTCTCATGACCCAACATTCAGAGCATACAAATCAAAACACAAGCGGAAGCTATCATGTCTGAGTACAGACATCTATAAATGAAAAAGGCTGAGAAGCCTGACTATCTACCAAATCCTGCCGAGGCACAAGATCGTAGCTGAGGTAACAAGCTAAACATCGAAGTCCACGTGGAACTACTAGCGAGACCGAAGTCTCTCTGCAAAAACATAAAATAGGCAAACGTGAGTACAAATGTACCCAGCAAGACTTACATCAGAACTAACTACATATGCATCATTTTCAACAAGGGGATGGTGGGGTTTAACTGCAGCAAGCCAGCTTTGACTCGGTGGCTATCCTGAACTACGACTGCAAGTAACTCTTTTGAGGTGGCGCACACGAGTCCACATATTCACCATATCAATACACCACTATGGATCCGCTCCCGTCTCCCTACGAGAACGCCATCCATAGCACTCACGCTTATCTTGCGTATTTTAGAGTATCCACTGACACTTGTCTATGAACTGATATAAGCAACCCAGAAGTCCTTTACCGCGGACACGGCTATTCGAATAGATGATGTTAACCCTGCAGGGGTGTACTTCTTCATACATGTTTCCACCACTTAGCGTCTGCACACGACATGTGCTCGGCAGACTTCAAGCGAAAGCCGACGTGGGTGTAGACCACGACCTACCTAAACACTCAAGTCTCTAGTCCAGGTTTATCGCCTATTCGGGTTCCATCCATGAGGAGATCCGGCCGGAGTTTCGCTCACAGCCTCAAACGATGTGAACAGGGTTCCGTGACACCAAACGGGCGCCCGGTATACCCGGCCACGTGCCTACCGCATCACAGCCCACCCCTCCGGTCAGCGCTGTGCACGGCCTCCAGCATACTACAAACACCAGAAACTACTTGCAACTCCTGGACAGAGGACTTGGGTGAATAAGAAGTCGAGCGGGGTCATATTTCAGGGCCCAATGTATGGTAGTAGCTGAATCATGGATCACAAACACAGAACTCAGTTCCTGAGGACGGCTTCAATGAGACAACCCACCATGTACTCCTACATGGCCTCTCACCGCTACCTTTACCAAATAGTGTTCACCACTTAGCTCACACAGAATAGGACATGTTCACACACCTCTGATTCATCCCCGATGAATCAGACCTAACTCAACTCTAAGCAATAGCAGGCATGACAAACAAACATGAATGAGTAGGCACAACATGGCTCAAACAACTCCTACTCATACTAGTGGGTTTCATCTATTTACTATGGCAATGACAGGTCATGCAGAGGATAAAGGGGTTCAACTACCGCAGCATGTAACAGTTGAATCGGTGTTGTCCTAATGCAGTAAAAGAGAGCAGGAGCGAGAGAGTGGGATTGTATCGGAATGAACAAGGGGGTTTTGCTTGCCTGGCACTTCTGAAGATAGTATTGAGTCTTCATCAGTGTCAACGATCACATCATCGGTACAACGTCTATCGAGGGGGAACAACACCGGCAAACACAGAAGAAACACGATCAATGCAATGCACAATATGATGCATGCTATGACATGGAAATATGAATGTGTTTTGGGCTAATGCACCTAGCTATGATTTAAATGAAGTTGGTTTGAGTACATGATTCAAATACCAACTCCATATATGATTATTTAAATGCCCTTTATTTGTTTTGTCCAAAACAGAGGACAAACATTGTTCAAACATGCATGAAAATGGTACAGATGGATTCCTTGAATTTTTCTGATAATTTTTCATATATAATTTATTTAATTTGGAGTTACGGTTGAATTTCTATGATTTTTAGAAGTTTATACAATTTTCTGGAATTTCCTGAATTTATAAAATAAACTAAATTCCAGAAAAGGAATATTGCGTCAGCATGGCGTCATGCTGACCTCAGCAGAGTCAACAGGGGCTGGTCCGGGTCAAACTTGACCAGGGGGCCCACTGGTCAGTGACACACCGCTGGCATAAGTCACTGACGTGTGGGGCCGGTCAAAGGCCACGTCAGCGAGGTCAACGCCGACGCGTGGGGCCACTTTGATTAATTTTAAACTAAACAGGAGTTAAGCTGTGATTAATTAGGGGCGTGGGGCCCATGAGTCAGTGGCCTAGGGGGTTGGTTAGTGAGGGGGGTTAGCCGCTAACGACGGCCACGTCGGATTCGCCAGCGGTTGGACGACGGCGACGACCCAGAGCGGCGGTGGCTCGCCGGAGTTGCGCCAGGGACGACGGATCGACGCGCCAAGGGCACCAGGAGGTGGCCCGTGGCCGCGCGCATCCAGGGGAACCAACGGAAGGGTGCGGGGTGGACGGAGTTCGCCGGAAGCGAGGTTGTGGCGGCGGCCGGAGTTCGGGCGCCGATGAAAACGACGACACCGTGCACGGGAGGATCTACGGTTAGCACCTACGCGTTCTATGAGAGCTCACGAACCCAACGGAGGCACGCACGGGACCAAATGGCCACCGGAGCCTCGTCGGCGATGAGCTCGTGCGGCGGCGTGCTGTCGGGGGAGAGAGGCGCGGCGGCTACGGCATGCTAGAGAGAAAACGGAGAGGGGGAGGATGATCAGGAGCTCACGTGGAGTGCAGTGGTGGCCTCGGCGTGTTCGGGGAAGCTCGGACGGCGACGGGTCGACGATGGAGATCCGCGGCGGCCGACGATGAAGACGACGATGGCGGCGACGTTGCAAGGCTTCCGGAGGGCCGTGGATCGGTGGGGAGGAAGAGGGGGTCGAGGCGGAGCTCCTGAGCTCAGCGGAAGGGCGAGGGGTGGCCGGTGGCTATGGATGCGACGGCGGCGCCCTCCGGTGGCTCTCGGTGGTGCTCCAAATCGAGAGAGGGAGAGAGCTAGAGCGAGCAGAGAGAAGGGATAGCGGTCGAGGGTGTCGAGGGCGTCTCCGTGGCGTTGCGGGAGACGTCCAGGGGGAGGAGGAGGCAGCCAGGCAGGGAGGAGGTGGCCGGGGCGCGTGGGCGCGCGCACCGGGCGCGTGCCCGTCCTCCTGGCAGGGAGGAAGACGACAGGGGAGGCCCAGATGGGCTGGGCCGCACAGGAGCTGGGCCGGCTGGGCTACCAGGTGAGCGCCAGGTAAGATTTCTCTCCTCTCTGCTTTTCCTATTTCTGTTGTTTTTTTAATATTGTTCTGTGTTGTTTTAGTTTAGTAAAATACTAAACCATTTTATAAAATCCTGAAAATAGTTATGTGGCTAGGACTAAAATATACCAAACCACATAAAATGTTCCAGTATTATTGGACATATATTATTTATATATCAAATATATATCCAATGCAAATAGTTATTGAATTAATTCAAAGGCCCAAAATAAATGTTTCAGTCACTCCAAAAATATTGGTTTGCATTTTATTCTTGCCAATATTTTTCAAAGCTGAAAAGGAACATTTCCTTGGAAACATTTGAAGCAATTTTTAATGTTGATCATCTTTTTTTTAAATGATTTCTGAGGCTTCCAAATTTCCCCAGTTCAAGTTCAAAAATTTAAACATGATGCAAACACTAGGCAGCACCAGAAGCTAGGGATGTGACACTTAGCATAATGATCGTTCAGTTTATTGCTATTGCTTTCTTCATGTCAAATACATATTCCTTCGACTATGAGATTATGCAACTCTAGGATACCGGAGGAATGCCTTATGTGCTATCAAACGTCACAATGTAACTGGGCGATTATAAAGATGCTCTACAGGTATCTTCGAAGGTGTTTGTTGAGTTGGCATATATCGAGATTAGGATTTGTCACTCTGAGTATCGGAGAGGTATCTCTAGGCCCTCTCAGTAATACACATCATAAGCTTGCAAGCAAATGACTAAGGAGTTAGTAACAAGGTGATGTATTACAGAGCGAGTAAAGAGACTTGCCGGCAACGATATTGAACTACTTATGAAGATACCGACGATCGAATCTCGGGCAAGTAACATACAGATGGACAAAGGGAATTACGTATGTTTTCATAATGGTTCAACCGATAAAGAACTTCATAAAATATTTAGGAGCCAATATGGGCATCCAGGTTCCGCTATTGGTTATTGACCAGAGAGGTGTCTCGGTCATGTCTACATAGTTCTCGAACCCATAGGGTCCGCACACTTAACATTGGATGACGATATAATATTATATGAGTTATGTGATTTGTTGACCGAATGTTATTCGGAGTCTTGGATGAGATCACGGACATGACTGGGAGTCTCAAAATGGTCGAGCGGTAAAGATTGATATATAGGACGATAGTATTCAGACATCAAAAGTGTTTCGGAGGGTACTGGGTACTTATCGGGTCACTGGAAAGGAGTCTCGGGCACCCCCAACAAAGATATGGGCCTAATGGGCCAAAGGGGGAATGCACCAGCCCCTGGTGCGCCCCTTCTTTGGACAGTAGGCCCTAAGGGAAGGAAAGGGAGAGGGCTAGCCCCTCCTGCCTTTCCCTCTCATGGGAGAAAGGAAAAGCGGGGGGGCGCCACCCTTCCATGCCTTTCCCCCGCACCTATATAAGGCAGGAGGGGGCAGGGCTTGGGAGGGACTCCAAGTAGGATTCCTCCTACTTGGGCGCCTCCTTTGGCTGCTCCTCCCTCCCTCCCCCCACACATATATATATATATATATGGGGGGGGATGGGGCGCCACACTAGGACATAGCATTCTCTTAGCCATGTGCGGCGCCGCCGTCCACCGTTTACTCCCTCGGTCATATTTTCGTACTGCTTAGGCGAAGCCCTACGGAGATCACATCACCATCACCGTCACCATGCCGTCGTGCTGCCGGAACTCATCTACTACCTCGTTGTCTTGCTGGATCAAGATGGCGGTGGACGTCACCGAGATGAACATGTGCATAACGCGGAGGTGCCGTGCGTTTGGTACTAGATCAGTTGGAGCGCGAAGAAAGTTCGACTACATCAACCGCGTTGTGAAATGCTTTCTCTTATGGTCTACGAGGGTACATAGACACACTCTCCCTCTCATTGCTATGCATCTCCATGGATAGATCATTGCATGTGAGTAGAATTTTTTTGTTTTCCATGCAATGTTTCCCAACAGTGGCGTCAAGAGCTAGGTCTGCGTAGATGATATGCACGAGTAGAACACAAAGAGTTGTGGGCAGTGATAGTCATACTGCTTACCACCAACGTCTTATTTTGATTCGACGGTATTGTGGGATGAAGCAGCCCAGACCAAGCTTACATGTCCATGCTCATGTGACCGGTTCCACCGACTAACATGCAACTAGTTTTGCATAAAGGTGGCTGGCGGGTGTCTGTTTCTCTTACTTTAGTTGAATCGAATTTGACTGCGGCCAGTCCTTGAAGAAGGTTAAAACAACAAACTTGACGAAACACTGTTGTGGTTTTATGCGTAGGTAAGAAGGGTTCTTGCTAGAAGCCCGTAGCAGCCACATAAAACTTGCAACAACAAAGTAGAGGACGTCTAACTTGTTTTTGCAGGGCATGTTGTGATGTGACATGGTCAAGACATGATGTGCAAAATGTTATTGTATGAGATGATCATGTTTTGTAAGATATCTAACAACTGGCAAGAGCCTTATGGATGTCTCTTTATTGTATGAAATGCAAACGCCATGTAATTGCTTTACTTTATCACTATGCGTTAGCAATAGTTGTAGAAGCAATAGTTGGCGAGACAACCACAATGCTATGATGGAGATAAAGGTGTCGAGCCAGTGACGATGGAGATCATGATGATGCTTTGGAGATGGAGATCAAAAGCACAAGATGATGATGGCCATATCATGTCACATACTTTGATTCCATGTGATGTTTATCTTTTATGCATCTTATTTTTCTTAGAATGACGACAGCATTATAAGATGATCCCTTCACTAAATTTCAAGGTAAAAGTGTTTTCCCTGAGTATGCACCGTTGCTACAGTTCTTCCTTTCGATACACTGCGTGATGATCGCGTGTGATAGAATCTACGTTCACATAGAACGGGTGTAAGACAATTTTACACATGCAGAATACTTGGGTTAAATTGATGAGCCTAGCATGTACAGACATGGCCTCGAAACACTGGAGACCAAAAGGTCGAACGTGAATCATATAGTATATATGTTCAACATAGAGATGTTCACCATTGATGACTACCCCATCTCACGTGATGATCAGACATGGGTTAGTTGATTTGGATCACGTATCACTTAGATGACTTGAGGGATGCCTATTTAAGTGGGAGTTCCTTAGAAATTTGATTAATTCACTTAATTTATCATGAACTTAGTCTTGATAGTTTTGCATATATATCTATGTTGTAGATTAATAGCTTGCGATATAGCTCCTATATTTTTTTGATATGTTCCTAGAGAAAACTAAAGATGATAGTATAGCAATGATGCGGACTACGTCCATGATCTGAGGATTATCCTCGTTGTTGCACAGAAGAATTATGGCCTTGATGCGCCGCTAGGTGACAGACCTATTGCAGGAGCAGATGCGAATGTTATGAACGTTTGGCAAGCTCAATATGATGACTACGTAATAGATTAGTGTGTGATACGTCTCCAACATATCTATAATTTATGAAGTATTCATGCTATTATATTATCCATCTTAGATGTTTTATATGCATTTATATGCTATTTTATATGATTTTTGGGACTAACCTATTAACCTAGAGCCCAGTGCCAGTTTCTCTTTTTCCCTTGTTTTTGAGTTTTACGGAAAAGGAATACCAAACGGAGTCCAATTGACGTGCCAATTTTTGATGATTTTTTATGGACCAAAAGAAGCCCCTGGAGTAAAAGAGTTGGGCGAGAAGAGTCCCGGGCTGTCCACGAGGGTGGGGGCGCGCCCTACCCCCTGGGCGTGGGCCCCTATCTCGTGGACGATTCAGAGACCCCCCCTGACGTGAAACCGACGCCAAAAATTCCTATAAATACAGAAACCCCCAAAAAAATAACCTAGATCGGAAGTTCCGCCACCGCAAGCCTCTGTAGCCACGAGAAATCAATCTAGGCCCTCTCTGGCACCCTGCCGGAGGGGGCCATCATCACCATGAAGGCCAAGGACCAGAGGGAGAACCTCTCCCCATCCAGGGGGAGGCCATGGAGGAGGAAGCACAAGGGGAGAACCTCTCCTCCTCTCTCTCGGTGGCACCAGAGTGCCATCAGGAGGGGAATCATCGCCGCGGTGATCGTCTTCATCAACATCACCATCCTCATCTCTTTTACGCGGTCCACTCTCCCTCACCCCGCTGTAATCCCTACTTGAACATGGTTCTTTATGCCACAAATTATGATCCAATGATGTGTTGCCATCCTATCATGTTTTGAGTAGATATCCTTTGTCTTTGGGTTGATTGATGATCTAGATTGGTACGAGTTGTATGTTTTATTTTGGTGCTGTCCTATTGTGCCCTCCGTGTCGCGCAAGCATGAGGGATTCCCGCTGTAGGGTGTTGCAATACGTTCATGATTCGCTTATAGTGGGTTGCTTGAGTGACAGAAGCATAAACCCGAGTAAGGGGGTTATTGTGTATGGGATAAAGGGGACTTGATGCTTTAATGCTATGGTTGGGTTTTACCTTAATGATCTTTAGTAGTTGCGGATTCTTGCTAGAGTTCCAATCATAAGTGCATATGATCCAAGAAGAGAAAGTATGTTAGATTATGCCTCTCCCTCATATGAAATTGCAATGACGACTATCGGTCTTGTTAACAATTGCCTAAGACAATTCCGCACACCGATCCACCATCATTCCACACTCGCTATTTATAATATTTTGTAATATATTATAACTAGCAGCACGTACTTTAATATTTTATCTCTCCGATATCATGCAAAGTTATCCTCTTCATACCCACAACGTAGTTTTATTTCTCGTTTCTAGTTGGAAGCAAAGGTTCAGTGTACGTAGAGTCGTATCAGTGGCACGTAGGACTTGAGAGAATATTGATCTTACCTTTAGCTCCTTGTGGGTTTGACACTCCATACTTATCACTTCCACCATTGGGAATTGCTACGATGATTCCCTGCACTTGGGGATTATCAAGCTCTTTTCTGGCGCCGTTGCCGGGGAGCAATAGCATCGGTTTGATATTCTTGTGTATGCCTGTTTGCTTTCTTCACTAAGTAGATTTTGTTTTTCCTTTTTGTTTCTGTTTAGTTGTGGGTGAAACATAAAAAAATTAAAAGAATGAAAATACAAAAAAAAATTACTTGCCTCTCATACCTAAAAAGTTTTTCAATAAGAGAAGTGATTGGAAGGTTATGCATTGGAGAAGCGAGGCTCGACCTTGAACACTTGTGTTCATGCTCATGGAAACAATGTAAAAAATGTCATGGAAGATTCTATGAAAATAATTATCCCCTTGTATATATCCATTGTATTATAAAAATAATGTGCCAAGCCTTGGTTTTAGGATGATTAGATTGCTTGTTTACTTTGTGCAGTACAAAAACAGAAACTTTCGCTGTAGCGCGTGATTTTATTTTATTTACTGGAAAGTAAAATGGGTCTGAAATTTTTTGCACATTAATTCTGTACAAAGTTTTTAATTTTTCATATTTGTTTAGAATTTTTTGGAGTTACAGAAGTATACTAAACTTCCAGATTACTACAGACTGTCCTGTTTTTGACAGATTCTGTTTTCTAGGTGTTGATCGCTTATTTTGATGAATCTATGGGTAGTATCGGGGGGTATGAACCATGGTGAAGTTGGAACACAGTATATATAGTTCTAATATGAAATTGGATTGAGTTTGCAACAGTACCTAAAGGTAGTGATTTGCTTTATTAAACTAACTGATCTCACAAAGTTTTTGTTAAAGTTTTGTGTGGATGAAGTGTTTGAAGAACGAGGAGTTACCGATGTGAGAAGAATAAAGAGAGGAAATAGCTCAAGCTTGGGGATGCCCAAGGCACCCCAAGTAAATATTTCAAGGATACTCAAGCATCTAAGCTTGGGGATGCCCCGGTTGGCATCCCATCTTTCTTCTTCAACAATTGTCGGTATACCTTGTTTTTTGTTTTGTTCACATAATTTGTGTCCTTTGTGTTTTTGTTTTTCCTTAAGAACTATGCTATTATGATATAGCCCTTTATTGATTTATAGAATGCTTCATGTGCTTCACTTATATCTTTTAAGTATGATCTTATAGAATTGCTCTTTGTGCTTCACTTAAATCTTTTGAGTATGGTTTTATATAATGCTTCGTGTGCTTCACTTATATATTTTGAGCTTGGATATTGGTTAGTCTTTATTAATTGTAGAATGCTCCATGAACTTCACTTATATCTTTTGGAGTATAAATAATACTATCATCTAAAGTGGATTTAGAAGAAGTTTGCTCCCACTATTCCGAATGAGGAGAATTTTGCTTATGTGGAGACTAGTGAAATTTCTATGCTTGTAGATCATGAACATAATGCTTTATGTGCTGGTTACATTGTTGAACTCATTCATGATGCTACTGAAAATTATTATGAGGGGGGAATGCATGCTTGTAGGAGTTGCAATAATATCAAGTTTCCTCTCTATGTGCTTAAAGTTCTGAAGTTATACTTGTTTTGCCTTCCTATGCTAGTTGATTCTTGTTCCCATAAATTATGTGCTCACAAAATACCTAGGCATAGGAAGTGGGTTAGGTTTAAATATGCTAGTCATATTCTTCACGATGCTCTCTTTATGTTTCAATTCTTATCTTTTATGTGAGCATCATTGAAATCATCATGCCTAGCTAAAAGGCATTAAAGAAAAGCGCTTGTTGGGAGACAACCCAATATTTACCCTTACTGTTTTCGTGTGTTCTCATGATTAAGCTACTGTATTAATCATGTATTATAGCTGTTGTTTCAATAAAGTGCCAAGTAAGACCTTTGGGAAGACTTGGGTGAACGTTAATGTGATCTTGCTGTAAAAAACAGAAACTTTGCGCTCACGAGATTAGCTGCCATTTTTTTACAGAAGAGTGTGATTGAGTTGATTCTTTTTTCAGAAGATTAATAGCCAAATTCCTCACGTCCACCAATTTATTTTAGAATTTTTGGAGTAGCAGAAGTATGGTTGGTGTTCAGATCATTACAGACTGTTCTGTTTCTGACAGATTCTGTTTTCATTGCATAGTTTGCTTGTTTTCTAGTTTCTATGGCTTATATTTCTCAATATAAATTGTAGAAATGATATGGTACAGTAGGCATTGTGTGAGAACAATTATGAGCCTTTTCTTTGACAGTACCAAAGTGAATGGTTTACTCTTTATCATACTAACCTATCTCATGAAGTTTTGTTAAGTTTTGTGTGATTGAAGTTTTCAAGCTTTGGGTGAAATATCGATATGAGGAGAATAAGGACTGGAAAGACCCTAATATTTGGGATTCCCAAGGCACACCAAGGTAATATTCAAGGAAGACTCAAGCTCCTATGCTTGGGGATGCCCCGGAAGGCATCCCCTCTTTCGTCTTCAAAACTATCGGTATACCTTACTCGGAGCTATATGTTTATTCGTCACATGATATGTGTTTTGCTTGGAGCGTATTTTCAATTTTACTTGCTGTTTAAATAAAATAATTGGATCTGAAATCTTGAATGAAAAATAATCCTCCCATGGCTATTTAATTATTTGACTACTCAGTATTCTTCACTTATATCTTTTTGGAGTAGTTTGCCATTTACTCACGTGCTTCACATATATCCTATGAGTAATGGTTGAATGAATTGAATATCATAAATCTGAATTTATGTACATTTCATACGCTTACAACATGGGGAGTAATGACTTCACACATAATAAGTATAGGTAGTAAACTTATTGGAAGTTAGCAAACGCAGAATTGGTCACTTGAACAATTCATGAAAGAATATTGAAGGAAGACATATCTCACATATAAATATACTATCTTGGACATCTTTTGCAATTGTGAGCACTCATTAAAATATGACATGCTAAAAGGTTGATGTTGGACAAGTAAGACAACTTAATGGGTTATGTTTTCCTATATCCGAAACGTTTTATTGTCTTGGATCATCCAACATGTTGAGCTTGCCTTTCCCTCTCATGCTAGCCACATTCTTTGCACCAAGTAGAGATAATACTTGTGCTTCCAAATAACCTTAAACCCAGTTTTGCCATGAGAGTCCACCATATCTACCTATGTATTGAGTAAGATCCTTCAAGTAAGTTGTCATTCTTGCAAGCAATAAAAAATGCTCTCTAAATATGTATGGTTTATTAATGTGGAGAAAATAAGCTTTATACGATCTTGTGATGTGGAGGTA
Organism: Triticum dicoccoides; assembly: GCF_002162155.2. NCBI lineage: Eukaryota > Viridiplantae > Streptophyta > Magnoliopsida > Poales > Poaceae > Triticum > Triticum dicoccoides. The sequence continues at coordinate 452,458,689 of NC_041392.1, read as the reverse complement.
ATAAAAGCGACGGACTGCATAATAAAGGTCCATATCACAAGTGGCAATATAAAGCAACGTTCTTTTGCATTAAGATTTTGTGCATCCAACCATAAAAGTGCATGAGAACCTCTGCTTCCCTTTGCGAAGGGCCTATCTTTTACTTTTATCTTCTACCCTTATACAAGAGTCATGGTGATCATCACCTTTCCCTTTTTACACTTTTTCCTTTGGCAAGCACTTTGTGTTGGAGCGATCCGGATATATATATATATATATATATCCACTTGGATGTAGGTTTTCATAAATTATTATTGTTTGACATTACCCTTGAGGTAAAAGGTTGGGAGGCAAAACTATAAGCCCCTATCTTTCTCTGTGTCCGATTAAAACTTTGAACCCATAAATATCACGTGAGTGTTAGCAATTGTGAAAGATTAAATGAAAGTTGAGTATGTGGAGTTTGCTGAATCAAAGCTCTTACATAGACCCTTCCCGAAAATAAGATGAATTGCAATTGTTTGATGACTAAGAGCACGGTTTGTTAGTTTTCAAGAAAGTTGATGATCTATACTTTAACATGTGAATAGCTTGTTACTTGATCACGAAAAGTTTTATGAGATGAGCTACTGTTATGGCATATAATGATGCTAGAAAGGTGATTGAACTTCTCATTGATCAAACTTATACACCTTCTAGCATTCACACTTCATAAATTATTTCTTTTATCATTTACCTACTTGAGGACGAGCAGGAATTAAGCTTGGGGACGCTGATACGTCTCCAACGTATCTATAGTTTATGAAGTATTCATGCTATTATATTATCCATCTTAGATGCTTTATATGCATTTATATGCTATTTCATATGATTTTTGGGACTAACCTATTAACCTAGAGCCCAGTGCCAGTTTCTGTTTTTTCCTTGTTTTTGAGTTTTACAAAAAAGGAATACCAAACGGAGTTCAATTGACGTGCCAATTTTTGACGATTTTTTATGGACCAAAAGAAGCCCCCGGAGTAAATGAGTTTGGCAAGAAAAGTCCCAGGCTGCCCACGAGGGTGGGGGCGCGCCCTACCCCCTGGGCATGAGCCCCTATCTCGTGGACGATTCGGAGATCCCCCTAACGTGAAGCTGACGCCAAAAATTCCTATAAATACAGAAACCCCCAGAAAATAACCTAGATCGGAAGTTCCACCGCCGCAAGCCTCTTTAGCCACGAGAAATCAATCTAGGCCCTCTCTGGCACCCTGCCGGAGGGGGCCATCATCACCGGAGGCTATGGAGGAGGATCCCGGAGGGGACATCATCACCATGAAGGCCAAGGACCAGAGGGAGAACCTCTCCCCATCCAGGGGGGAGGCCATGGAGGAGGAAGCACAAGGGGGAGAACCTCTCCTCCTCTCTCTCGGTGGCACCGGAGTGCCATCGGGAGGGGAATCATCGCCGCGGTGATCGTCTTCATCAACATCACCATCCTCATCTCTTTTACGCGGTCCACTCTCCCGCACCCCACTGTAATCCCTACTTGAATATGGTTCTTTATGCCACATATTATGATCCAATGATGTGTTGCCATCCTATCATGTTTTGAGTAGATATACTTTATCTTTCGGTTGATTTATGATCTAGATTGATACGAGTTGTATGTTTTATTTTGGTGATATCCTATTGTGCCCTCCGTGTCACGCAAGCGTGAGGGATTCCCATTGTAGGGTGTTGCAATACGTTCATGATTCGCTTATAGTGGGTTGCTTGAGTGATAGAAGCATAAACCCGAGTAAGGGGGTTGTTGCGTATGGGATAAAGGGGACTTGATGCTTTAATTCTATGGTTGGGTTTTACCGTAATGATCTTTAGTAGTTGCGGATGCTTGCTAGAGTTCCAATCATAAGTGCATATGATCCAAGAAGAGAAAGTATGTTAGCTTATGCCTCTCCCTCATATGAAATTGCAATGACGACTATCGGTCTTGTTAACAATTGCCTAAGACAATTCCACACACCGATCCATCATTATTCCACACTCGCTATTTATAATATTTTGTAATATATTCTAACTTTATGATAACATCACCTACTTTTATGTTTTAGCTCTCCGATATCATGCAAAGTTATTCTCTTCATACCCACAACGTAGTTTTATTTCTCGTTTCTAGTTGGAAGCAAACATTCGGTGTATGTAGAGTTGTATCAGTGGGAAGATAGGACTTGAGAGAATATTGATCTTACCTTTAGCTCCTTGTGGGTTCGACACTCCATACTTATCACTTCCACCATTGGGAATTGCTATGATGATTCCCTGCACTTGGGGATTATCAGTGCACCATGCTTTACGGCTTAGAACCGGGACTTCAAAAATGTTTTGAACGCCACGGAGCATATGATATGTTCTATGAGATAAAATTTGTATTTCAGACTCATGCCCATGTCGAGAGGTATGAGACCTCTGACGAGTACTTTGCCTACAAGATGGAGGAGAATAGCTCAGCCAGTGAGCATGTACCAAAATGTGTGGGTACTACAATCGCTTGAATCAAGTGGGAGTTAATCTTCCAGATAAGATAGTGATTGACAGAGTTCTCTAGTCACTATCACCAAGCTACTAGAACTTCATGATGAACTATAATATGCAAGGGATGACAAAAACGATTCCCAAGCTCTTCGTGATGCTGGAATCGGCGAAGGTAGAAATCAAGAAAGAGCGTCAAGTGTTGATGGTTAACAAGACCACTAGTTTCAAGAAAAAGGGCGAGGGAAGGAAAGGGAACTTCAAGAAGAATGGAAAGAAAGTTGTCACTCCCGCGAAGAAGCCCAAAGCTGGACCCAAGCCTGAAACTGAGTGCTTCTACTGCGAAGGAAATGTTTACTGGAGGTGGAACTTCCGAAATACTGGGCGGATAAGAAGGATGGCAAAGTGAACAAAGGTATATTTGATATACATGTTATTTATGTGTATTTTACTAGTGTTCATAGTAACCCCTAGGTATTTGATACCGGTTCAGTTGCTAAGATTAGTAACTCGAAGGAGGAGTTGCAGAGACTAGTTAAAAGCGAGATGACGATGTGTGTTGGAAATGATTCCAAGGTTGATATGAATACCATCACACACTCCCTCTACCTTCGGGATTAGTGTTGAACCTAAATAAATGTTATTTGGTGTTTGCGTTGAGCATGAATATGATTATATCATGTGTATTGCAATACGTTTATTCATTTAAGTTAGAGAATAATTGTTTTTTTATAGAAAGACTGTAAGGGAACCCCATACAGTATAATTGGTGCAACAAACCCAAATTGCAAGTACCATCCCTTGAACCTGGGTGGGTGGGAAGGCATCAGCCCCTTCCCACCACTAGGCTATGCCTTAGTCTGCTAGAGAATAATTGTTGTTCTATTTACATGAATAAAACCTTCTATGGTCATACACCCAATATGAATGGTTTATTGAATCTCGATCACAGTGATACACATATTCATAATATTGATGCCAAAAGATGCAAAGTTGATAATGATAGTGCAACATACTTATGGCACTGCCATTTAGGTCATATTGGTGTAAAGCACATGAAGAAACTCCATGCAGATGGACTTTTGGAATCACTTGATTATGAATCATTTGATACTTGCGAACCATGCCTCATGGGCAAGATGACTAAATACTCCATTCTCCGGAACAATGGAGCGAGCTAATGACTTATTGGAAATAATACATACCGATCTATGTGGTCCGATGAGTGTTGAGGCCGGCGGGTATCGTTATTTTTTGACCTTCACATATGATTTGAGCAGATATGGGTATATCTACTTAATGAAACACAAGTCTAAAACATTTGAAAAGTTCAAAGAATTTCATAGTGAAGTGGAGAATCAGTGTAACAAGAAAATAAAGTTTCTATGATTTGATCGTGGAGGCGACTATTTGAGTTACGAGTTTGGCCTTCATTTGAAGCAATGTGGAATATTTTCACAACTCACGCCACCTAGAACACCACAGCGTAATGGTGTGTCCGAACGTTGTAATCATACTTTATTAGATATGGTACGATCTATGACGTCTCTTACCGATTTACCACTATCGTCTTGGGGTTATGCATTAGAGACAGCTGCATTCACGTTAAATAGGGCACCGTCTAAATCCGTTGAGATGACACCGTATGAACTATGGTTTGGCAAGAAACCTAAGTTGTCATTTCTTAAAATTTTGGGGATGCGACGCTTATGTCAAAAGGCTTCGGCCTGATAAGCTTGAACCCAAAGCGGAGAAGTGCATCTTCATAGGATACCCGAAATAAACTATTGGGTATACCTTCTACCACAGATCCGAAGGCAAAATCTTTGTTGCTAAGAATGGGTCCTTTCTAGAGAAGGAGTTTCTCTTGAAAGAAGTGAGTGGGAGGAAGGTAGAACTTGATGAGGTAATTGTACCTTCTCTCGAATTGGAAAGTAGCACATCGCAGAGAAATCGTTCCCGTGATTCCTACACCAACTAGAGAGGAAGCAAATGATAATGATCATGAAACTTTAGATCAAGTTACTACTGAACCTCGCAGGTCGACCAGAGCATGATCCGCACCAGAGTGGAACGGTAATCATGTCTTGGAAGCCATGTTACTAGACCATGGCGAACCTACAAACTAGGAAGAAGCTATCATGAGCCCAGATTCCAACAGATGGCTTGAGGCCATGAAATCTAAGATAGGATCCATGTATGAGAACAAAGTATGGACTTTGGTGGATTTGCCCGATGATCAGAAAGCCATAGAGAATAAATGGATCTTCAAGAAGAAGGCTGACGCTAATGGTAATGTTACTATCTACAAAGCTCGACTTGTCACAAAAGGTTTTCGACAAGTTCAAGGGGTTGACTACAATGAGACTTTCTCACCCATAGCGATGCTTATGTCTGTCCAAATCATGTTAGGAATTGCCACATTTTATGATTATGAAATCTGGCAAATGGACGTCAAAACTGCATTCCTTAATGGATTTCTTAAAGAAGAGTTGTATATGATGCAACCAGAAGGTTTTGTCGATCCTAAAGGTGCTGACAAAGTGTGCAAGCTCCAGCGATCCATCTATGGACTTGTGCAAGCGTCTCGGAGTTGGAATATAAGCTTTGATGATGTGATCAAAGCATATGGTTTTATCTTCACTTACGTTGAAGCCTGTATTTACAAGAAAGTGAGTGGGAGCTCTGTAGCATTTATGATATTATATGTAGAGTACATATTATTGATTGAAAATTATATAGAATTTCTGGATAGCATAAAAGGATACTTGAATAAGAAATTTTCAATAAAAGACCTCGGTGAAGCTACTTATATATTGGTGATACGTCTCCAACGTATCCATAATTTATGAAGTATTCATGCTGTTATTTTATCATTCCTGGATGTTTTACAATCATTTTATAGCAACTTTATATCATTTTTTGGATCCCATTGACCTAGTGCCCAGTGCTAGTTGCTGTTTTTTGCTTGTTTTTTACATCGCAGAAAATCAATATCAAACGGATTCCAAACACTACGAAACTTTTTGAGGATTTTTTATGGACCAGAACACTTCCGATGGGCCAGAGCTGCACCTAGGGGGTGCCCCGAGGGGGGCATAACCCACCAGGGCGCGCCTGGGCCCCCAGGCGCGCCTTGGTGGGTTGTGCTCACCTTGGTGGTCTCCCATACCCCTTCTTTGCACTATAAATTCCCAAATATTCTGAAACCCTTCGGGGTTAACCTAGATCAGAAGTTCTGCTGCCGCAAGGCTCTATAGCCACCGAAAACCAATCTAGACCCGTTCTGGCACCCTGCCGGAGGGGGAATCATCTCCGGTGGCCATCTTCATCATCCCGGCAGCCACCACGATGAGGAGGGAGCAGTCCACCCTCGGGGCTGAGGGTTTGTACCAGTGGCTATGTGTTTAATCTCTCTCTCTCTCTCTCTCTCTCTCGTGTTCTTGAGATGTCACGATCTTGATGTATCGCGGGCTTTGTTAATATAGTCGAATCATATGGTGTTTTCCCCTCCCTATCTTGTGATGAATTGAGTTTTCCCTTTGAGATTTCGTTTTATCGTATCTAATACTTTTATGGATTTGATTCACTTGATATATGTTTTGGCACTCAACTCGTGGATTCCCGAGATGACATTGGGGTGATCTACGCATAGGGGTTGATGCATGTTCTTTTCTTTGTTTACCTTGTAGAAATGTTGGGGCACTCTTTGAAGTTCTTTTTGTTGGATTGAGCATTATGAATTCGAGATTATTTGGTGTTATTTTAGTACGAACTCTTGGTAGATCGATCGGAAAGAATAGCTTCGAGGTGGTTTCGTACCCTACAAACGATTTCTTCTTATGTTCTCTGCTAGATAGGAACTTTGGAGTGATTCTTCATCGCACTTTGAGGGGTGGTTATATGATCCAATTATATTAGCACTGTTGAGAGATTGCACTAGCGAAAGTACGGACCCTAGGCCTCATTTTCAAGCATTGCAATACCGCTTTTGTGCTCGTTTACTATTTGCTACCCTGCTGTTTTTATTTATTAAGATTATAAAAATATATTTCTACCATCAATATTACACTTTTATCACCATCTCTTTGCCGAACTAGTGCACCTATACAATTTGCCATTTTATTGCGTGTGTTGGTGACATAAGAGATTTCTTGTATTTGATTGCAGGGTTGTTTGAGAGAGACAATCTTCATCCTACTCCTCCCACATATCGATAAACCTTAGGTCATCCACTTGAGGGCAAATTGCTACCGACCTACAAAACTCTGCACTTGGAGGCCCAACACGTGTCTACAAGAATAAAGTTGCGTTGTAGACATCAAGCTCTTTTCTGGCGCCGTTGCCGGGGAGGTGGGTGCTTGAAGGTATATCTTTAGATATTGCAATTTAATCTTTTAGTTTCTTGTTTTATCACTAGTTTGGTTTTATAAAAGAAAACTAAAAAAATGGAATTGAGGTTGCATCATATTATTGATCATCTTTGTAATATCTTTCTTGAAAATGATGGTTCGAAAAAATTGTGCTCAATTGTTAGAAGAGGAAGTCAATAAATGTTTGGCACAAAATATTTTAATGATGAGCACGATTGCAATGTTGTTAGTATGAATTCTTTGGATATCCATGATGCTAATGATATGCAAAGCCATAAGCTTGGGGATGCCATATTTGATAAATATGATATTTTTAGTCCTTCAAGTTTTGATGAGAAAATTTATTATGATGATTGCATGCCTCCTATTTATGATGATTATATTGATGAAAGTGGATATGGAGAGGTCGTGACTTTATTTAATAATGAATCCACTATTGAGGAGGTTGCAATTGATTATGACAACAAAGTTCCTATATATGATGATTATGGTGATGACATGTATGCTATATTGAATAATTATAAACATGAAACTTGTCATCATGATTTTAATTTCCAATCACATGAGAGTTATTTTGTTGAGTTTGCTCCCACAGTTATTAATGAGAATAAATTTGCTTATGTGGAGAGTAATAACATTTCTATGCTTGTGAATCATGAAAAGAATGCTTTATCTGATAGTTATATTGTTGAATTTCTTCATGATGCTACTAAAAATTACTATGAGGGAGGAACTTATGCTTGTAGGAATTGCAATAATATCAAGTTTCCTCTCTATGTGTTGAAAGTTTTGAAGTTATGCTTGTTTTGCCTTCCTATGCTAGTTGATTCTTGTTCCCATAAGTTGTTTGCTCACAAAATCCCTATGTATAGGAAGTGGGTTAGACCTAAATGTGCTAGTCATATGATTCATGATGCTCTCTTCATGTTTCAATTCTTATCTTTTATGCGAGCATCATTGAAATCATCATGCCAAGGAAGGCATTAAGGAAAATCACTTGTTGGGAGACAACCCAACAATTTTACCTACTGTTTTTGTGTGTTCACATGATTAGGCTACTGTAGTAATCATGTTTTATTGCTTTTGTTTCAATAAAGTGCCAAGTAAGACCTTTTGGGATGGCTTATGGTGATAGTTGATTTGATCTTGCTAAAAAATAGAAACTTTTGCGATGAGGAAAATAATTCTCATTTTTAACAGAACTGAAATAAAATTCTGATTCTTTTTGCAGAAGATTAATAGAAAAATTATACAGGTTGTCTTAATTTTTAAGAATTTTTTGAGTAGCAGAAGTATGGTTGGAGTACATATTACTACAGACTGTTCTGTTTTTGACAGATTCTGTTTTCAATGCATAGATTGCTTGTTTTCTAGTTTCTATGGCTTATATTGCTCAATATAAATTGTAGAAATGATATGATACGGTAGGCATTGTGTGATAACAATTATGAATCTTGTCTTTGACAGTACCATAAGTGGAATGGTCTGCTCTTTATCATACTAACCTATCTCACGAAATTCTGTTAAATTTTGTGTGATTGAAGTTTTCAAGTTTTGAGTGAGATGTCAATATGAGGAGAATAAGGAGTGACAAGACCCTAAGCCTGGGGATTCCCGAGGCACCCCAAGGTAATATTTGAACGAAGATCCAAGCAACTAAGCTTGGGGATGCCCTAGAAGGCATCCCCTCTTTCGTCTCCAACATTATCGGTAACCTCACTTGGAGCTATGTTTTCATTCGTAACATGACATGTATTTTGCTTGGAGCATCAATTTTTTTTAGGATTTGCTTTATGTTATTTATAATAATGTTTTGCATCTTTTATTTCAATAAAAGTAGCAATGATAGCCTTTGCGGTGCTTATTTTGCATGTATACATATTGCTGTTTGAAAACAGAAAGTTTACTGATGTTGCAAAAATTCCCTAGAAAAGTCAGAATGTGATAAAATGTTGAAACCTTTTGCAAAATTAGCTCTGATAAATTTTCTACAGTGTGGTAAATTTTCATAAATTTTGGAGTTTAAGAAGTATTGATACTCTTGCATTCTTTATAGACTGTACTGTTTTGGCAGATTGCTGTTATGTTTGCATTGTTTGCATATGTTTGCTTGTTTAATGATTATATTTGAGGATAGGAGTACTAAATATGCAGAGGCATTTAGTATGCAATGTTGAATAATAATTTTAGTGATTTGATACAGTAGAGAATGATAAGGTTTTTGCATTGGTTTATACTAACTTATCTCACGAGTTCTTGTTGAGTTTTGTGTGGATGAAGCTTTTGAGGTTTAGGAAAACCGTGATATGATAAGAATTAAGGAGACACAAAATCTCAAGCTTGGGGATTCCCAAGGAATCCCAAGATAATATTTCGAAAAGTCTCAAGCATCTATGCTTGGGGATGCCCCGGTAGGCATCCCATCTTTCTTCTTCAACAATTATCGGTTAGTATCGATTGAGCCTAAGTTTTTGCTTCTTCACATGATGTGTGCTATCATTGGAATGTCATTTTATTTTGTTTTGCTTGTTGTTTTAATAAAGTACTTGGATCTGAAAGTTTTTAAATAAAACAGAGTCCTCAAATAGTTGCCAGGGAGGCTAAGTAAGCGGCATTCACATCCCATCAACGAAGCTCTTTTCTATGTCATTTACTCTTGTGATTCACTTATATCCTATGAGTAAATTGTTGAATAAATTGAATATTATGAAGTTGAAATCATATCATGCCTAGTGGTAGATTCACATTGGGTTTAGAAAGTGAAATCTTTTGAGGCTCGACAATCACAAAATTGGTCATACAAGCAATTCACGAATAATTAGTATAAGGAAGAGAACTTTCACATATAAATACACTATCATGGAAATATTTTGTGATTGTGAGCCCTGATACGTCTCCAACGTATCTATAATTTTTTATTGTTCCATGCTATTATATTATCCATCTAGGATGTTTTATATGCATATATATATATATATATATATATATATATATATATATATATATATATGCTATTTTATATGATTTTGGGGGCTAACCTATTAACCTAGAGCCCGGTGCCAGTTTCTGTTTTTTCCTTGTTTTTGAGTATCGCAGAAAAGGAATATCAAAAGGAGTCCAATTGACATGAAAATTTACGGAGATCATTTCTGGACCAGAAGAAGCCCACAGAACATCGGAGATGGACCAGAAGAGTCCCGAGGCCACCACGAGGGTGGGGGCGCGCCTTACCTCCCTGGGCGCGCCCCCTGCCTCGTGGTCCCCTCGTGGACCCCCTGACTTGTTCCCGACGCCAACACCTCCTATATATCCCCAAACTTCTAGAACATAACCTAGATCGGGAGTTCCGCCACTGCAAGCCTCCGTAGCCATCGAAAACCAATCTAGACCCGTTTCGGCACCCTGCCGGAGGGGGGAATCCCTCTCCGGTGGCCATCTTCATCATCCCGGTGCTCTCCATGATGAGGAGTGAGTAGTTCACCCTCGGGGCTGAGGGTATGTACCAGTAGCTATGTGTTTGATCTCTCTCTCTCTCTCTCTCGTGTTCTTGATTTTGCACGATCTTGATGTACCGCAAGCTTTGCTATTATAGTTGGATCTTATGGCGTTTCTCCCCCTCTACTCTCTTGTAATGGATTGAGTTTTCCCTTTGAAGTTATCTTATCGGATTGAGTCTTTAAGGATTTGAGAACACTTGATGTATGTCTTGCATGTGTTTATCTGTGGTGACAATGGGATATTCACCTGGTATACTTGATGTATGTTTTGGTGATCAACTTGCGGGTTCTGTGACCTTGTGAACTTATGCATAGGGGTTGGCACATGTTTTCGTATTGACTCTCCGGTAGAAACTTTGGGGGCACTCTTTGAAGTTCTTTGTGTTGGTTGAATAGATGAATCTGAGATTGTTTTATGCATATTGTATAATCATACACACGGATACTTGAGGTGACATTGGAGTATCTAGGTGACATTAGGGTTTTGGTTGATTTGTGTCTTAAGGTGTTATTTTAGTACGCAATCTAGGATAGATCGAACAGAAAGAATAGCTTCGTGTTATTTTACTACGGACTCTTGAATATATCGATCAGAAAGAAAAACTTTGAGGTGGTTTCGTACCCTACAATAATCTCTTCGTTTGTTCTCCGCTATTAGTGACTTTGGAGTGACTCTTTGTTGCATGTTGAGGGATTGTTATATGCTCCAATTATGTTAGTGTTGTTGAGGGAACTTGCACTAGTGAAAGTATGAACCCTAGGCCTTGTTTCAACGCATTGCAATACCGTTTGTGCTCACTTATCATTAGTTACCTTGCTGTTTTTAAATTGTCAGATTACAAAAACCTATATCTACCATCCATATTGCACTTGTATCACCATCTCTTCGCGGAACTAGTGCACCTATACAATTTACCATTATATTGGGTGTGTTGGGGACACAAGAGACTCTTTGTTATTTGGTTGCAGGGTTGTTTGAGAGAGACCATCTACATCCTACGCCTCCCACGGATTGATAAACCTTAGGTCATCCACTTGAGGGAAATTTGTTATTATCCTACAAACCTCTGCACTTGGAGGCCCAACAACGTCTACAAGAAGAAGGTTGTGTAGTAGACATCAAGCTCTTTTCTGGCGCCGTTGCCGGGGAGGTTAGCACTTGAAGGTATATCTTTAGATCTTGCAATCGAATCTTTTAGTTTCTTGTTTTATCACTAGTTTAGTCTATAAAAGAAAACTACAAAAAATGGAATTAAGGTTGCCTCATATGCTTCATCTTTTTAATGTCTTTCGTGAAAATAAGGATTCTGATAATTGTGCCAAAGTGTTAGAAGAAAAATGTACTAAAATATTTGGCACTAAATCTTTGGATGATGAGCATGATTGCAATGTTGTTAGTATGAATTCTTTGAATACTCATGAAGCTAATGATATGCAAAGCCACAAGCTTAGGGATGCTATGTTTGATGAAGATGATATTTTTTTCCGAGTTTTGATGAGCAAATTTATTATGATGAAAGCATCCCTCCTATCTATGATGATTATTGTGATGATACGTATGCTATAAAGAATAATGATATCCATGAAACTTGTCACCATGATTTTAACTTTCAATTGGATTATGCCTCACATTATAGTTATTTTGTTGAGTTTGCTCCCACTACTATTCATGAGAAGAAACTTGCTTATGTGGAGAGTAATAAAAATTCTATGCTTGTAGATCATGAAAAGGATGTTTTATGTGATGGTTATATTGTTGAATTCATTCATGATGCGACTGAAAATTATTATGAGAGAGGAACATATGCTTTTACATATTGCAATAATATCAAGTTTCCTCTCTATGTGTTGAAAATCTTGAAGTTATCCTTGTTTTACTTTCCTATGCAAGTTGATTCTTGTTCCCACAAGTTGTTTGCTCACAAAATCCCTATGCATAGGAAGCCAGCTAGGCTTAAATGTGCTAGTTATATCCTTCATGATGCTCTCTTTATGTTCCAATTCCTATCTTTTATGTGAGCATCATTGTCATCATCATGCCTAGCTAGAGGCGTTAAACGATAGCGCTTGTTGGGAGGCAACCCAATTTTATTTTTGTTCCTGTTTAGTAATAAATAATTTATCTAGCCTCTGTTATGATTATGTTTTTATGTTTTAATTAGTGTTTGTGCCAAGTAAAGACTTTAGGATCTTCTTGGGTGATTGTTGTTTGATCGTGCTGATAAAAACAGAAAGTATGTGCTCACGCAAATAATTTTCACTTTTTACAAGAGAGCGATAAAATACCAATTCCAACTGCAGTAGATCAATATACAAATTTTCCTGGTCGTACAAATTTTTCAGAATTTTTGGAGTTACAGAAGTATTCGAAGTCTCCAGATTACTACAGTCTGTTCTGTTTTTGACAGATTCTATTTTCATTGTGTTGTTTGCTTATTTTGATGAATCTATGAGTAGTATCGGAGGGTATGAACCATAGAGAAGTTGGAATACAGTAGATATTACACCAATATGAATTTAGAATGAGTTCAGAACAGTACCTAAGTGGTAATTTATTTTCTTATGCTAACGGAACTTACAAATTTTCTGTTAAGTTTTGTGTTGTGAAGTTTTCAAGTTTTGGGTAAAGATTCGATGGACTATGGAATAAGGATTGGCAAGAGCCTAAGCTTGGGGATTCCCAAGGCACCCCAAGGTAATATTCAAGGACAACCAAGAGCCTAAGCTTCGGGATGCCCCGGATGGCATCCCCTCTTTCGTCTTCGTTCATGGTAACTTTACTTGGAGCTATATTTTTATTCACCACATGATATGTGTTTTGCTTGGAGCGTCATTTTATTTTCTTTTGTTTTGCTTGCTGTTTGAATAAATACCAAGATCTGAAATTCTTAAATGATAAAGAGTCTTCACATAGTTGCATAATTATTCAACTACTCATTGATCTTCACTTATATCTTTTGGAGTAGTTTGTCATTTGCTCTAGTGCTTCACTTTTATATTTTTAGAGCACGGCGGTGGTTTTATTTTGAAGAAATAGATGAACTCTCATGCTTCACTTATATTATTTTGAGAGTCTTTTAGAACAGCATGGTAATTTGCTTTGGTTATAAAATTAGTCATACTATGATGGGTATTCAAGATGGATATAATAAAAACTTTCATATAGAGTGCATTGAATACTATGAGATGTTTGATACTTGATAATTGTTTTGAGATATAAAGATGGTAATATTAGAGTCGTGCTAGTTGAGTAATTGTGAAATTGAGAAATACTTGTGTTGAGGTTTGCAAGTCCTGTAGCATGCATGTATGGTAACCGTTGTGTGACAAATTTGAAGCATGAGGTGTTCTTTGATTGATTTCCTTGTGAGTGGCGGTCGGGGACGAGCGATGGTCTTTTCCTACCAATCTATCCCCCTAGGAGCATGCGTGTAGTGCTTGGTTTTGATGACTTGTAGATTTTTGCAATAAGTATGTCAGTTCTTTATGACTAATGCTGAGTCCATGGATTATACGCACTCTCACCCTTCCATCATTGCTAGCCTCTTCGGTACCATGCATTGCCCTTTCTCGCCTTGAGAGTCAGTGCAAACTTCGCCGGTGCATCCAAACCCCGTGATATGATATGCTCTATCACACATGAGCCTCCTTATATCTTCCTCAAAACAGCCACCATACCTACCTATTATGGCATTTCCATAGCCATTCCGAGATATATTGCCATGCAACTTTCCACCGCTCCGTTTATTATGACACGCTTCATCATTGTCATATTGCCTTGCATGATCATGTAGTTGACATCGTATTTGTGGCAAATCTGAAGGAAATATGCCCTAGAGGCAATAATAAAGTTATTATTTATTTCCTCATATCATGATAAATGTTTATTATTCATGCTAGAATTGTATTAACTGGAAACATAATACATGTGTGAATACATAGACAAACATAGTGTCACTAGTGTCCCTCTACTTGACTAGTTCGTTGATCAAAGATGGTTGAGTTTCCTAGCCATAGACATGAGTTGTCATTTGATTAACGAGATCACATCATTAGTAGAATGACGTGATTGACTTGACCCATTTCGTTAGCTTAGCACTTGATCGTTTTAGTTTACTGCTATTGCTTTCTTCATGACTTATACATGTTCCTATGACTATGAGATTATGCAACTCCCGATTACCGGAGGAACACTTTGTGTGCTACCAAACGTCCCAACGTAACTGGGTGATTATAAAGGTGCTCTACAAGTGTCTCCGATGGTACTTGTTGAGTTGGCATATATCAAGAATAGGATTTGTCACTCCGATTGTCGGAGAGGTATCTCTGGGCCCTCTCAGTAATGCACATCACTATAAGCCTTGCAAGAAATGTGACTAATGAGTTAGTTGCGGGATGATGCATTACAGAACGAGTAAAGAGACTTGCCGGTAACGAGATTGAGCTAGGTATTGAGATATCGACGATCAAATCTTGGGCAAGCAACATACCAGTGACAAAGGGAACAATGTATATTGTTATGCGATTTGACCGATAAAGATCTTCATAGAATATGTAGGAACCAATATGAGCATCTAGGTTCTGCTATTGGTTATTCACTGGAGACGTGTCTCGGTCATGTCTACATAGTTCTCGAACCCGTAGGGTCCGCACGCTTAAAGTTCTATGACGATCGGTATTATGAGTTTATATGTTTTGATGTACTGAAGATAGTTCGGAGTCCCAGATATGATCACGGACATGACGAGGAGTCTCGAAACGGCCGAGACATATAGATTGATATATTGGAAGCCTACATTTGGACATCGGAAGAGTTTCGGGTGAAATCAGGATTTTACCGGAGTGCCGGAGGGGTTACCGAAACCCCTCGGGGGTTAATGGGCCTTGTTGGGCCCTAGTGGAGAGAGAGGGGCCGGCCAGGGCAGGCCGCGCACCCCCTCCCCCTCTGGTCCGAATTGGACTAGGAAGGGGGGGGGGGCGCCCCCTTTCCTTCTCCTTCTCCCCCTTCCTTTCCCCCTCCTAGTAGGAGTAGGACTCCTCTTTCCTACTCCTACTAGGAGGAGGACTCCTCCTCCTGGTGCCCTACAGGGCCGGCCGGCCTCCCCCCTTGATCCTTTATATATGCGGGCATGGGGCACCCTAGACAAAACAAGTCGATAATTGATCTCTCCCAGCCGTGTGCGGTGCCCCCTCCACCATAATCCACCTCGGTCATACTATGGCGGTGCTTAGGCGAAACCCTGCACGGTAGCTTCATCAACATCGTCACCACGCCGTCGTGCTGACAAAACTCTACCTTAAGCTCTACTGGATCGTGAGTTCGCGGGACGTCACCGAGCTGAACGTGTGCTGAACGCGGAGGTGATGTACGTTCAGTACTGAGGATCGGTCGATCATGAAGACGTACGACTACATCAACCGCGTTGTCATAACGCTTCCGCTTAACGGTCTACGAGGGTACGTGGACGACTCTCCCCTCTCGTTGCTATGCATCACCATGATCTTGCATGTGCGTAGGAATTTTTTTGAAATTACTACGTTCCCCAATAGTGGTATCAGAGCCAGGTTTATGCGTAGATGTTATATGCACGAGTAGAACACAAGTGAGTTGTGGGCGATACAAGTCATACTGCTTACCAGCATGTCGTACTTTGGTTCGGCAGTATTGTTGGATGAAGCGGCCTAGACCGACATTACGCGTACGCTTACACGAGACTGGTTCTACAGACGTGCTTTGCACACAGGTGGCTGGCGGGTGTCAGTTTCTCCAACTTTAGTTGAACCGAGTGTGGCTACACCCGGTCCTTGAGAAGGTTAAAACAACACTAACTTGACGAACTATCTTTGTGGTTTTTATGCGTAGGTAAGAACGGTTCTTGCTCAGCCCGTAGCAGCCACGTAAAACTTGCAACAACAAAGTAGAGAACGTCTAACTTGTTTTTGCAGGGCATGTTGTGATGTGATATGGTCAAGACATGTTGCTATATTTATTGTATGAGATGATCATGTTTTGTAACGGAGTTATCGGCAACTGGCAAGAGCCATATGGTTGTCGCTTTATTGTATGCAATGCAATTGCCCTGTAATTGCTTTACTTTATCACTAAGCGGTAGCGATAGTCGTAGAAGCAATAGATGGCGAGACGACAACGATGCTACGATGGAGATCAAGGTGTCGCGCCGGTGACGATGGTGATCATGATGGTGCTTTGGAGATGGAGATCAAAGGCACAAGATGATGATGGCCATATCATATCACTTATATTGATTGCATGTGATGTTTATCCTTTACGCATCTTATTTTGCTTTGTTTGACGGTAGCATTATAAGATAATCTATCACTAAATTTCAAGGTAAAAGTGTTCTCCCTGAGTATGCACCGTTGCCAAAGTTCATCATGCCGAGACACCACGTGATGATCGGGTGTGATAAGCTCAACATTCATCTACAACGGGTGTAAGACAATTTTACACACGCAGAATACTCGGGTTAAACTTGATGAGCCTAACATATGCAGATATGGCCTCGGAACACTGAGACCGAAAGGTCGAGCGTGAATCATATAGTAGATATGATCAACATAGTGATGTTCACCATTGAAAACTACTCCATCTCACGTGATGATCGGTTATGGTTTAGTTGATATGGATCACGTGATCACTTAGATGATTAGAGGGATGTCTATCTAAGTGGGAATTCTTAAGTAATATGATTAATTGAACTTAAATTTATCATGAACTTAGTACATGATAGTATTTTGCTTGTCTATGTTATTGTAGATAGATGGCACGTGCTATTGTTCCATTGAATTTCAATGCATTCCTTGAGAGAGCAAAGTTGAAAGATGATGGTAGCAACTACACAGACTGAGTCCGTAACTTGAGGATTATCCTCATTGCTGCACAGAAGAATTACGTCCTGGAAGCACCACTAGGTGCTAGGCCTGCTGCAGATGCTGCTAATGACGTTAAGAACGTCTGGCAGAGTAAAGCTGATGAATACTAGATAGTTCAGTGTGCCATGATTTACGGCTTAGAACCGGGACTTCAACGATGTTTTGAACGTCATGGAGCATATGAGATGTTCCAGGAGTTGAAGTTAATATTTCAAGAAAATGCCCGGATTGAGAGATATGAAGTCTTCAATAAGTTCTACAGCTGCAAGATGGAGGAGAATAGTTCTGTCAGTGAACATATACTCAGAATGTCTAGGGTACCATAACCACTTGACTCAACTGGGAGTTAATCTTCCTATTGATAGTGGCATTGATAGAGTTCTTCAATCACTGCCACCAAGCTACAAGAGCTTCGTGATGAACTATAATATGCAAGGGATGGATAAGACGATTCCCGAGCTCTTCACAATGCTAAAAGCTGCGGAGGTAGAAATCAAGAAGGAGCATCAAGTTTTGATGGTCAACAAGACCACCAGTTTCAAGAAAAAGGGTGAAGGGAGGAAGAAAGGGAACTTCAAGAAGAACGACAAACAAGTTGCTGCTCAAGAGAAGAAACCCAAGTCTGGACCTAAGCCTGAGACTGAGTGGTTCTACTGCAAAGGGATTGGTCACTGGAAGCGGAACTGCCCCAAGTATTTGGCGGATAAGAAGGATGGAAAGGTGAACAAAGGGACTACAGATTAAGCGAAGACTGGCTAAGGACGAGGTGACGATGCGCATGGGAAATGGTTCCAAAGTCGATGTGATCGCCGTGAGCACGCTACCTCTACATCTACCTTCGAGATTAATTTTAGACCTGAATAATTGTTATTTGGTGCCATCGTTAAGCATGAACATTATATCTGGATCTTGTTTGATGCGAGACGGTTTTTTGTTTAAATCTGAGAATAATGGTTGTTCTATTTATATGAGTAATATCTTTTATGGTCATGCACCCTTGAAGAGTGGTCTATTTTGTGTTGAATCTTGATAGTAGTGATACACATATTCATAATGTTGAAGCCAAAAGATGCATAGTTGATAATGATAGTGCAACTTATTTGTGGCACTGCCATTTGGGTCATATTGGTGTAAAGCGCATGAAGAAACTCCATACTAATGGACTTCTGGAATCACTTGATTATGAATCACTTGGTACTTGCGAACCATGCCTCATGGGCAAGATGACTAAAATGCCGTTCTCCAGAACAATGGAGCGAGCAACGGATTTGTTGGAAATCATACATATGTATGTGGTCCGATGAATATTGAGGCTCGCGGCGGGTATCGTTATTTTCTCACCTTCAGAGATGATTTGAGCAGATATGGGTATATCTACTTAATGAAACATAAGTCTAAAACAT
This sequence comes from Triticum dicoccoides, assembly GCF_002162155.2. Classification (NCBI taxonomy): domain Eukaryota; kingdom Viridiplantae; phylum Streptophyta; class Magnoliopsida; order Poales; family Poaceae; genus Triticum; species Triticum dicoccoides. The sequence goes on along the minus strand of NC_041392.1, from coordinate 452,440,032 downwards.
TTGAAAAGTTCAAAGAATGTCAGAGTGAAATGGAAAATCATCGTAACAAGAAAATAAAATTTATACAATCTGATCGTGGAGGAGAATATTTGAGTTACGAGTTTGCTCTACATTTGAAACAATGCGGAATAGTTTCGCAACTCACGCCACCCGGAACACCAGAGCGTAATGGTGTATCCGAATGTTGTAATCGTACTTTACTGGATATGGTGCAATCTATGATGTCTCTTACTGATTTACCGCTATCTTTTGGGGTTATGCTTTAGAGACAGATGCATTCACGTTAAATAGGGCACCATCAAAATCCGTTGAGATGACGCCTTGCGCGTTGTGGTTTGGCAAGAAACCGAAGTTGTCGTTTCTTAAAGTTTGGGAATGCGATGCTTATGTGAAAAAGCTTCAACCTGATAAGCTCGAACCCAAATCCGAGAAATGTGTCTTCATAGGATACCCAAAGGAGACTGTTGGGTACACCTTCTATCACAGATCCAAAGGCAAGACATTCGTTGCTAAGAATGGATCCTTTCTAGAGAAGGAGTTTCTCTTGAAAGAAGTGAGTGGGAGGAAAGTAGAAATTGATGAGGTAACTGTACCTGCTGCCTTATTGGAAAGTAGTTCATCACAGAAATCGGTTCCTGTGACACCTACACCAATAAGTGAGGAAGCAAATGATAATGATCATGAAACTTCAGATCAAGTTACTACCGAACCTCGTAGGTCAACCAGAGTAAGATCCACACTAGAGTGGTATGGTAATCCTGTTCTGGAAGTCATGTTACTTGACCATGATGAACCTACGAACTATGAAGAAGCGATGGTGAGCCCAGATTCGGCAATATGGCTTGAGGCCATGAAATCTGAGATAGGATCCATGTATGAGAACAAAGTATGGACTTTGGTTGACTTGCCCGATAATCGGTAAGCCATCGAGAATAAATGGATCTTCTAGAATAAGACTGACGCTGACGGTAATGTTAATGTCTACAAAGCTCAACTTGTTGCGAAAGGTTTTCAACTAGTTCAAGGAGTTGACTACGATGAGACTTTCTCACCCGTAGCGATGCTTAAGTCTATCCGAATCATGTTAGCAATTGCCGCATTTTATGATTATGAAATTTGGCAAATGGATGTCAAAACTGCATCCCTGAATGGATTTCTGGAAGAAGAGTTGTATATGATGCAACCAGAAGGTTTTGTCGATCCAAAGGGACCTAACAAAGTGTGCAAGCTCCAGCGATCCATTTATGGACTGGTGCAAGCCTCTCGGAGTTGGAATAAACGTTTTGATAGTGTGATCAAAGCATATGGTTTTATACAGACTTTTGGAGAAGCCTGTATTTACAAGAAAGTGAGTGGGAGCTTTGTAGCATTTCTAATATTATATGTGGATGACATATTGCTGATTGGAAATGACATAGAATTTCTGGATAGCATAAAAGGATACTTGAATAAGAGTTTCTCAATGAAAGACCTCGGAGAAGCTGCTTATATATTGGGCATCAAGATCTATAGAGATAGATCAAGACACTTAATAGGACTTTCACAAAGCACATACCTTGATAAAGTTTTGAAAAGGTTCAAAAAGGATCAAGCAAAGAAAGGGTTCTTGCCTGTGTTACAAGGTGTGAAGTTGAGTAAGACTTAATGCCCGACCACCTCAGAAGATAGAGAGAAAATGAAAAGTGTTCCCTATGCTTCAGCCATAGGCTCTATCATGTATGCAATACTGTGTACCAGACCTGATGTGTGCCTTGCTATTAGTTTAGCAGGGAGGTACCAAAGTAATCCAGGAGTGGATCACTGGACAGCGGTCAAGAACATCCTGAAATACCTAAAAAGGACTAAGGATATGTTTCTCGTTTATGGAGGTGACAAAGAGCTCGTCGTAAATGATTACGTCGATGCAAGCTTTGACAGTGATCCGAACAATTCTAAATCGCAAACCGGATACGTGTTTATATTGAACGGTGGAGCTATCAGTTAGTGCAGTTCTAAACAAAGCGTTGCGGCGGGATCTACGTGTGAAGCGGAGTACATAGCTGCTTCGGAAGCAGCAAATGAAGGAGTTCATATCCGATCTAGGTGCCATACCTAGTGCATCGGGTCCAATGAAAATCTTTTGTCACAATACTGGTGCAATTGCCTTGGCAAAGGAATCCAGATTTCACAAGAGAACCAAACACATCAAGAGACGCTTAAATTCCATCCAGGATCAAGTCCAGTTGGGAGACATAGAGAAATGCAAGATACAACGGGTCTGAATGTTGCAGACCCGCTGACTAAGCCTCTTCCATGAGCAAAACATGATCAACACCAAGACTGCATGGGTGTTAGAATCATTACTGTGTAATCTAGATTATTGACTCTAGTGCAAGTGGGAGACTGAAGGAAATATGCCCTAGAGGCAATAATAAAGTTATTATTTATTTCCTCATATCATGATAAATGTTTATTATTCATGCTAGAATTGTATTAACCGGAAACATAATACATGTGTGAATACATAGGCAAACTTAGTGTCACTAGTGTGCCTCTACTTGACTAGTTCATTGATCAAAGATGGTTGAGTTTCCTAGCCATAGACATGAGTTATCATTGATTAACGGGATCACATCATTAGTAGAATGATGTGATTAACTTGACCCATTTCGTTAGCTTAGCACTTGATCATTTTAGTTTACTGCTATTGCTTTCTTCATGACTTATACATGTTCCTATGACTATGAGATTATGCAACTCCCGATTACCAGAGGAACACTTTGTGTGCTGCCAAATGTCACAATGTAACTGGGTGATTATAAAGGTGCTCTACAGGTGTCTCTGATGGTACTTGTTGAGTTGGCATACCTTTGTGTAGCGACCCGACCTCAAACGGTCAGGTCTCTGTGCTTCAGTGTCATCCCTGGATCGGTAATGCTGACCCACACAGTACTCGAGGATTTATGACAGAGTAGCAATCACACACTTATTACATCGGATGTCTCAAAAGAGAACTTATTACAATAAATATGGCTTAAGGCCATCTAATACGATAACAGCGGAAGGCTTGGAAGATAAAGTGAGTCCATCAACTCCAACGGCATAGCTGAGCTGCACGGCAATGACCTAATGAACCTTACTCCTCGTCTGAAAAGTCTGTAACATAATACGTTGCAGCCGAAAAACGGGTCAGCACATGGAATATGCTGGCAAAGTAACACAGTAGAGCAAGAACCGAATAATGCTATCACTACATGCATATTTGGCTGGTGGAAAGCTCTATGGTTATGGTTTTTGTGAAAAGCCAATTTTTCCCTACAACAAAGGAATATATTTTATTTAACTATCATGGTAGTTGAAACATCATTGAGAAGGTTCCTACAACTCAATCCCAATTAAAGTAATTATCAACCCAACAATATTAGTTTAGAGTGATGAGATACTTATGATACTCCAAGTACTAGATACTCAAGATGTCCATAACTGGGGACACAGCTAACCATGATTAGTTTATACACTCTGTATAGGTTTTCGCACTTTTCCCCACAAGACTCGATCTCCTCCGTTGGATTTTCTCGCACTACATGGTGTTTGAGAAATGGATGACTGAGACACAGTCTTTCAGAAGCATTAACCCCTTACTTCGGGCAGACCATACCAACCTACATCCCTCTACCCGCTGATCCACCTCTTCGGGAGCTTCACGCAACTTACTCAACTATGCTAGAGCCCATAATAGCTTGTGGCTGCACATGGAAGTTTCTAGCATGAAAATATCTCAGTTCCCTTTGAGCCTGGGTGGCGGACCATAGGATTATCACACAGGTACTCCGAGATATCCTAGGACAACGCTGGATTCCCCAGGTGCCCAACAAACAATCCACCCAGGTGTGTATTCAAGTTGCCACCTTAAGTTGAACCATTAATTAACAATCTCACATTTGTCATGGATTTCACTCACCCAACCACGTCTACGAGCATAGCATAGCAATAAAAGCAATACGTAGAAGTAACTCCCGTGGGTTTGAATATAACAGGGCAATAGGTTCTACCTCATCAACTACTTCCCAACCCACATGTTAATCACATCCTAACCATGCAATGTTTGAGAATTGGAACTAATGCATAAAAACTGGGTGATAAAGGGGTATGATCAAAGTGTTACTTGCCTTGCTGATGATCCGCAAAACCTAGGGACTCGTAGTAGCACGCTTCGCACTCCGGGTGTTCTATCGCAAACAAAGAATAGCATACATAAGCAATCAACAAAATAAACATGGGTAAAACTCGAATAAGAAGATCTAACTAGAAAGTACAACTTAAGAAATCCGGTTTGCGAAAAGAATCAAATCAAACGGAGCAACGAAACTCAAACTGCGAAAGAAACAAGATCTGTTTACTAATCTGGACTAAGGTCAAATTTTACAGTAGCAAAAGCTTGTTCAAGTTGGTTAAACGGAAAGAGGGTTTCGAGGTGAAGATCTAGGCACTTGAATCGCCTGATTCCGACAAACGAGCGAAAAGATAAACTAAAACGAAAATCGGATCAGAAATCGTGATTGAAAATAATCGCGGAAAATCCGAGAAAAAGAAAACTGACAAACAGGATAACGGACGAGCATTCGTTGTCTGCGGCTAACGAGTGAACACGTTCGTTAAGACAAATGTATGGACGAACATCCGCAAAGTAACTAAACCGAGAAAAACCAGCGAACTGATTTAAACAAAATGAACTAGGGTTTCTAAAAAATGGATCGGTTTTCTAGAGAAAACCGTCGGCGGCGGCGGCGGTGTATACCTCTGGCTCTGGCCGCTTCCACGGCGGGGCGGTGAGGTGCGGCGGAAGCGGCGAGGTGGCGGCGAGCGGCGGCGGCGGCGGCTTGCGGGCGGCGGGGCGGAGGGCCGCGGCTTGGGGTCCAAGGGGCCCCGGGCTCCGGCTTATAAGGGGAGGGGCGGCGGCGGCTTGGAGGAGGGGGCAAGGCAGCGCGGGGCGGAGTCCCGGCCGGACTCAGCGCGGGAGGCATCGGCGAGGCAGGCGGGCCGGTGGCCTGGCTCGGCTGGGCCTTGTCCCAGTCAGGCGCTGCGCGTTTTTTTAAAATAATTTCGCCGAAACCAAATAAATCCTAGAAAATAAAATAAAAATCTAAAAAGGCCAAAACAAAATTTTCACCGTCTAAATAAAATATTTAGAACAAGATGAACATTTCTTGCCCTAAAATGCGACTTTGAAAAACGTGCAATTTTCCTAATTCATATAAAATAGCAATAAACTCCGGATGAAATCAAATATTTGATTTTAATCCTTTTCCACCAATATTTCATTTATTTTGGAGAAGTCATATTATCTCCTCTCATATATTTTAATATGAAATATTTTCGGAGAGAAAAATAATTAAAACCAAAAATCCTCGTTTCAATATTTGATAAAACTCAAATATGAAAACAGGGAAATCCCCAACTCTCTCTGAGGGTCCTTGGGTTGCTTAGGATTTCGAGGATCAAGCCAAAATGCAATAAAATATGATATGCAATGATGACCTGTGTATAACATTCCAAATTGAAAATTTGGGATGTTACAAACCTACCCCCCTTAAGATGAATCTCGCCCTCAAGATTCGGGTTGGCTAGAGAATAGCTGTGGGTGGTCTTTGCGAAGATCATCCTCTCGTTTCCATGTGGCTTCATCCTCGGTAAGGTGGCTCCACTGAACTTTGCAAAAGTTGATAACCTTGTTGCGGGTGACTTGGCTGGCAAATTCGAGAATCCTGACTGGCTTCTCCTCGTAGGTCAAATCACTGTCCAACTGAATCGCCTCCAAGGGTACTGTATCTCTTAACGGTATGTCGGCCATCTCAGCATGACACTTCTTCAGCTGTGAAACATGAAATACATCATGAACTCCTGTCAATCCTTCAGGTAACTCCAACTTGTAGGCAACTTCTCCCATACGTTCCAAAATTCGATACGGTCCTACAAATCTCGGGGCTAACTTTCCCTTAACTCCAAAACGTTTCACTCCTCGCAGGGGTGACACTCACAGATTCCAATTTCATAGGTTTTTCCTTGCATTTCGAATCTGCATAACTCTTCTGCCTAGACTGAGCTATCTTCAATCTATCTCGGATCAACTTAACTTTCTCTTCAGACTCTTTGATCAAATATGGTCCAAACAACTGTCGGTCTCCAACTTCATCCCACATCAACAGTGTGCTGCACCTTCGTCCATACAGGGCTTCGAACGGTGCCATCTTCAAACTGGCTTGATAGCTATTGTTATATGAGAACTCCGTGTAGGGAAAATTGTCATCCCAACTAGATCCATAATCTAGCACACATGCCATCAACATATCCTCTAGAATCTGGTTGACTCTCTTGGTCTGTCCATCTGTCTGCGGGTGAAAAGTTGTACTGAACTCCAACCTTGTCCCCAAAGTTTGGTGCAGCTGATGCCAAAACTTTGAAGTAAACTGTGTTCCTCTGTCTGATACAATTGTCCTCGGAACTCCATGCAGACATACGATCCTGGTCATATATATCTTGGCCAACTTTGCACTTGTATAGGTGGTTTTCACCGGGATAAAGTGAGCCACTTTGGTCAAGCGATCACTACTACCCGTATAGAATCATATCCTGATTTGGTCCTGGGTAATCCGGTGATGAAGTCCATGCCAAGTTTATCCCACTTCCATTCGGGTATTGGCATAGGCTGTAACAACCCTGCTGGCTTTTGATGCTCAGCCTTCACTCTCTAACATACATCACATACGGCTACATACTCGGCAATATCCTTCTTCATACCAGTCCACTAGAAACGTTCCTTCAAATCCAAATACATCTTGGTGTTTCCGGGGTGTATCGAGTATAGTTAGTCATGAGCCTCCTGAAGTATTAACTTCCCGATCTCTGTGTTATTGGGCACATAAACACGGTCCTAGAACCATAAGATGTCGTGCTCATCCTCACAAAAACCTTTGGCCTTTCCTTTGCTCATTCTCTCTTTTATCTCAGCAACCTTTTTGTCATCCTTCTAAGCTTCTCGAATCTTTCCTAACAATGTAGACTGAACCTCCATTGTTGCAACAAAACCTCTAGGAACAATCTCCAATCGAAGTTCCCTGAGATCCTCTGCTAACTCCTTTGGCAATCCCGTGCTCACTAGGGTATTAGCATAACTCTTCCGGCTCAAGGCATCTGCTACGACATTGGCCTTGCCTGGATGATAGTGAAGCTTCATGTCATAATCCTTTATAAGCTCCAACCATCTCATCTGCCTAAGGTTCAGCTCCTTCTGTGTGAAAATGTACTTCAAACTCTTATGATCCGTGTACACATCACAACGATTTCCAATAAGGTAATGTCTCCAGGTCTTCAACGCATGCACTACGACAGCCAACTCCAAATCATGCGTGGCATAATTCAACTCGTGCGGTTTCAGTTGTCGCGAGGCATAAGAAACAACTCTTCCGTCCTGCATAAGCACACTTCCAAGTCCTAGGCGAGAGGCATCGCAATACACTTGAAACTCCTTGCGTATATCCGGCAGAATCAGCACTGGGGCTGTAGTCAAACGTTTCTTTAACTCCTGAAAACTCGCTTCACATTCTTCTGTCCATTTAAGTTTGGTATCCTTCTTCAATAACTCCGTCATTGGCTTCGCAATTTTGGAAAAATTCTCAGTGGATCTCTGATAGTATCCTGTGAGTCCAAGAAAACTGCGGATCTCTCTAACTGAAGTGGGTGCTAACCATTTAGTGACTGACCGAACCTTGGTAGGATCTACTGCTACACCTTCTCCTGATATAACATGTCCAAGGAATCCAACTTCCTTCAGCCAAAACTCGCATTTGGTGAACTTGGCATACAACTGATGTTCCCTGAGTTTCTCGAGAACTAAACGCAAATGCTCTTCGTGCTCCTCCTCGTTCTTCGAGTATACCATTATGTCATCAATGAACACCACAACGAACTTATCCAAATGTTCCATGAACACTTTGTTCATCATGCTCATGAAGTAGGCAGGGGCGTTAGTCAGTCCAAATGACATGACCATATATTCATACAACCCGTACCGTGTGGTGAATGTTGTCTTTGGTATGTCCTTCTCTCGTATCTTCAGCTGGTGATATCCAGATCGCAAATCGATCTTTGAAAGCACCTTAGCTCCTTGCAACTGGTCGAACAAATCATTGATCATCGGCAGTGGGTATTTGCTCTTGATCGTCACCTCATTTAACGCTCGATAATCAACAACCATTCTTAGAGACGTATCCTTCTTCTCGACCAAAAGCACTGGGGCTCCCCATGGTGAGAAGCTCCATCGAATGTAACCTTTCTCCAATAACTCCTTGATCTGTTTCTTAATATCCTCCAGATCATTTGTGGGCATCCGATTGGGTCTCTTTGATATAGGCCCGGTTCCTGGCAATAGCTCTATCAAAAACTCGATGTCTCGATCCGGTGGCATGCCTGGTAACTCCTCTGGAAAAACATCTGGGTAACCCTTGACTACAGGCACTTCCTCCTGAACCACTCCCATGAGGGTATTTAATTGGCTACTCCTTGGCTCATGCCTAGACACATACTTGATCCTTTTTCCCTCAAGGGTGGTGAGACAAATTGACTTACTAACACAGTCAATGCTTCCTCCATACTTTGACATCCAGTCCATTCCAAATATCACATCCAATCCTTGTGACTCCAAGATTATTAGGTCGGGCGGAAAAACATGGCTACCAATGGTTAAGGGTATCTGGTCGCACCATCGACTAGCCATATACTCTGCTCCAGGTGAACTCACTAACAGATGGGTCCTAAGGGTTTGGGTTGGTAGTTTAAACTTATCCACAAATTCCCTTGATATGTATGAATGTGATGCACCAGTATCAAAAAGAACAAGGGAGGTAAAAGACTTAACCAAAAACTTACCAATAACCGCGTCTGGCTGCTCTTCAACCTCCTCCACGTTGACGTGGTTCACTTGTCCTTTATTGAATGGATTGGGCTTCTTTCCAGCACTCCCATTGCAGTTTCCATTCTTCGCTTCAGGGCACTCCATGGCATAGTGTTCAATCTTCCCGCACTTGAAACAAGTAACGTGGCTTAGGTCTCTCTTCACGGGTGTGGCTGGATTGGAGCGATTCTGATTGTTGCTTGCTCCATTCCCATTCCCATTCCTTGGGTCAGTATGATTATGGTTACTTCCTCCATTGTGAGTGTGGCCTCCATGGTTATGAACAAGTCCTCCCGAGTTCAGGGTTAGGCGAGGCTTCTGCTGAGCTCCTGAATTATACCTTCCTTGTCCATACTTCCTCTTACGGCTCTCAATTTGCTGCTGCTTCCCTTCAATCATAAGAGCCTATCTACAAACTCTTGGTAGTTGTTGAATGTTGCCACCATCAACTACATTCTCATCTCATCATTCAGACCTTCCATAAACTTCTCCTGCTTTGCGGCATCTGTGGCCACATCATCAGGGGCATAATGAGATAACTTGCTAAACTTATCCACGTACTGAGCCACAGTACGGTTCGCCTGGCGTAAGTTGCGAAACTCACGCTTCTTCATACTCATAGCTCCAGTTGAGACATGGGCTGTACGGAAAGCTTGCTGAAACTGATCCCATGTAACAGTGGCTATAGGGTAGGTGACAGTGTAATTCTCCCACCATGAGGCTGCTGGTCCATCCAACTGATGTGTGGCAAAACGCACCTTCTCAGCATCGGTACATCCTGCAGTGGTTAACTCCCTTCCAATCCTGTGGAGCCAATCATCTGCCACTATCAGTTTGGTGCTACTAGAAAACACCGGCGGCTGCAACCTCAGAAAGCGGGCTAAGTTATCAACTGGTGGTGGTGGCGGTGGATTGTTGTTGTTGTTAATGTTGTTGCCTTGGTTCTGAACTAACAACTGCATCAGGGTATTCTGCTGCTGGATCAATTGAGTGAGCTCCGGTGGGAAAGTAAATCCGGGGTCACGTCTCTAAGGCATCTGATGGGTTTAGAGGGGAGAGATTAGAATAGAATGAGGTCTAATGAGAAAACACTACCCATATGCACATGAGACAAACACAAACATTTCACTCAATCAGTCAAGCAAGGGCATACAATCGATCTAACTATCGTTACAAAAGTGCTCGGACTATACTATTTACATCGTGGAATACTACTACTGATGTGGTGGTCTACTAAAAATATTCTTCGGTTGAAGACTCCATGATGTCTGCTCCAGCTTCGTCTTCATATTCATCATCACTATTGTCGGGGTCCGAGTCGGTGTCGTCGATGATAATGTAGTCCTCTGGGCAAATCTCCTTGGGTTCTTCGTCTTCTCCTCCTGGTGCGGGGTCTCCCAGGAATACTCCTAGCTTCCTTTCTAGATCATCATTGTTCTCCACTAGTACGACGATTTCCTCCTCATAATCTTCGCGTGTAGCTTTAAGTTCTTCCTCCAGTTCCGTGATCCTAGTCATTGCTTTCTTCAGGTCTATCATTCCTGTGCACATCTGGTTCTCCTGGCGATGAATGTGTTGGTTTAACTCCTGGATGAAAGCTGCAAATGATCTATCCTTCCTGGTGCTGATCATCTCCCGTTGCTCATCTCGGCGCCCACAAATATGATAGATAGTATCCTTAAGCTCCTTATGATAAACTTCTCCAATACGTCCCATGGTGATGTGAGCTGCCATACTCTTTCCTAGACTCCAGGTTGGTGCATCGAAGGAAAACTCTATGGGCTTAGTGACTGGCGTGAAAGTCCTTCCTGGAACTTGAACTTGAATCATCCATCGCTCCTCTTCTGGTAAAGTGGCATTGTAAGTCCCGGTGAAGCTTGGTATTCCAATGTTTAGGTACCTAGTGACTTCCTTCAAGTGTCATCCAAAAGGTGCTTCTTCATCCGGTTGTGCAAACTTGTTCCTTGCGTCCGCCATCCTAAAGAGTAGAAAATGGAGAGGAGTCAGAAATGAGAAGAGAATAGAGATCTAGGGCTTTATCTTAGTGGTCGTGTCCTACACTCAGCGTGTGCTCTGATACCATCTTGTAGCGACCCGACCTTAAACGGTCAAGTCTCTGTGCTTCGGTGTCATCCCTCGATCGGTAATGCTGACACACACAGTACTCGAGGATTTATAACAGAGTAGCAATCACACACTTATTACATCGAATGTCTCAAAAGAGAACTTCTTACAATAAATATGGCTTAAGGCCATCAAATACGATAACAGCGGAAGGCTTGGAAGATAAAGTGAGTCCATCAACTCCAACGGCATAGCTGAGCTGCACGGCAATGACCTAACGAACCTTACTACTTGTCTGAAAAGTTTGCAACATAATACGTTGCAGCCTGAAAACGGGTCAACACATGGAATATGCTGGCAAAGTAACACAGTAGAGCAAGAACAGAATAATGCTATCACTACATGCATATTTGGCTGGTGAAAAGCTCTATGGTTATGGTTTTTGCGAAAAGCCAATTTTTCCCTACAACAAAGAACATATTTTATTTAACTATCATGGTAGTTGAAACATCATTGAGAAGGTTCCTCCAACTCAATCCCAATTAAAGTAATTTTCAACCCAACAATATTAGTTTAGAGTGATGAGATACTTATGATACTCCAAGTACTAGATACTCAAGATGTCCATAACCTGGGACACGGCTAACCATGATTAGTTTATACACTCTTCGGAGGTTTGCGCACTTTTCCCCACAAGACTCGATCTCCTCCGTTGGATTTTCTCGGACTACATGGTGTTTGAGAAACGGATGACCGAGACACAGTCTTTCAGAAACATTAACCCCTTACTCCGGGCAGACCATACCAACCTACATCCCTCTACCTGCTGATCCACCTCTTCGGGAGCTTCACGCAACTTACTCAACTATGCTAGAGCCCATAATAGCTTGTGGTTGCACACAGAAGTTTCTAGCATGAAAATATCTCAGTTCCCTTTGAGCCTGGGTGGCGGACCATAGGATTATCACACGGGTACTCCGGGATATCCTAGGACAACACTAGATTCCCCAGGTGCCCAACAAACAATCCACCTCGATGTGTATTCAACTTGCCACCTTAAGTTGAACCATTAATTAACAATCTCACATTTGTCATGGATTTCACTCACCCAACCACGTCTATGAGCATAGCATAGCAATAAAAGCAATACGTAGAAGTAACTCCCAAGGGTTTGAATATAACATGGCAATAGGTTCTACCCAATCAACTACTTCCCAACCCACATGTTAATCACATCCTAACCATGCAATGTTTGAGGGCTGGAACTAATGCATAAAAACTGGGTGATAATGGGGTATGATCAAAGTGTTACTTGCCTTGCTGATGATCCGCAAAACCTAGGGACCCGTAGTAGCACGCTTCGCACCCCGGGTGTTCTATCACAAACAAACAGTAGCTTACATGAGCAATCAATCAAAGAAACATGGGTAAAACTCGAATAAGAAGATCTAACCAGAAAGTTCAACTTAAGAACTCCGGTTTGCGAAAAGAATCAAATCAAACGGAGCAACGAAACTCAAACTGCGAAAGAAACAAGATCCGTTTACTAATTTGTACTAAGGTCAAATTTTACAGTAGCAAAAGCTTGTTCAAGTTGGTTAAACAGAAAGAGGGTTTCGATACGAAGATCTAGGCGCTTGAATCGCCTTATTCCGACAAACGAGCGAAAAGATAAACTAAAACGAAAATCAGATGAGAAATCGTGATTGAAAATAATCACAGAAAATCCGAGAAAAAGAAAACTGACGAGCAGGCTAACGAACGAGCGTTCGTTGTCTGCGGCTAGCGAGTGAACAAACAAACGTACAGACGAACATCCGCAAAGTAACTAAACCAAGAAAAAACGGCGAACCGATTTAAAAATAACGAACTAGGGTTTCTAAAAACGGATCGGTTTTCTAGAGAAAACCGGTGGCGGCGGCGTATACCTCCGGCTCCGGCGGCTTTCGCGGCGGGGCGGCGAGGTGCGGCGGCAGCGGCGAGCGGCGGCAGCTTGCGGGTGGCGGGGCGGAGGGCGGCGGCTTGGGGTCCAAGGGCCCCCGGGCTCTGGCTTATAAGGGGAGGGGCGGCGGCGGCTTGGAGGAGGGGGGAAGGCAGCGCGGGGCGGAGTCCCGACCGGACTCGGCTTGCGTCGGCCGTGTCCTGGCCGGACTCAGCGCAGGAGGCGGCAGCGAGGCAGGCGGGCCGGCGGCCTGGCTCGGCTGGGCCTTGGCCCAGTCGGTCGCTGCGCGTTTTTTTAAAATAATTTCACCAAAACCAAATAAATCCTAGAAAATAAAATAAAAATCTAAAAATGCCAAAACAAAATTTTCACCGTCTAAATTAAAAATTTAGAACAAGATGAACATTTTCTTGGCCCTAAAATGCAACTTTGAAAAACGTGCAATTTTTCTAATTCAAATAAAATAGCAATAAACTCCGGATAAAATTAAATATTTGATTTTAATATTTTTCCACCAATATTTCTTTTATTTTGGAGAAGTCATATTATCTCCTCTCATATATTTTAATATGAAATATTTTCAGAGAGAAAAATAATTAAAACCAAAGATCCTCATTTCAATATTTGATAAAACTCAAGTATGAAAACAGGGAAATCCCCAACTCTCTCCGAGGGTCCTTGAGTTGCTTAGGATTTCGAGGATCAAGCCAAAATGCAATAAAATATGATATGCAATGATGACCTATGTATAACATTCCAAATTGAAAATTTGGGATGTTACACTCTGGGCCCTCTCGGTAATGCACATCACTATAAGCCTTGCAAGCAATGTGACTAATGAGTTAGTTGCGGGATGATGCATTGCATAACGAGTAAAGAGACTTGCCGGTAATGAGATTGAGCTAGGTATTGAGATACCGACGACCGAATCTCGGGCAAGTAACATACCGATGACAAAGGGAACAACGTATGTTGTTATGCGGTTTGACCGATAAAGATCTTCGTAGAATATGTAGGAACCAATATGAGCATCCAGGTTCTGCTATTGGTTATTGACCGGAGACGTGTCTCGGTCATGTCTACATAGTTCTCGAACCCGTAGGGTCCGCACGCTTAAAGTTCTATGACGATCAGTATTATGAGTTTATATATTTTTATGTACCGAAGGTAGTTCAGAGTCTCGGATATGATCACAGACATGATGAGGAGTCTCGAAATGGTCGAGACATAAATATGATATATTGGAAGCCTACATTTGGACATTGGAAGAGTTTCGGGTGAAACCGGGATTTTACCGGAGTGCCGGAGGGGTTACCGAAACCCCCTGGGGGTTAATGGGCCTTGTTGGGCCCTAGTGGAGAGAGAGGGGCTGGCCACGGCAGGCCGCGTGCCCCCTCCCCCTCTGGTCCGAATTGGACTAGGAAGGGGGCGCCCCCTTTCCTTCTCCTTCTCCCCTTCCTTTCCCCCTCCTAGTAGGCGTAGGAAAGAGGGGAGTCCTACTCCTACTAGGAGGAGGACAGCTCCTCCTGGCACGCCCTACAGGGCCGACCGGCCTCCCCCTTGCTCCTTTATATATGGGGGTTGGGGGCACCCTAGAACACACAGGTTGATCATTGATCTCTCCCAGCCGTGTGTGGTGCCCCCTCCACCATAATCTACCTCGATCATACTGTAGCGGTGCTTAGGAGAAGCCCTACGATGGTAGCTTCATCAACATCGTCACCACGCCGTCATGCTGATGAAACTCTACCTTGAGCTCTACTGGATCATGAGTTCACGGGACGTCACTGAGCTGAACGTGTGCTGAACACGGAAGTGCCGTACGTTCGGTACTGAGGATCGGTCGATCGTGAAGACATATGACTACATCAACCGCGTTGTCATAACGCTTTTGCTTAACGGTCTACGAGGGTACGTGGACAACTCTCCACTCTCATTGCTATGCATCACCATGATCTTGTGTGTGCGTAGGAATTTTTTGGAAACTACTACGTTCCCCAACAAAAGCCACCGCTCATAATTCTTATACATGTCACTCTTGTTCTAGTATCGAGTTGTAATTTTTGAGTTGTAAATAAATAGAAGTGTGATGGTCATGATTATTAGAGCATTGTCATGTGTGAGGAAATAAAAAATAGAGAGAGAAAGGTAAAAAAAGAAGGCCCAAAAAATGAGAGAAAAAGAGAGAAGGGACAATGTTACTATCCTTTTTCCACACTTGTGCTTCAAAGTAGCACCATGCTCTTCATGATAGAGAGTCTCTTATTTTGTCACTTTCATATACTAGTGGGAATTTTCATTATAGAACTTGGCTTGTATATTCCAACAATGGGCTTCCTCAAAATGCCCTAGGTCTTCGTGAGCAAGCAAGATGGATGCACACCCACTTAGTTTCTTTTGTTGAGATTTCATACATTTATAGCTCTAGTGCATCTGTTGCATGGCAATCCCTACTCCTCGCATTGACATCAATTGATGGGCATCTCCATAGCCCATTGACTAGCCGCGTCGATGTGAGACTTTCTCCTTTTTTTGTCTTCTCCACACAACCTCCATCAGCATATTCTGTTCCACCTATAGTGCTATGTCCATGGATCGCGCTCATGTATTGCGTGAAAGTCGAAAAAGTTTGAGAATACTAAAGTATGAAACAATTGCTTGGCTTGTCATCGGGGTTGTGCATGATGGGAGCATTTTGTGTGACAAAAATGAAGCATGGCCAAACTATATGATTTTGTAGGGATGAGCTTTCTTTGGCTATGTTATTTTGAGAGGACATAATTGCTTGGTTAGTATGCTTGAAGTATTATTGTTTTATGTCAATATTGAACTTTTGTCTTGAATCTTATGGATCTGAATATTCTTGCCACAATAGAGAAGATTACATTGATGAATATATTAGGTAGCATTCCACATCAAAAATTCTGTTTTTATCATTTACCTACTCGAGGACGAGCAGGAATTAAGCTTGGGGATGCTTGATACGTCTCCAACGTATCTATAATTTTTAATTGTTCCATGATATTATATTATCCATCTAGGATGTTTTATATGCATATATTGAAGGAAATATGCCCTAGAGGCAATAATAAAGTTGTTATTTATATTTCCTTATATCATGATAAATGTTTATTATTCATGCTAGAATTGTATTAACCGGAAACTTAGTACATGTGTGAATACATAGACAAACAGAGTGTCACTAGTTTGCCTCTACTTGACTAGCTCGTTGAATCAATGATGGTTATGTTTCCTAACCATAGACAGAGTTGTCATTTGATTAACGGGATCACATCATTAGAGAATGATGTGATTGACTTGACCCATCCATTAGCTTAGCACGATGACCGTTTAGTTTGTTGCCATTGCTTTCTCCATAACTTATACATGTTCCTATGACTATGAGATCATGCAACTCCCGAATACCGAAGGAACACTTTGTGTGCTACCAAACATCACAACGTATCTAGGTGATTATAAAGGTGCTCTACAGGTGTCTCCGATGGTGTTTGTTGAGTTGGCATAGATCGAGATTAGGATTTGTCACTCTGATTGTCGGAGAGGTATCTCTGGGCCCTCTCGGTAATGTACATCACTATAAGCCTTGCAAGAAATGTAGCTAATGAGCTAGTTATGGGATGTAGCATTACGGAACGAGTAAAGAGACTTGCCAGTAACGAGATTGAACTAGGTATTGAGATACGGACGATCAAATCTCGGGCAAGTAACATACCGATGACAAAGGGAACAACGTATATCGTTATGCAGTTTGACCGATAAAGATCTTCGTAGAATATGTTGGAACCAATATGAGCATCTAGGTTCCGCTATTGGTTATTGACCGGAGACGTGTATCGATCATGTCTACATAGTTCTCGAACCCGTAGGGTCCGCACGCTTAACGTTCAGTGACGATCGGTATTATGAGTTTATGTGTTTTGATGTACCGAAGGTAGTTTGGAGTCTCGGATATGATCATGGACATGACCAGGAGTTTCAAAATGTTCGAGACATAAAGATCGATATATTGGATGACTATATTTGGACGTCGGAATGGTTCCGGGTGAGTTCGGGCATATACCGGAGCACCGGGAGGTTACCGAAACCCCCCGGGAGGTATATGGGCCTTATTGGGCCATAGTGGGAGAGAAGAGAGGGAGGCCTAGGAGGGATCGCGCCCCCCTCAAGCCTAATCCGAATTGGGTGGGGGCCAGCCCCCCCCCCCTTTCCTTCCCCCTCTCTTCCCGTTCCTTCCACTCCTAGTCCAACTAGGGAAGGGGGGAATCCTACTCCCGATGGGAGTAGGACTCCCCATGGGGCGCGCCATAGGAGGGTCGGCCCTCCCCCTCCTCCACTCCTTTATATACGGGGGAGGGGGCACCCCATAGACACACAAGTTGATCATTGATCTCTTAGTCGTGTGCGGTGCCCCCCTCCACCATAATCCACTTCGGTCATATCATAGCGGTGCTTAGGTGAAGCCCTGTTCCGGTAGCATCATCATCACCGTCATCACGCCGTCGTGCTGAAGAAACTCTCCCTCGACACTGTGCTGGATCATGAGTTCGTGGGACGTCACCGAGCCGAACGTGTGTAGATCGCGGACGTGTCGTAACTTCGGTGCTAGGATCGGTCGACCGTGAAGACGTACGACTACATCAACCGCGTTGTCATAACGCTTCCGCTTACGCTCTACGAGGGTACGTGGACATTACTCTTCCCTCTAGTTGCTATGCATCACCATGATCTTGCGTGTGCGTAGGAATTTTTTTGAAATTACTGTGTTCCCCAACATATATATGCTATTTTATATGATTTTCAGGATTAACCTATTAACCTAGAGCCCAGTGCCAGTTTATGTTTTTCCTTGTTTTTGAGTATCGCAGAAAAGGAATATCAAACGGAGTCGAATTGACATGAAAATTTACGGAGATCATTTTTGGACCAGAAGAAGCCCACGGAGCATCGGAGATGGACCAGAAGAGTCTCGAGGCCACCACGAGGGTGGGGGCGCGCCCTACCCCCTGGGCGTGCCCCCTGCCTCGTGGCCGCCTCATGGACCCCCTGACTTGTTCCTGACGCCAACGCCTCTTATATATCCCCAAACTTCCAGAAAATAACCTAGATCGGGAGTTCCACCGCCGCAAGCCTCCGTAGCCACCGAAAACCAATCTAGACCCGTTCTGGCACCCTACCGGAGGGGGGAATCCCTCTCCAGTGGCCATCTTCATCATCCTGGTGCTCTCCATGACGAGGAGGGAGTAGTTCACCCTCGGGGTTGAGGGTATGTACCAGTAGCTATGTGTTTGATCTCTCTCTCTCTCTCTCTCTCTCTCTCTCTCTCGTGTTCTTGATTTGGCACGATCTTGATGTACCGCGAGCTTTACTATTAGAGTTGGATCTTATGACGTTTCTTCCCCTCTACTCTCTTGTAATGGATTGAGTTTTCCCTTTGAAGTTATCTTCTCGGATTGAGTCTTTAAGGATTTAAGAACACTTGATGTATGTCTTGCATGTGCTTATCTGTGGTGACAATGGGATATTCACGTGATCTACTTGATGTATGTTTTTGTGATCAACTTGCGGGTTCTGTGACCTTGTGAACTTATGCATAGGGGTTGGCACACATTTTCATCTTGACTCTCCGGTAGAAACTTTGGGGGCACTCTTTCAAGTTCTTTGTGTTGGTTGAATAGATGAATCTGAGATTCTTTGATGCATATCGTATAATCATACCCACGGATACTTGAGGTGACATTGGAGTATCTAGGTGACATTAGGGTTTTGGTTGATTTGTGTCTTAAGGTGTTATTCTAGTACAAACTCTAGGATAGATCGAATGGGAAGAATAGCTTCGTGTTATTTTTTACTACGGACTCTTGAATAGATCGATCAGAAAGAATAACTTTTAGGTGGTTTAGTAACCTAAAATAATCTCTTTGTTTGTTCTCTACTATTAGTGACTTTTAAGTGACTCTTTGTTGCATGTTGAGGGATTGTTATATGATCCAATTATGTTATTGTTGTTGAGAGAACTTGCACTAGTGAAAGTATGAACCCTAGGCCTTGTTTCAACGCATTGCAACACCGTTTGTGCTCACTTTTATCATTAGTTACCTTGCGGTTTTTATATTTTTAGATTACAAAAACCTATATCTACCATCCATATTGCACTTGTATCACCATCTCTTCGCCGAACTAGTGCATCTATATAATTTACCATTGTATTGGGTGTGTTGGGGACACAAGAGACTCTTTGTTATTTGGTTGCAGGGTTGTTTGAGAGAGACCATCTTCATCCTATGCCTCCCACGGATTAATAAACCTTAGGTCATCCACTTGAGGGAAATTTGCTACTGTCCTACAAACCTCTGCACTTGGAGGCCCAATAACGTCTACAAGAAGAAGGTTGTGTAGTAGACATCAAGCCCCCATCAAAAAATTATATGCCAAAATTGTTGACGTTGGACAAGGAAGACAACGTAATGGTTTATGTTTGTTCATATTCACACAGAAGTTATATTGTCATAGATCCTTCAACATGTGGTGCTTGCCCCCCATCTTTGCTAGCCAAAAATTCCACACCAAGCAGAGATACTACTTGTGCATCCAAAAAACCTTAAACCCAAATCTTATCTTCAAGATTCCACCATATATACCTAAGGATTGAGCAAGATCCTTCAAGTAAGTTGTCATCGGTGCAATAAGGCAATAAAAATTGCTTCTAGAAGTGTTAGATCATTTAGTGTAAGAGAAAATTGAGCGTTGTATGAGCTTGTGATGGCAAAGTAATAAAAGCGACGGACTGCACAATAAAGGTTGCTATCATAAGGGGCAATATAACGTGACGTTCTTTTGCACTAAGGGGTTGAGCATACAAACAAATAAGTGCATGGCTACCTCTGCTTCCCTCTATGAAGGGACTATCTTTTACTTTTATGTATTTACTTTCATGCAAGAGTCAAAGTTTTTCTCTCAATTCCTTTTTATTTTTCTCTTTTGGCAAGCATCATGTGGTGAGGAAAGATCTAGGGACATCGTCCAGTTGCATATGGGTAGCATGAGTTATTATTGTTGACATCACCCATGAGGTGAATACGTTGGGAGGCAAAACAATAAGCACATATCTTTCTATGTGTCCGCTTGAAACGTTTTGCTCATGTGTACGCGGTGAGTGTTAGCAATCATAGAAGACTATATGATGGTTGAGTATGTGGAGCTCTTACTTAAACTCCGTTGAATAAGTTGAATTGCAATTGCTTGGTGACTAAGAACATAGGTTGTTGAGTTTCAATAGAATTCACTGTTTGAACCTTAACATGTGAATTGGTTGCTACTTTAAACATGGGAAATTTTATAAGAAAGAGTTGTTGTCATGATGCTAGGAAAAGTGATTGAAATTATAATTGATCAAACTTTTGCACTTTGCTAGCACTCACACTTCATAAATTATTTCTTTTATCATTTACCTACTCAAGGACGAGTAGGAATTAAGTTTGGGGATGCTAATACGTCTCCTACGTATCTATAATTTATGAAGTATTCATGCTGTTATTTTATCATTGTTGGATGTTTTACAATAATTTTATAGCAACTTTATATCATTTCTTGGGACTAACCTATTGACCCAGTGCCCAGTGCTAGTTGTTGTTTTTTGCTTCTTTTTTACATCGCAAAAAATCAATATCAAACGGAGTCCAAACACCGCGAAACTTTTTGAGGATTTTTTATGGACCAGAACACTTCCAATGGCCAGAGTTGCACCTGGGGGTGCCCCGAGGGGGGCACAACCCACCAGGGCGCACCTCGGTGGCCTCCCATACCCCTTCTTTGCACTATAAATTCCCAAATATTCCGAAACCCTTCGGGGTTAACCTAGATTAGAAGTTCCACCGCCGCAAGGCTCTGTAGCCACCGAAAACCAATCTAGACCCATTCCGGCACCCTGTCGGAGGGGGGAATCATCTCCGGTGGCCATCTTCATCATCCCGATGGCCACCACGATGAGGAGGGAGTAGTCCACCCTCGGGGCTGAGGGTTTGTACCAGTAGCTATGTGTTTAATCTCTCTCTCTCTCTCTCTCTCTCTCTCGTGTTCTTGAGATGTCACGTTCTTGATGTATCATGGGCTTTGTTAATATAGTCGGATCATATGGTGTTTTCCCCTCTCTATCTTGTGATGAATTGAGATTTCCCTTTGAGATTTTGTTTTATTGAATCAAATACTTTTATGGATTTGATTCACTTGATATATGTTTTGGCACTCAACTCACGGATTCCCGAGGTGACATTGGGGTAATATACGCATAGGGGTTGATGCACGTTCTTGTCTTTGTTTCTCCGGTAGAAATCTTGGGGCATGATTGTAGATGCAACTACGTCGGTAATTCCCTGGAGAGGGAGGGATGATGTAGCACAGCGACGGTAGGTATTTCCCTCAGTTATGAAACCAAGGTATCGAACCGGTAGGAGAACCAAGCAACACAACGTAAATAGCACCTGCAAACAAACAACAACACCTCGCAACCCGACGTGTTAAATGGGTTGTCAATCCCTTCCGGGGTACGACGCCTCAAGATAGGCAAGCGGACGTGAGGTAAATTGTAGTAGATTGATAGATCGAATGCCAAATAAAATAAATAAAGATAAAATGCAGCAAGGTATTTTTGTATTTTTTTGGTTTAATAGATCTGAACAAAAATGCAAAGGAAAAGTAGATCGCAAGGCAAATATATGAGAAAGAAGACCCGGGGGCCATAGGTTTCACTAGTGGCTTCTCTCGAGAAAAAATAGCAACCGGTGGGTAAACAAATTACTGTTGGGCAATTGATAGAACTTCGAATAATTATGACGATATCCAGGCAATGATCATTACATAGGCATCACGTCCAAGATTAGTAGACCGACTCCTGCCTGCATCTACTACTATTACTCCACACATCGACCGCTATCCAGCATGCATCTAGTGTATCAAGTTCATGGGAAAACGGAGTAATGCAATAAGAACAATGACATGATGTAGACAAGATCCGTTTATCTATATGGCGGTAGATATAGATCTTGTCTTTTTATCCTTAATAGAAATGATACATACATGTCGGTTCCCTTTCTGTCACTGGGATCAAGCACCGTAAGATCGAACCCACTACCGGGCACCTCTTCCCATTGCAAGATAAATAGATCAAGTTGGCCAAACAAAACCCAAATATCGGAGAACAAATACGAGGCTATAAGAGATCATGCATATAAGAGATCAAAGAAACTCAAATAACTTTCATGGATATAAATAGATATAACTGATCATAAACTCGAAATTCATCAGATCCCAACAAACACACCGCAAAAGAGTTACATCATATGGATCTCCAAGAGACCATTGTATTGAGAATTCAGCAAGAGAGAGAAAGCCATCTAGCTACTAACTATGGACCTAAAGGTCTACAAAGAACTACTCATGCATCATCGGAGAGGCACCAATGGAGGTGGTGAACCCCATCCGAGATGGTGTCTAGATTGGATCTGGTGGTTCTGGACTCTACGGCGGCTGGATGAATATTTCGTCGACTCCCCTAGGGTTATGGTATTTTTGGGGTATTTATAGAGCAAAGAGGTAGTCCGGGGGGCACCCGAGGTGAGCACAACCCACCAGGGCACGCCTGGGCCTCCTGGCGTGCCCTGGTGGGTTGTGCCTTCATACGTCTCCGATGTATCTACTTTTCCAAACATTTTTGCCCTTGTTTTGGACTCTAACTTGCATGATTTGAATGGAACTAACCCGGACTGACGCTGTTTTCAGCAGAATTGCCATGGTGTTATTTTTGTGCAGAAATAAAAGTTCTCGGAATGACCTGAAAATCAACGGAGACTATTTTTGGAATATATAAAAAATACTGGAAGAAAGATCCACGTCAGGGGGCCCACACCCTGTCCACGAGGCTGGGGGCGCGACCTACCCCCCTGGGCGCGCCCCCTGCCTCGGGGGCCCCCTGACGCTCTACCGACCTCAACTCCAACTCCATATATTCACTTTCGGGGAGAAAAAAATCAAAGAGAAGGATTCATCGCGTTTTACGATATGGAGCCGCCGCCAAGCCCTAAACTCTCTCGGGAGGGCTGATCCGGAGTCCGTTCGGGGCTCCGGAGAGGGGAATCCATCGCCCATCACCAATTTCATGATGCTCACCGCCGTGCGTGAGTAATTCCATCGTAGGCTTGCTGGACGGTGATGGGTTGGATGAGATTTATCATGTAATCGAGTTAGTTTTGTTAGGGTTTGATCCCTAATATCCACTATGTTCTAAGATTGATGTTGCTATGACTTTGCAATGCTTAATGCTTGTCACTAGGGCCCGAGTGCCATGATTTCAGATCTGAACCTATTATGTTTTCATCAATATATGAGAGTTCTTGATCCTATCTTGCAAGTCTATAGTCACCTATTATGTGTTATGATCCATTAACCCCGGAGTGACAATAATCGGGATACTTACGGGTGATGATCGTAGTTTGAGGAGTTCATGTATTCATTATGTGTTAAAGCTTTGGTCCAGTACTCTATTAAAAGGAGGCCTTAATATCCCTTAGTTTCCAATAGGACCCCGCTGCCACGGGAGGGTAGGACAAAAGATATCATGCAAGTTCTTTCCCATAAGCACGTATGACTATATTCGGAATACATGCCTACATTACATTGATGAATTGGAGCTAGTTCTGTGTCACCCTATGTTATGACTGTTACATGATAGATCGCATCTGGCATAATTCTCCATCACCGATCCAATGCCTACGAGCTTTTCATATATTGTTCTTCGCTTATTTACTTTTTCGTTGCTACTGTTACAATCACTACAAAACCCAAAAATATTACTTTTGCTACCGTTATTTTTGCTATCATTACAATAAATATCATATTACTTTGCTACTAAATACCTTGCTGCAAATATTAAGTTTCCAGGTGTGGTTGAATTGACAACTCAGCTGCTAATACTTGAGAATATTTTTTGGCTCCCCTTGTGTCGAATCAATAAATTTGGGTTGAATACTCTACCCTCGAAAACTGTTGCGATCCCCTATACTTGTGGGTTATCAAGAACATTTTCTGGCACCGTTGCCGGGGAGCATAGCTCTATTCTTTGAGTCACTTGGGATTTATATCTGCTTATCATTATGAAGAACTTGAAAGATCAAAGAACCAAGATTTTTCCCTCAACTATGAGGGGACATAAGGAACTGCCATCTAGCTCTGCACTTGATTCACCTTCTGTTTTGAGTAAACTTGCGACACCTAAACCTGCTTCTCCTATTAATTCTGATATGTCGCATGTTATAGATGATGCTACTTCTGCTTTGCATGATACTTATCATGAAACTACTTCTATGCTTGATACTACTGTGCCACTAGGTGAATTTCTTGATGAACAACTTGCTAGGGCTAGAGAGAATGAAATTATTGAAACTTATAATATTGATGAAAGTGATGATTAAGATTCTCCCCCCTAGACATGAATTGCCTATTATTCCTGAGGGTTATGTTATGGATGAAGAAACTGATAGAGACTTTCTTGTCTGCAATGATAGATCTGTTCTTAAGAAATTATTAGCTAAGCTTAAAGAAAAATCTCTGAATGCTAGAATGAAATATGATCCTGCTTATGCTACTTCACCTATCTTTATTACTGATAAGGATTATGATTTATCTGTCGATCCTCAGTTAATTACTTTGGTTGAGTTTGATCATTTTATGCCTATGAATCTAAAACTGTTGTGGCACATCTTACTAAATTAAATGATATAGCTACCCTGTTCACTAATGATGAGAAAACTCGCTATTATTATATCCTTAAATTATTTCCGTTCTCATTAAAGGGTGATGCTAAGATATCATTTAATTGTCTTGATCCTGGTTGTGTGCGTAGTCCCCAGGATATGATTTACTACTTCTCTGCTAAATATTTCCCCGCTCATAAGAAACAAGCTTCTTTAAGGAAAATATATAATTTTGTGCAAATTGAAGAAGAGAGTCTCCCACAAGCTTGGGGGAGGCTTCTCCAATTACTTAATGCTTTTCCTGATCATCCTCTCAAGAAAAATGAAATACTTGATATCTTTTATAATGGACTAACCGATGCTTCCAGAGATTACCTGGACAGTTGTGCTGGTTGTGTTTTCAGGGAAAGAACAGTTGATCAAGCTGAATTGCTATTGAATAATATGTTGACTAATGAAAATAATTGGACACTTCCTAAACCAACTCCTAAGCCAACAACGAAGAAAAGGGGTATTCTATTTCTCAGTCCTGAAGATATGCAAGAGGCAAAGAAATCTATGAAAGAAAAAGGTATAAAAGCTGACGATGTTAAGAATTTACCTCCTGTTGAAGAAATACATGATCTTAATTCATCACCTATTGAAGAAACACACGGTCTTGATAACCCGACACAGGTAGTAAAGGTAAACTCTCTCTATAGATATGATAAAGCTGAAATCCCTCCTGCTAGGTTTGCTAGCCAATGTTTGGATGAATCTGATAACTTTATGGTTAAGCAAGAAGATTTTAGTGCTTATGTTGGTAGACAATTGAAACATAATGCTTGCATGATTGAACACTTGAGTGATTATATGGCTAGTGTTAAAGGTGAACTTAGACTTATTAGTAAACATGCTTCTATGGTTACCACTCAACTAGAACAAGTACTTAAAGCTCAGAATGATTTGCTCAATGAATTGAATAGTAAAAAGAATGATAATGTTGTTAGAGTTATGACTAAAGGTGGTAAAATGAATCAGGAACCTTTGTATCCAGAAGGCCACCCTAAGAGAATTGAGCAAGATTCTCAGAGAGATAATATAGATGTACCTAGTCCTTCTAAAAGGAAGAAAAAGAAAAATGATAGGACTTTGCATGCTTCTAGTGAACCTGTTGTAGACACACCTGAGAATCCTAATGATATTTCTATTTCTGATGCTGAAACACAATCTAGAAATGAACATGAACCTAGTGATAATGTTAATGATGATGTTCACGTTGATGCTCAACCTAGTAATGATAATGATGTAGAGATTGAACCTCCTATTGATCTTGATAACCCACAATCAAAGAATCAACGTTATGATAAGAGAGACTTTATTTCTAGGAAGCAGGGTAAAGAAAGAGAGCCATGGGTTCAGAAACCAATGCCTTTTCCTCCTAAACCATCCAAGAAAAAGGATGATGAGGATTCTGAGCGCTTTGCTGAAATGATTAGACTTATATTTTTGCGTATGCGTTTGACCGATATGCTTAAAATGAATCGTTATGCTAAGTACATGAAAGATATTGTTACTAACAAAAGAAAGATACCGGAAGCTGAAATTTCCACCATGCTTTCTAATTATACTTTTAAGGGTGGAATACCAAAGAAACATGGAGATCTAGGAGTACCAACTATACCATGCTCCATTAAAAGAAACTATGTTAAAACTATTGTATGTGATCTTGGAGCCAGTGTTAATATTATGCGTCTCTCTTTATATCGTAGACTTGATTTGAATAAGTTGACACCTACTGAAATATCATTGCAAATGGCTGACAAATCAACTGCTATACCTGTCGGTATTTGTGAGGATGTGCCTGTTGTGGTTGCAAACGTTACTATTTTAACGGACTTTGTTATTCTTGATATTCCCAAGGACGATAGTATGTCTATTATTCTTGGAAGACCCTTTTTGAATACTGCAGGGGCTGTTATTGATTGCACCAAAGGCAATGTCACTTTTCATGTTAATGGTAATGAGCATACGGTACACTTTCCGAGGAAACAACCTCAAGTCCACAGTATCAATTTTATTGGAAAAATTTCAACAATCACTATTGGAGGTTTTAAATTTCCTCTTCCTACTGTCAAGAAGAAATATGATATTCTTATTGTTGGGGACATGCATATCCTCATTGAGGTAACCTAGTGTTATTCGAAAATTCTCTGGTTTCATGTTATTCGAAATGAGTTTGTTAACAAGACCCGATCAACCTTGTTAGTGGATTCCTTTTGATGAGCATGTGATGGATGCATTTAGAAAACACAACTCTCTGTACCCTCCTTTTACTTTCTGTTATTTTATATTAAATAAAGCAAAGTTAGTATTTTTCTAACTGTTTTTTGAATTATCCATGCAATGAAAAATACCCCAAAAATAAAAGTTCTCCAAATGCCCTGAAAATTAAATATAAATTTTTTCTAGAATATTTGAGAATATCTGGCACTGAGAACACAGCAGTGGAGCAAGCACCTGTCCACGAGGGTCCAGGGCGCGCCCACTCCCTGGGTGCGCCCCTGCCTCATGGGCCCATGCTGGCTCCCCTCCACTTATTCCAGCCACCACACACTCCTTCTTCCTCCCAAATAAATCACTAACCAGCTCAAGCACGAGTTCTAGCTCATCTTGCTGCCATTTTTGATCTCCTAGCTCAAAGCTCCACTCACAAAGCTGCTTTGGGGGATTGTTGTTTGGTATGTGACTCCTCCAATGGTCCAATTAGTTTTTGTTCTAGTGCTTTATTCATTGCAAATTTTTGTTGCTTAGGTGACCGTGTTCTTGAGCTTGCATGTCAAATTTATGTGGTCCAAAGTAGTTTTAATGCATGATATTGCCTCTAGGCACTTGTAGGAGTAGTTGCTATCAAATTTTTTGAGTTTGGTTTACTTTTATTTTGAGTTGCTAAAAATTTCAGAAAAAGATGAAGATATTTTTGAGGGGCTCATCGAGCCGAAGCTCGAAGGATAAACAAAGTGAAGAGAACAAGAAGCCCAAGTATAATCTCCCTCGCACCACGGAGGTTCGGTCGTGTGAATGGCCTTATGATGATTTCTTGAGAGCAGCCGGGATTTATGATGATTTCTATGAGTTGGCTGAGAATGTAGGCCTCGCCGCCTTCCTCCATGACCAACGCGAACAGTATCTCTTACTCACCAATATGTTTGTGCAAAACTTTCATTTCCATGCTAGGAGCTCACCACCTTCGGTGGAATTTTATTTATATGATGAGCATAAGGAGATGTCACTTCGTGATTTTTGTCGGGTTTGTTTGATCCCTTTTGAGGGCAGTGTAGAGGAACCACATCGTGACAATGTGGAAGGGTTTATTGATACAATTGTTGTAGGGGAAACGAGGAAGGTTTCCGATGCAAGAATTACTAGAATACATTTTCCTATTTTATGTTACTTTACAATATTTGCTAGTAGATGCTTAATTGGTCGCGAAAACTGTGGCAACCTTAGTGCCCCTGATATTGTTATTTTGTGCCATGCCTTGTTCCGTGATGACACATTTAGTATGGGCACTATTGTTCCAAAGCGGTTAAATCTTAACCGTACTAAGGGCCCCATCCTTGGAGGCATCTTCGCCTCGCGCTCGCTGCACACTTTAACATACCTATTAGGCATTATGAGAAAGAAGAAAAGTTGTTGCCTCCTGTTTTTCTAGACTATAAGAGTATGGTAGCACATGATTTTATTGTTAAGAATAAGGAAAAGATGCTTAAGTACAAGCTGATATTTGATAAAAATCACCCTGAGACTATTACTTTGCCTGCTCCTTCCTTGTTGGACTTATCTGCACGCAAGTACCTTGTTCCGCCGGAGGCCATTTACGCCTATCGAAACCCCACATCAGCTATAGAGATAGAGACGGAACCACAATTTGATCCTCACCGGCAGTATGTTTATCAGTGGAATCTGGAAGAGATCACCAACAAGTGGCACCAGGGGGATCCTTTTCAGTATGAACCCAGCTATAACTTTGGATATCCACCAGGCCAGCCGTGGCGATAGACCAACTTAGGCCAAAAGCCTAAGCTAGGGAGAGTACATATCTCTCATTGACATTACATTCCTGTTCACACACTCATGCTAGTTGTCGGTGCTCATACTTTTTCATTGTAATATCCATGCTAGTTTATTTCCCTTTTTATGCTTTCTTCTTGTGTGTTTGAAAAACCTTAAGAAAAAACAAAAAAAATAGTTTTAGCTTTTAGTTAGTTTACTTTCCATGCCTGTAGTAGTAATTAAAAAGAAAACCCCAAAACATTTCTTGTTCTTCTTTTGCCTGTTGGGAGCTTTCCCGTGTAAATAGCTTTATTTCTTTTCTTGTTCTTTGGGGGTTGAGAGGAGAAGACCATAATGAAAATGTTAAGTGGCTCTCATATGCACTATTGTCAATCTAACAAAGAGCCCATATTACCTTGTCTTCTCTCTTGAATTGAATGCTTGCAGATTCCAGCTTAGTCCAATGCACGTGCACTATTATTATTATCCACACTATTCGGTCGTGCAAGTGAAAGGAAATAATGATGATTATATGATGAACTTATTGAGATGAGAAAAGCTGGTAGGAAGTCAACCTCTCTTGTTTTTGTAAATATGATTAGTTCATCGTTCCTGATTCAGCCTATTATGAAAGAAACATATTTGCAATGACAATTAGAGATTGTAGTTGCTTATTCCATGCTTAATTAGCTAGGAGTTTATAATGGTTTACCTTGCGTGCCAACATGCTATTAAAATGGTTGTGATGTGGTATGATAGGGTGGTATCCTCTTTTGAATGATTCGAGTGGCTTGACTTGGCACATGTTCACGCATGTAGTTGAAACAAAATCAACATAGCCTCTACGATATTTATGTTCATGGTGCATTATATCCTACTCATGCTTTCATTCGGTGTTGACTAATTTTAATGCATGTTCATGACTGTTGTCGCTCTCTAGCTGGTCGCTTCCCAGTCTTTTTCTAGCCTTCACTTGTACTAAGCGGGAATACTACTTGTGCATCCAATTCCATAAACCCCAAAGTTGTTCCATATGAGTCCACCATACCTACCTATATACGGTATCTACATGCCGTTCCAAGTAAATTTGTATGTGCCAAACTCTAAACCTTCAAATAAACATTATGTTTTGTATGCTCGAATAGCTCATGTATCAACTAGGGTTGTCTGTATCTTCCATGCTAGGCGGGTTATTCTCAAGAGGAGTGGACTCCGCTCCTCACTCACGAGAAAATGGCTGGTCACCGGGATGCCCAGTCCCATGCCTTATGCAAATCAAGTCAAAATAACTGCAAACAAAACTCCCCCGGGACTCTTGTTAGTTGGAGGCACTCGTTGTTTCGAGCAAGCCATGGATTGATGCTTGTTGGTGGAGGGGGGGGTATAAACTTTACCATTCTGTTTGGGAACCGCCTATAATGTGTGTAGCATGGAAGATATCGAGATCTCTCGGTTGTTTTGTTGACAATGAAAGTATACCGCTCAAAATATTATTCATATCTATTTCAAAACCGAGCTCTGGCACCTCTACAAATTCCTGCTTCCCTTTGCGAAGGGCTTATCCATTTACTTTTATGTTGAGTCATCATCCTCTTATTAAAAAGCACCAGTTGGAGAGCACCACTGTCATTTGCATCCATTACTGTTAGTTTACATTGAGTATGACTTGACTGGATCTCTTTTAACATGAATTACAATGTCTAGTCAGTCCTTGATCTTTAAAGGTGCTCTGCATTTATGTTTTGCGGTCTCAGAAAGGGCTAGCGAGATACCATCTTGTCATATCATATCATGATTATTTTGAGGAAGTGTTGTCATCCGAGATTTATTATTATTGCTCGCTAGTTGATTATACCATTAATATGAGTAAACATGAGACCTAAATGTTATTGTGAATATGGTTAGTTCATAATCTTTGCTGAAAACCTGAATGTTGGCTTTACATATTTACAACAGCAAGAGCAAATAGAGTTTGTAAAAGTTTTTCTTTATCACTTTCAGTTTATCAACTGAATTGCTTGAGGACAAGCAAAGGTTTAAGCTTGGGGGAGTTGATACGTCTCCATCGTATCTACTTTTCCAAACACTTTTGCCCTTGTTTTGGACTCTAACTTGCATGATTTGAATGGAACTAACCCAGACTAACGTTGTTTTCAGCAGAACTGCCATGGTGTTATTTTTGTGCAGAAATAAAGTTCTCGGAATGACCTGAAAATCAACGGAGATTATTTTGGAATGTATAAAAAATACTGGAAGAAAGATCCACGTCAGGGGCCCACACCCTGTCCATGAGGGTGGGGGCGCCCTACCCCCCTGGGCGCGCCCCCCTGCCTCATGGGCCCCCTGATGCTCCACCGGCCTCAAGTCCAACTCCATATATTCACTTTCAGGGAGAAAAAAATCAGAGAGAAGGATTCATCACGTTTTACAATACGGAGCCGCCGCCAAGCCCTAAACTCTCTCAGGAAGGCTGACCTCGAGTCCGTTCGTGGCTCCGGAGAGGGGAATCCGTCACCATCGTCATCATCAACCTTCCTCCATCACCAATTTCATGATGCTCACCGCCGTGTGTGAGTAATTCCATCGTAGGCTTGCTGGACGGTGATGGGTTGGATGAGATTTATCTTGTAATCGAGTTAGTTTTGTTAGGGTTTGATCCCTAGTATCCACTATGTTCTGAGATTGATGTTGCTATGACTTTGCTATGCTTAATGCTTGTCACTAGGGCCCGAGTGCCATCATTTCACATCTGAACCTATTATGTTTTCATCAATATATGAGAGTTCTTGATCCTATGTTGCAAGTCTATAGTCACCTATTATGTGTTATGATCCGTTAACCCCGAAGTGACAATAATCGGGATACTTACCGGTGATTACTGTAGTTTGAGGAGTTCATGTATTCACTATGTGTTAATGCTTTGGTCCGGTACTCTATTAAAAGGAGGCCTTAATATCCCTTAGTTTCCAATAGGACCCCGTTGCCACGGGAGGGTAGGACAAAAGATGTCATGCAAGTTCTTTTCCATAAGCACGTATGACTATATTCGGAATACATGCCTACATTACATTGATGAATTGGAGCTAGTTCTGTGTCACCCTATGTTATGATTGTTACATGATCGATCGCATCCGGCATAATTCTCCATCACCGATCCAATGCCTACGAGCTTTTCATATATTGTTCTTGGTTATTTACTTTTCCGTTTCTACTGTTACAATCACTACAAAACCCAAAAATATTACTTTTTCTACCGTTATTTTTGCTATCATTACCACTACTATCATATTACTTTGCTACTAAATACCTTGCTGCAGATATTAAGTTTGCAGGTGTGGTTGAATTGACAACTCAGCTGCTAATACTTGAGAATATTCTTTGGCTCCCCTTGTGCCGAATCAATAAATTTGGGTTGAATACTCTACCCTTGAAAACAGTTGTGATCCCCTATACTTGTGGGTTATCATGCCTCCCTCAGTGCACCCCCTAGGTGCAACCAGGGCCCATTGCCTTCCTTCTAGCCCATAAAATATCTCCATAAAGTTTCGTGGCATTTGGACTCAATTTGATATTGATTTTCTGCAATGTAAAAACATGGAAAAAACAGCAACAGGCACTTGGCACTATGTCAATAGGTTAGTCCCAAAAAATGATATAAAATGGCTATAAAATGATTATAAAACATCCAAGATTGATAATAAAACAGAATGGAACAATAAAAAATTATAGATACGTTGGAGACGTATCAACATCCCCAAGCTTAACTCCTACTCGTCCTTGAGTTGGTATGTGATAAAAATAGAACTTTTGATGTGGAGTGTTGTTCATCAAGTCATATCATATTATTTTCTTTATATCATGGACATTTGGACTTTTATGTGATTCAAAGCAATAGTATGGTTTTGATATAGTAATTTAGATACTCAAGCATATCAACAAGCAACCATGTCTTTCGAAATATCAATGCTAAAACAAGTTATCCCAAGCCCATCATGCTCAAACATTGATCCATTCATGAAACACACTCGAATATTAACTACACCCAATACTTGAGCAAGATCATATTGCCTCCTAGTTGGTGCTTTTATGAGATAAGATGGAGACTCAAATTTCAAAATAAAAATTGCATAAAGTAAAAGATAGGCCCTTCGCAGAGGGAAGTAGGGATTTGTACAGGTGCCAGAGCTGAAAGCGAAAAATTTGAGATAAAAACATTTTGAGAGGTGTATCCATCCAACCAACGAAAATGACTTAGACTTCCCAATACTTTCCATGCATAGATATATCATAGGCGGTTCCCGAACAGAAAATTAAGTTTATTCCTTTTTCCACCATAACTTTCACTTTCCATGGCTAATCGTATCCACGGGTGCCTTCCATACCAACACTTTCCAAGGAATTTATTATTTGACAACATAAAGTAAATTCATTTATTTTTGCATTTCGGGACTGGGCATCCCTAATACCTTTGCCTTACTCTCGTGCAATGACAAGTGAATAAACACTCATCTTGAGAATAACCCATCTAGCATGGAAAATATTAGCCACCCCTCAACGATCCACGAGCGAAACAACCACACAAAAGAGAAGTTTATTTTGAAAATTAGAGATGGCACATGCAAATTTGCTTAGAACAGCAAAAGAATACCACATATAGGTAGATATAGTGGACTCATGTGACAAAACTGGTTTAAAGGATTTTGGATGCACAAATAGTGATCATACATTCATACTTAGTGCAAAATGAAGGCTAGCAAAAAGATTGAGAAGCGACCAACCAAGAAACGAATAATCTCATAAGCAAGCATTAAGCATAATTAACACCGAATAATGCACCACAAGTAGGATATAATTTTCATTGCATGATTATTGACTTTCGTGCATGCATAGGGAATCACAAACCTTAACACCAATATTCTTACTAGAGCACAATTACTCATCAACATAACTCACATATCACATCATCATATCTCCAAACTATTACTAAGAATCAAGTTTATTTTGTTCAACGATCTTCATGACATTTTCGTTTACTTCATCCTTCTTGGATATCTATCACTTTGGGACTAGTTTTCATGTGTTGATTTTCATAAGCTCAAACAAATATAAGTGAAGATCATGAGCATAACAAATTTTCTTTCTCTCAAAATAATTTAAGTGAAGCAAGAGAGAATTTCTTAAAAAAAATTACTAACTATCAAATAAATCTAAGTGAAGAAAGAGATCATTTCTTCAAAAATAACAAAGCACACCATGCTAAAAAAGATATAAGTGAAGCACTAGAGCAAGTCCTAGCTCATAAAAATTTAAGTGAAGCATAGAGAGCAATTCTAACAAGTCATGACATAATTTTGGCTCTCTCAAATAGGTGTGTCCAGCAAGGATTGATGACTTAAAACACAAAATAAAACAATCAAAGACACATATCATACAAGACGCTCCAAGCAAAACACATATCATGTGATGAATAAAAATATAGACTCGAGTAAAATACCGATAGTTGTTGGAAGAAAGCGGGGATGCCACTCGGGGGCACCCCCAAGCTTAGTTGGTTGCTCATTCTTAGATAATAGCTTGGGATTCTGGGGCATTCCCAAGCTTAGACTCTTACATCCTTCCTTCATCCATCGTAAGATAACCCAAAACTTGAAAACTTCAATCACACAAAACTCAACAAAGCCTTTGTGAGATCCGTTAGTATAAGAATAATAAATCACTACTATAAGTGATGTATCAAGCCAATTCATATTTTGTTTTTGTATTATATCTATTGTATTCCAAAATTTTCTATGGCAAAAACTCATCAAAGAAAACCATAGAGCCATCAAAATAAGCACACAACACAAAGAAAACAGAATCTGTCAAAACAGAATAGTCTATAGAAATATGACAATTTCAAATACTTATGTAATTCAAAAAACTCTGAACAATTAGGACAACCTGAGAAATTTGTATATTTATATACCTCAATTGGAATGGCTATTTTATCGCTCTCTGGTAAAAAATTAAAATTAATTTTGTGAGCGTAAAAGTTTCTGTCTTTTTCAGCAAGATCAAACAACTATTGCCCAAGAACATCCTAAAGGCTTTACTTGGCACAAGCACTAATTAAAACACAAAAAACACAATCATAAAAGTAGCATAATTGTGCAGACACACAAGAACAGGAAGCAAAAAGCAAAAATGAATTTTATTCATTGGGTTGCATCCCAACAAGCGCTATAGTTTTATGCCCTTGGCTAGGCATAAAGCAAGGATCTAAGTTTTGTCATCTTTGGTTCGAGATCCATAAGATGGCCTCATGATTGATTCATAGGGTGGCTTAATTCTAGTTATAGGAAAGTGTTCCTAACCCTTCCTCAAAGGAAATTGGAACCTAATATTGCCTTCTTTCATATCAATCACGGCACCGATAGTGCGTGAAAACGGTCTACCAAGAATAATTGGACAAGACGGATTGCAATCAATATCAAGAACAATAAAATCTATGGGCACATAATTCCTATTTGCAAGAATAAGAACATCATTAATTCTTCCCATAGGCTTTTTAATAGTAGAATCCGCCAAGTGCAAATTCAAGGAACATTCTTCAAGATTGGTAAGACCAAGCACGTCACATAAAGATTTCAGAATTGTAGAAACACTAGCACCCAAGACACACAAAGCAAAACATTCATAATTTTTAATCTTGACTTTGATAGTAGGTTCCCACTCATCATACAATTTTCTAGGAATTGAAACTTCTAATTCCAATTTGTCTTCAAGAGCTTTCATCATAGCATCAACAATACGTTAAGTAAAAGCTTTGTTTTGTTCATAAGCATGGGTGAATTCATCATGGATTACAACAAACAAATACAATCAACCAAAGAGCAATTATCATAATTAAAGTCTTTGTAATCCAAAAGAGTGGGTGCATCACTAGCTAAAGTTTTTACCTCTCCAAACCCACTTTCATCATTTTTCTCAACAAGTTTTCACCCTCCGAAATATTGGGACACCTTCTACCTAAAGTTGACTCTTCTCCAGTCCCTTTTTCATCATTCTTAACTTTACTAAACAAGGAATCAATAGAAGAAACACCAATCATTTTAAGATCTTCATCATCTTTGCAAGAATAATCACTAGAAAAAGCTTTTTCTAAAAATTCTCTTTTAGCTCTAAGCATAGCAGTGATGACCCACAAGTATAGGGGATCTATCATAGTCCGTTTGATAAGTAAGAGTGTCGAACCCAACGAGGAGCAGAAGGAAATGATAAGCGGTTTTCAGCAAGGTATTCTCTGCAAGCACTGAAATTATAGGTAACAAATAGTTTTGTGATAAGATAATTGGTAACGAGCAACAAGTAACAAAAGTAAATAAAGTGCAGCAAGGTGGCCCAATCCTTTTTGTAGCAAAGGACAAGCCTGGACAAACTCTTATATAGAGAAAAGTGCTCCCGAGGACACATGGGAATTATCGCCAAGCTAGTTTTCATCACGTTCATATGATTCGCATTCGGTACTTTGATAATTTGGTATGTGGGTGGACCGGTGCTTGGGTACTGCCCTTACTTGGACAAGCATCCCACTTATGATTAACCTCTATTGCAAGCATCCACAACTACAACAAAAGTATTAAGGTAAACCTAACCATAGCATGAAACATATGGATCCAAATCAGCCCCTTACAAAGCAACGCATAAACTAGGGTTTAAGCTTCTGTCACTCTAGCAACCCATCATCTACTTATTACTTCCCAATGCCTTCCTCTAGGCCCAAATAATGGTGAAGTGTCATGTAGTCGACGTTCACATAACACCACTAGAGGAGAGACAACATACATCCCATCAAAATATCGAACGAATACCAAATTCACATGACTACTAATAGCAAGACTTCTCCCATGTCCTCAGGAACAAACGTAACTACTCACAAAGCATATTCATGTTCATAATAAGAGGGGTATTAATATGCATATAGGATCTGAACATATGATCTTCCACCAAATAAACCAACTAGCATCAACTACAAGGAGTAATCAACACTACTAGCAACCCACAGGTACCAATCCCAGACTTGGAGACAAGAATTGGATACAAGTGATGAACTAGGGTTTGAGAGGAGATGGTGCTGGTGAAGATGTTGATGGAGATTGACCCCCTCCCGATGAGAGGATCGTTGGTGATGACGATGGCGATGATTTCCCCCTCCTGGAGGGAAGTTTCCCCGGCAGAATAGCTCCGCCGGAGCCCTAGATTGATTCCACCAAGGTTCCACCTCGTGGCGGCGGAGTCTCGTCCCGAAAGCTGGCTTATGATTTTTTTCCTCATCGAAAGACTCCATATAGCAGAAGATGGGCATCGGAGGGCCACTAGGGGGCCCACGAGGTAGGGGGCGCGCCCAGTGGGGTAGGACGTGCCCCCACCCTCGTGGGCAGGGTGTGGCCCCCCTGGTGAACTTCTTGCACTCAGGATTTTTTATATATTCTGAAAATGACTTCCATGAAGTTTCAGGACTTTTGGAGCTGTGCAGAATAGGTCTCTAATATTTGCTCCTTTTCCAACCCAGAATCCCAGCTACCGGCATTCTCCCTCTTTATGTAAACCTTGTACAATAAGAGAGAATAGGCATAAGTATTGTGACATAATGTGTAATAACAGCCCATAATGCAATAAATATCGATATAAAAGCATGATGCAAAATGGACGTATCAACTCCCCCAAGCTTAGACCTTGCTTGTCCTCAAGCGAAAGCCGAAATCGGAAAATATGTCCACATGTTTAGAGATAGAGGTGTCGATAAAAATAAAATACGGACATGAGGGCATCATGATCATTCTTAGAACAACAACTTATATAATTCTTTTCATATGATCTCTTATGCTAGAGTAACAATTCAATCATAATTTCAAGTATGAATCGTAAACTTCATTGAAAACTAACAAACTATAATCTCAGTCATTGGAGCAGTTGCAATTTATCATAACATAGGAAAGAGTCAATATAAGAGCTTTTCAGCAAGTCCACATAATCAACTATCATATAGTTTTTCACAATTGCTAACACTCACGCAATACTTGTGGGTATGGAGTTTTAATCGGACACAGAGAAAGATAGGGGCTTATAGTTTTGCCTCCCAACGTTTTACCTCAAGGGTAATGTCAACAATAATAGTTCATGAAAACTCACATCCAATTAGCCATACATACCAGGATCTTTCCAACATGTTGTGCTTGGCAAAGGATAAAATGTAAAAAGGAAGGGTGAAGATCACCATGACTCTTATGCAAGGTGTCGGTGTATTAGAGTAGGGGTACCCTAGTATCCTGAACTTGTGCACGGGCAGTCGCAGCATCCCGCGGCAAGGCTTGCCGGGTGACCGCCAAGGTCCTCCGTGGTTCCTTTGGAGCCATTCAAGAACAAAGTATCCAAACCAAGACACCACAAGACCCCAGCAAGAGGAGCTTGCCGGGAAGGCCAACCAAGGCAAGGCGCTTAAGGAGACAAGACCCCGGCAAGAGGAGCTTGCCGGGAAGGCCACCCAAGGCATCTCAAGGAACTTGCCACGGCGCGCCTCGCATCCCGCAAGGCCCGGTGAGCGACAAGCTCCCGGACGCGACAAGACAATGACCGCGGCAAGGCGCTTGCCACGGCAAGCCACCACTCTGTGCCCGCGCTCCAGCACATCCACCAACGTGTCGCTCTGGGACCCTTCCAGGCATGCGTGGCGGGAGGCTGTGCAGCCAGCGGTGCGCAGTGGCAAGCGGCGCTGACAAGATTGCCATCGTGGCGAGCGGTGGCGTCCCTGACGGTCCCTTTTGCACTGTTTAGGCGACACAGACGGGCATTTAATGCCCTTGTCCCCTGCCGTCAGGGTTAGGTATGATACACTGTAGCAGGTAGCTGTACCTACCGCAACACCTTTCCATTTTTACCCTTTGTCTCCGTTGCCACCTGTCGGTGACCCCTTGAGCATATAAAAGGAGGCCCATGTGCAATGTAGGGGGGGTTCGGAAAATAGAGAACACTCAGGCTCGGTCTCGTTAGCCGCTGGTGTGTACTGTAGCACTCCGCGCTCCCGAGCAAGAACTCAATACAAACCACAAAGCAGGAGTAGGGTTTTACACATCCGTGCGGCCCGAACCTGGGTAAACTGCTCGCGTGCTTCACCTCGATCCGCTCTTCGTGCGACCTCCGCCCCCGCCGAACCGAAAGGGACTCGGTCCGCCGGTCCCATAGGTGTTCGTGGATTAGTCCCCCGACATCGTTGGCGCGCCAGGTAGGGGGCGTCGAGGTTGTGTGAACCAGATCCGGCGTTCGCGCGAGCTAGATCTTCATTATCTTCATCGACATGTCACCGAAGAAGAAGGCTTCGGAGGCAGCTGCTCCGTCCGCGCCGAGCCCACCACTGCCGGAGCAAACGGCTGGTGGGGCAGACGCCGGCGGAAGAACGGGCGTCGACGGAGGAGCTCACGGTGCTGCCAGGTCCAAGGACAAGGCTGCGCTGCCCATTGGCGGCGTAGCCGGCTCCCACAACTACCGGGCGCACTCCAAGACCTCGGCGTCCGTACATGCACCGCGCCCATCTCAGGAGGCGCGGGACCGGCAGCGTTATGGTACTCACGATACCATGTGTTTGCTGGACCAAGATCGAGCTGGTGGATCTTGGAGTGCTCAAGACCAGCATGCACGCCAACATGCTGGCACGAGCGAGGCACGGTCGCCTGGACGGGATACTGCTCCTTCTAACATAGTTAGAAGTCTGAGCATATCCCGCTCCTCCCACCGATCGCCACCGCCACCCGCCACTGCAGCAGAAGCTTTAGCGCGAGCTCAACTGCTCCTGGACTACCCTCCAACGGCAAACAAGATCCACGACTGGAGGGCCACCATTCAGAGTCTCATCGGCTTCGCCAACGGCGACACTCAGCAGTCGAGCACGTCGCAGCCGCGGCAAGCCAGCCAGGCACGAGCCGGTGGCGACAAGACCGGTGGCGGTGCAACCACTGTGCACTCTCCGCCCCGAAGGCCAAGATCGCCGACTCGCCGGATCCACCTCGACAGCGACTCCACCGCGTCATCAGATCCACGAGCTCGTCGCGATCAGCGCCAAGTTCTTCATGAATGACAGCAAGAAGACGCTCGTACACGCATCGAGCACCGAAGAGAAACGCAATGTCAATCAGACCAGCGCGCTGGGCCCTCTGTTGACATGCATGCGCCAGGGGAACCAGGCGACTTGCCGTACGCGGTAGGTTGCCCTGCGTTTACTTGTGAGCTGCGGCAAGTCCAGTGGCCCAGCATGAAGAATTTCAAGCCAGACGTACCAGAGAAGTACGACGGCAAGTCGCATCCGTCGGAGTTCCTCAGCATCTACACCATCGCGGTGCAGGCTGCCGGGGGGCGGGACGACAAGATCCTTGCCAACTACTTCCCGCTGGTGCTCAAGCCCAACGTCAGGTCCTGGCTCATGCACTTGCCGGACAACTCCATATCCACCTGGGCGGACCTATGCCATCAGTTTGTCGGCGCCTTTATAGGCGGCCACAAACCCCATGGCCAAGAGAGTGACCTTCATCTGCTCGCCCAGAAGGAAGGAGAGCCCCTGCGCAAATACATTCAGAGATTCAGCCGTGTACAGCACAACATCCCAGATGTCCACCCTGCCGCGGTCATCGGCGCATTCCATCAAAACGTGTGTAACCGCAGGGTGCGGGAGGAGATGGCGATGTGCAAGATCAGAGACGTCAGTGAGCTGCATGCCCTGGCCGACAAGTGTGCACGTGCTGAGGAAGGGAGGAAACTCCCCGGAGAGAATACAGGAGCAGGAGGATGTGACAGCGAGGATGCTGCCCCGGCAAAGAAAAACCGGCGGCGGAACAGGAAGAAGAAAGGCAAAGATGTGCTAGTCGTTGAGCAGTCCAGCAACGAAGGTGGCGCCAAGAAAGCCAAAGTTGGTAGCTCCGGCAAGGAGATTGCCGCATGCACCAACTACCAGGCTGTGGCGGTCGCCGACAAGCAGGACGGCACCGACAAGCAGTACTGCAAGATCCACCGCACCAAGGGCCATGACCTCCAGAGCTACAAGAAGGTCGAGCAGCTTGTCCAGCAACAAAAGGCTGAGTACGAGCGATGAGACAAGGAGAGGGCCCAAGGAGGCGCTGGAGAATCTAGCAAGAAGCGCGCCGGCCGGGGAGGACGCCGCGGCAAGGCCAAGCAGCGGCAAGGAGACAGACCTCCCCGCGGCCGCGACAAGGATGAAGATGACGACGACGACGAAGACATGGATGATGTCGAGACCAGTGAGCAGGATTTCCAGAAAGCCACAGAGGTCTTGTGCGTTGATGGCGGTGCGAAGAAGACCAAGTCCGGTAAGAGTTCTGATGCCCACTCCGGCAAGCGCACCTCTTCGGA
This sequence comes from Triticum dicoccoides, assembly GCF_002162155.2. Lineage (NCBI taxonomy): Eukaryota > Viridiplantae > Streptophyta > Magnoliopsida > Poales > Poaceae > Triticum > Triticum dicoccoides. The sequence goes on along the minus strand of NC_041392.1, from coordinate 452,398,901 downwards.
GTGCTGCGCTGCCGTCGAGGACGCACCGTCGAGCTCCACCGGCAAGTGTAAGAAGACAATGGCAGCTCCGCCAGAGACGAAGAAGGTGTCCGCCAAGGAGGACGGCACTGGTGGTACCTTCACCATCAGTGCCACTCTCGACCCTAAATAGGAAAGCGCGCTCATTGCTTTCCCGCGGGCGAATGTCGACGTGTTTGCGTGGCAACCGTCTAACATCCCCGGTGTTCCCAGGAAAGTAATTGAGCACCACCTTGCCGTTTGTCCTCATGCGCGGCCCATCAAGCAGAAGATCAGGAAGCAAGCAGTGGAGCGCCAAGAATTCATTGCAGAGGAGATCAAGAAGTTGGAAGCAGCAGGCCTTGTCAGAGGAGTGCTCCATCCTACGTGGTTGGCCAATCCTGTAGTCGTGCGCAAGGCGAACGGAAAATGGAGACTTTGTATCGATTTTACCGATGTTAACAAAGTTTCTCCCAAAGACCCATTTCCTTTGCCACGCATTGACCAGATTGTTGACTCCACAGCCGGATGTGATTTGCTTTCATTTCTTGACGCATACTCAGGATACCATCAGATCTTCATGGCAGAAGAGGATGAGGAGAAGACCGCATTCATTACTCCATGTGGCACGTACTGTTTCATACGGATGCCTTTCGGATTAAAAAATGCTAGTTCAACGTTTGCAAGAGTAGTCCATGTCGCTCTTGAGCCACAAATACACAGAAATGTGGAAGCCTACATGGATGACATAGTGGTCAAGAGCAAGAACAAGGCAACTCTGATCCAAGATTTAGACGAGACCTTTGCAAATCTGCGCAAGATCAGCCTCAAGCTCAACCCAGAGAAGTGTGTGTTTGGAGTCCCCTCCGGCAAGCTTCTCGGGTTCTTCGTGTCTCAGCGGGGAATTGAAGCCAATCCTGACAAGATCAAGGCCATTGAGCAGATTGAAGCACCAAAGCGCGTCAAGGATGTACAAAGACTTGCCGGTTGCGTGGCTACTCTCAGCAGGTTTATCTCTAGGTCTGCTGAGCGCGCCCTGCCATTTTTCAAATTATTGAAAAAGGCAGGTCCAATGAAATGGACTCCGGAAGCGGAGGCTCCGCTGCAAGACTTGAAGAGATACCTGTCCTCCCCTCCAACACTTGTCGCACCTAAGCCACAAGAGAAGTTGCTGTTGTATATAGCGGCAACCAATCAAGTGGTTAGTGCTGCGTTAGTGGCAGAGAGGGAGGTAGATGACGAGCCAGCAACCACGACAGGCGCATCCAGCGACAAGCAGGGGGCTTCCCCGGCAAGCTCTGGTCCCGAGAAAGATGGATCTGCGCAGATGCGCGAGGATATACAGAAGAAAATGGTGCAGCGCCCAGTTTACTTTGTCAGTTCCCTTCTGCAGGGGGCTAGGTAAGGTACTCTGGCATGCAGAAATTGCTTTTCGGCCTTCTCATGGCCTCGAGAAAGCTGCGCCATTACTTCCAAGCACATGAGATCATAGTTGTCACTCGCTTTCCGCTGAAGAGGATACTACAGAATCCAGAAGCGACAGACATGATTGTTGAGTGGGCACTGGAACTGTCAAGCTTTGGCCTCAAGTTTGAGAATACTTCAACTATCCAAAGCAGAGCATTGGCAGAATTCATAGCGGAATGGACGCCAACACCAGATGAAGAAATTCCAGAAACGAGCATCCCCGTCAAGGAAGCAAGTAAAGAGTGGCTGATGTACTTTGATGGTGCCTTTTCGCTGCAAGGCGCCGGCGCTGGCGTGCTGCTTGTCGCACCCACCGGAGAGCACCTCAAGTACGTAGTCCAGATGCACTTTCCCAAGGAGCAAGCAACAAACAATACTGCAGAGTATGAAGGCTTGCTTGCCGGTCTCAGGATCGCGGCAGACCTTGGGATCAAGAAGCTCATTGTCCGGGGTGACTCACAGCTTGTCGTCCGCCAAGTGAATAAGAGTTATCAGAGTCCATTGACGGAAGCTTACGTCGACGAAGTGAGAAAGCTAGAAGAGCACTTTGACGGCCTACAGATGGAGCATGTTCCAAGAGCTCAGAACGCCATTTCCGATGGCCTGTCAAAGTGCGCTGCACTTAAGTTACCTGTGGAACCAGGGATCTTTGTGCTCAAGCTGACTCAACCGTCCGTAACGCCATCAACTGGACAGAGCAAGAAGAGGAAGTTGATTTCTGGTGACTATTTGCCGGCAGAGCTCCCCGAAGCCGCCGCCAAGAAGGTCCCCAAGGTCAACGCCAAGAGCGCTGAGGAGCAGTCTGCTCCGGCAAGCCCTAGGGTTTGTTCCGTTGAAGCAAAAGCTCCCGACAAGTTTTGCTCCGGCAAGCTTGCCGGGGAACGTCAAGCTCCGGCAGAGCCGCAGGTGCTCGCCGTAGAAGCGGATGTTCCCGCAGCAGCAGATTTGCCTTTAGTCCTTGTTGTCGAGCCACAAGCTCCAGCATGGGCACAACAGATTGTCCGGTTCCTTCAGACAGGAGAACTTCCCGAAGAGCAAGAAGAAGCGGAAAGAGTAGCCTGGCAGTCAAGTATGTACCAGTTTGTCGACAAGACACTATACAGAAGAAGACTCAACGGTGTGAAATTGAAGTGTATTCACCGGGAAGACGGACAAAAGCTGTTGGCAGAGATACATGGAGGCATATGTGGTCACCACATTGGCGCAAGAGCACTTGTCGGCAAAGCATTCCGGCAAGGTTTCTTTTGGATCGACAGCCCTCCAGGATGCAACTGCACAAGTAACCAAGTGTGAAGCGTGCCAGTTCCATTCCAAGTAGATACACCAACTAGCTCAAGCTCTCCAGACGATCCCTTTATCCTGGCCATTTTCGGTCTGGGGGCTCGACATCCTCGGCCCCTTTCCCCGAGCAGTCAGGGGCTTTGAGTACTTGTACGTCGCAATCGACAAGTTCACAAAGTGGCCGGAAGTGGAACCAGTGAGGAAGGTGACAGCACAGTCAGCAGTCAAGTTCTTCAGGTCGATTGTTTGCCGCTTCGGGATCCCTAACAGGATAATCACCGACAATGGTACGCAATTCACGAGCCGCACCTTCATGCAGTACGTCCAAGATCTTGGTGCCAAGGTCTGCTTCGCTTCTGTTGCTCACCCGAGAAGCAACGGTCAAGCGGAGAGGGCAAATGCTGAAGTGCTGCGCGGGCTCAAGACCAGGACTTTCGACAGGCTGCACAAGTGCGGAAGAAACTGGATCGAGGAGCTGCCGGTGGTTCTTTGGTCGATCAGAACGATGCCAAATCGAGCCACTGGCCAGACACCTTTCGCTCTAGTCTATGGAGCAGAGGAAGTCCTCCCCACGGAACTCGTATACGGGTCACCTCGAGTGCTCGCTTATGATGAGCTCGAGCAAGAGCAGCTGCGACAAGATGACGCGCTGCTCCTTGAGGAAGACCGTCTTCAGGCTGCTGTGCGAGCTGCTCGCTACCAGCAAGCTTTGCGCCGCTACCATAGCCGCAAAGTTAATGCCAGAAGTTTCGAGGAAGGCGACCTTGTTCTTCGGCGTGTTCAGTCCGCCAAGAATTCCAACAAGTTGACGCTGAAGTGGGAAGGCCCTTACCGGGTGAAACGAGTCACTAGGCCTGGCGCTGTCCGCCTTGAGACCGAAGATGGCATTCCGGTGAGCAACTCCTGGAACATTGAGCATCTTCGTAAGTTTTACCCGTAAGGCGCGGTTGCCGAAACCTGTTCCGACAACCACCTTTTGTACAAGTCTTGCCGTTGTTGCATGTAATCCTTTGTACAAGGCCGGGCGCAGACCCCGTGCATAAGTAAAGCTCATGTGCTCCACACATTTTGTCAATTTCACGCTCTCTATTTTTTTGGCATATATGATCTGACACTTTGTGCAGCACCTACTCCACGGTAAGCAATAACGAGCCGTAAGGCTCCGTATCTTTATTTTCTCTTCTTTCTTTTTTCTCAAGGAAAGGAAGGTTCCCTCGCCCACAAGTTTGCCGGGGAGGAAAGGAGAAGATAATGGTATGGACCAGGCGTCGTTCAAGAAAATTTCGCCTTACCGGGAAGCAAACAACAGAAAAGCTAAGTTGCCAAAGTTTGAGCAATCAGATTTTTTAAATTTTAGGTTATCTCCCTTGAACGACCGCACTTTGTATGGAAAACCTGTGCGCGGAGGAACCAACTCGTAGCTAGTTGCGCCCTTACTTTGTTTCGAGTCCGCTCAACAACTTAAGTGAGCTGCAACTAGTTGCGACAAGGTTTCTTGTTGGTAGCGGCACCGCCAGCAGGCTGCTGACGTCCCGCACTCAGCGCTCGCGGCTCGGGTACCTGCACCGGCAAGTTCCCTAAAAGCGTAGGGCAAAAACATACAAAGGGAGGAATCAAGTAAAGGGAATAACATTGCAATCATTACCCAGAATAGAGTTATATTACAAAGATAGCTTGTCGCAGCTCTAACAGATTGTTTTCATAGCATGACAAACAGCGCCAAGAAAAGAAGAAATGGGCGGCCTAATCTACGCGATCGCCCTCGGTCCTCTTGATCCCGCTCACCTTGTCCACAATGGGTGCGACAAGTGCCTTGAGCGCCTCCAGATCGGCATCCGGCGGCAGGGTCTTGAGGACGTTGGTGAGGTTGAGGCCCGGATTGCGGAAGGCCACCTTCACCAACACTTTCTGAAGAACTCCCGCGCAGATCTTGCGCGACTCGTCGGCCAGCTGCTTTGGGATCCTCTCCCGGAGTCGCTGGAGGGCCGTCGCCACGCCCTTGAAGAACAAGACGAGCTTGGCGCTGGGTTGGAGGTTCTCGTCGGAGGGATACCCGAGATCCTCCATCCCCAGCTGCGCCAACTCCATGTCAATATCTACGGCAGTGCTCACGAGGCTCTCCGTCCAGTGCTCCACATTTTCCTTGAAAGCATTCTGGGTGGCAGCAACACTCTCCAACAGCGCCTTGTCGGCCTTGATCTCTTCTTTCAAGGCTATCTCCTGCTCCTTGGCACCGTCCAATGTCTTGGTCAAAGTGGTCAGCTTCAACTCAAGATCCGCGTTGGAGTCCTTGGTGGCGCTGAGCTCTTTGCCCTTCTCGGCAAGATCGGCCTCCAGCTGCACCACCTTCATCTCCAGCTCCTTCTTGGTGGCCTCGGCAATTGCGGCAGCATCCTCTGCTTGCTTAAGGGCTCCACCGAGTTTTTCCTCGCGCACGACAAGCTCCTTCTCGTGGGCGTCAAGATTGACCTTCCGCTGCGCCAGCTCACCCTCCTTCGCGGATAGCTTCACAGCGGCAAGTCGCTGTTGCTCTTCGACTTCAGCCTTCTCGAGGAGGAAGGCCTTCTGCGCTTCGGCGAGCTGCTCCCGCTCCTCCGCCAGGGACCGGAGGGCTTCCTGGTGGAAACCCCCGAGCTCTTCCGCGCGCTTCTCGATGTCTGCTCCCGCCTTCGCGACAAGCGCCTCGCGGGATTCCAGCTTGGCTTGCCGCGCGCGGTAGAGCGACAACAACTTCCGCAGCAGCCGCTCTTCCTCGGGCTCGTTGCTGCTTCTGCTCGGCGCGTCAACCAGCATCAGCCCAGCGGAGGCAAGCACCTCCCCGTTGAAGATCTCTCCCTAGACCGGCGCCCTGGAGCTCGATGCCCAGGGAAGGTTGATGAAGACATCATCACCGGCCTTCAAGTAGACGCCTGGCTGGGGCTCTTCGGAGCCTGGCGCTGCGGCAGCGGCGGACGGGTCGGTGGTCGGTGTAGCGCCTGGCGCTCCTGCGGCCTCAGGGCCGTCAGTGCGATCGCCAGACCCCTCGCCAGTTGCCGCGGCGGCAGCCTTGGCGGCCTCTGTGCCGGCGGGATCGTCAGCACCGGCCGCTTCTTCGGCGGCAACCTCGGTCTCCATCGGCTCCGTAGCAGATGGGTCTGACAGCCAGAAAAGGGAGAAGAGTCAAGCAAAAACCCAAGAAGATCAAAAGAAGAAGAACCCAAGGAAAGTTTTGAAGCAAAAGGATTACCTGTGCCGGGTTCTGCAGTCGTGGTCTCCACTGTCGGGGAGCCGCTGGTGCTGTCCCTTGCCGGAGAACCCTCCCTTACCGGAGACTTCTCCCTTACCGGAAAGCCCTCCCTTGCCGGAGAGCTCTCCCTTGTCGGGGGATTCTCCCTTGGCTCTTGGTGGGGCTGCTCTGCTCCTGCACAAACCAGCAATAAGATATCAGCAAAGACAGAGTATCCATGCGCATCTCACAGCGGAAAGCAAACCATATACTTACGCTGGGGGCTGCTCTGGAGAAAAGTTGCCGGGTCCGGCAAGGTTGTCTCGGGCGCACCCCCTGCTGTCGCAGTAGGTTCGTCCTCGATGACAGTCACCGGGACTTTGGCTCTCTTTGCTGCTCTCTGGGCCAGAGTCCTAAAAAGGAACAAGTTCAGAGTCAAGCAAATGAGATACAAGACAAACAGCAAGGATTGAAGAACTACAAGTACAACAAGGGAGTCTTACTCTTCTTCTTCTTCCTCGTCGGAGCTGAACGCGGAGAAGTCGAAGTCTGGCTCACGTCCGGTGCGAGGAGGCGGAGGAGTAGCTTCCCTTGGCCGCTTGGCGGGAGCAGTGGCGGCGGTCTGAGACGACCCCGCTCCGGCTGTCGCCGCGGCGTGGGAAGTGGCAGGAATAGAAGCGGTGGTCCGGGAGGGCCCCGCTCCAGTTGCCGTCGCAGCGTGAGGTGCTCCCGCGGTAACAGTGCTTGCCGCGGTGGAGCGTGTCACGCGGCGCGGCGACTATTGCCTCGCCTGCCGCTCCGCTACGTCACCGACCTTGCGGAGACGCCTTCTTGGTGCGGATGGAGGCTCTGCTTGCGGCGAGCTGTCTGAAGATGAGGAGGAAGACGAGTTGATCTCCAGCGAGCCGCTCGTATCCTTGGCGGGCTCGCTCGACTCGACGTTATGCCCGGCAAGCTCTTTCTCGCCGGCAGGCTCCCCTCGCTCGGCACGGCTTGCCGCCTCTGCTGCCTCTGCCTCCTCCACGGTGAATCCAAATTCGCCCGCGGCTGCGGCTGCCGCCGCCTCTTCTAGCCTAGTGGCGATGAGTGCCATCTCCGCATCGGTGGTGTCGCAGGTGAGGCTATCTTTCTCGTCGGAGCGGATCGGCACTTCTACCAAGTCATCAAAGAATTGCTGCACGACATCGTCTGCAGGCTCTTGCCAAGTTGGGACAATTCCATGCGAGTCGCACAACGGCATCATTGCACGGATGCGGTCGAGCGCGGAGTTGTTGCACAGCGGAACGACCCCCCCCCGGCAACCTGAAAACTTCGGGGTGTTGAGGGTCGTACTTGAACAGCTCCTGGAGCATCGCGTTGAGCTCCAGAACTGTGAAGTTGAAGTTGAGGCCCGGCCGCAGCTTCATGATATCTGCCGCATTCTTGAACTCCCAAGTGGGTCTCCCCCGTTCCTGCAGGGGGGCGATGCGGCGGCGAAGAAAATCCGCGCCAACAGCGCCTACAGTGAGCCCGGCAAGCCTGAGGCGTAGGACCCGGGTGACAGCAATCTTCAGCCTGTCGTCTTCCGGGGCCACGTTACTCCAATCGCTGCCGCGTGCTACTGGGGTTTGGCGCCGGGTGGTGAATGGCTGCGGGTTCTCCTCGTCAATCCAGCACCAGTCTGCTCTCCACTCCTCCCACTTGCCGCGGAATTCTCCCTCCAGATAAGTTTCCTTCTTGCCGGCCCTTGAGATCCAGGCGATTCCGCCGGATAAAGGCTCTCCTCTCTCTACTCGGGGTATAAAGAAGTGCGAAAGAGGGCTACGTTGGGATGGACTCCGACAAAGTTTTTGCAGAGATGTGTGAAAACTGCCATGGTTAGAACATCATTGGGGGTGAAGTCGAGGAGATGGAACCTGTAGGTGTTCATGATATCGCAGAAGAATTCAGAGAAAGGCGGGCAGAGACCGCAGTAGAAGAACAAGGCGAAGAAAGGGTATCCGTTTGTGGCCTTCTTCCAAGCGGCCGCGGGCCTTCGTGCGTGGATGCGCTCGTGTCTCCGTCGACCAGAAGAGGTAGTAGTTCTCCCTCAGCTCCCTCGCGGCAAGCTTGGGGGGGAAGACTGCCCGCTCCTTTCGCAGCGCCGCAAGCCGCTGCGCCTCGGTCGACTTCACGACCTTCCCCTTGTCGGCTTTTGGAGCCATGGCGGAAGTGGTGGAGGAGGTCGACGGCGTTGGTGGTGCTAGTGGCGATGGGGGGCGGAGCGCTGCTCTCTTTCGGCTTTGGGAAGATGAGGGAGCGGCGGAGATTTGTGAGATTGAAGCAGCAACCGGCGAATGGGCGAACTACCCCTGTTCCCCCTGCTTATAAAGAGGGAGGGGGCGGACGTTCCGCATTTCTGAATAAACAAACCGCCCACGATCTCTCCCACGACGCCGCATTCAACGCGTGCCGTTCGGGGAGGGTGCGGTGGATACGGAGAGAAATACGGCGTAACCTAGGCCGCGCGTGCCCGTGCCCTGTTTTGGGCCTGGCCCAACAGCGCTCGGCACCGTGTATGGCCCAGGCCCGGGGGCTCCTGTCGGTGTACTAGAGTATCCCGAACTTGTGCACGGGCAGTCGCAGCATCCCGCGGCAAGGCTTGCCGGGTGACCGCCAAGGTCCTCCGTGGTTCCTTTGGAGCCATTCAAGAACAAAGTATCCAAACCAAGAAACCACAAGACCCCGGCAAGAGGAGCTTGCCAGGAAGGCCAACCAAGGCAAAGCGCTTAAGGAGACAAGACCCCGGCAAGAGGAGCTTGCCGGGAAGGCCACCCAAGGCATCTCAAGGAACTTTCCGCGGCGCGCCTTGCGTCCCGGCAAGGCCCGGCGAGCGACAAGCTCCCGAACGCGACAAGACAACGACCGCGGCAAGGCGCTTGCCGCGGCAAGCCACCACTCTGTGCCCGCGCTCCAGCACATCCACCAACGTGTCACTTTGGGACCCTTCCAGGCGTGCGTGGCGGGAGGCTGTGCAGCCAGCGGTGCGCAGTGGCAAGCGGTGCTGACAAGATTGCCATCGTGGCGAGCGGTAGCGTCCCTGACGGTCCCTTTTGCACTGTTTAGGCGACACAGACGGGCATTTAATGCCCTTGTCCCCTGCCGTCAGGGTTAGGTATGATACACTGTAGCAGGTAGCTGTACCTACCACAGCACCTTTCCATTTTTACCCTTTGTCTCCGTGGCCACCTGTCGGTGACCCCTTGAGCATATAAAAGGAGGCCCATGTGCAACGTAGGGGGGGGGGGGTCGAAAAAAAGAGAACACTCAGGCTCGGTCTCGTTAGCAGTTGGAGTGTACTGTAGCACTCCGCGCTCCCGAGCAAGAACTCAATACAAACCACAAAGCAGGAGCAGGGTTTTACGCATCCGTGCGGCCCGAACCTGGGTAAACTGCTCATGTGCTTCGCCTCGATCCGCTCTTCGTGCGACCTCCGCCCCCGCCGAACCGAAAGGGACTCGGTCCGCCGGTCCCATAGGTGTTCATGGATTAGTCCCCGACACAAGGTAGGAGATAAAAGTAAAAGATAGGCCCTTCGCAGAGGGAAGCAGAGGTTGTCATGCGCTTTTATGGTTGGACGCACAAAATCTTAATGCGAAGGAACGTCACTTTATATTGCCACTTGTGATATGGACCTTTATTATGCAGTCTGTCGCTTTTATTTCTTCCATATCACACGATCGTATAAAGCTTATTTTCTCCCAAACTAATAAGTCATACTGAAGGTGCAACTATCCCTAGGTGGTTTTGGTAATTCCTAACAACATATAGCTCATTGAGCTAATGCTATTTCAAGATTAATATCTCAGGAAAGCTCAATGATTGGCATGGCATGGATGAGAAAAGTGGACCCCTCAAAATGCTAAGGACAAAGGATTGGCTCAAGCTCAAAGATCAAGACTCTACATTTTCCATTTTAGTGATCCAAGATCACATTGAGTCTATAGGAAAAGCCAATACTATCAAGGAGGGATGAGGTGTTGCTTAATGAGGTTCTTGCTCAAAATGCTTAGTGATATGCTCCAAAACCCTCAACTACTTTCTCACATCCACATATGACCTAAACCAAAAGTCAAACTCGGCCCCACCGATTCTTCCTATCCGGCACCATCGAGTTTCAAATGTCATAGCCACTGCCATAAACCCTAGGCAAATCGGTCTCACCGATAGGGATCTCGGTCTCACCGAGATGGGGTTGTAATCTCTCTGTTTCCCTTTGCAACATTTCGGTCTCACCGAGATGAGCGATCGGTCCCACCGAGATTGCAATGTAAACTCTCTGTTTTCCCTTCGTAATGTTTCGGTCTCACCGAAATGAGCGACCGGTCCCACCGAGTTTACCTGACCAACTCTCTGGTTAGCTTATTACCAAAATTTGTCTCAGCGAGTTTGTGTAATCGGTCTCACCGAGATTACGTTATGCCCTAACCCTAATCGTATCAGTCCTACCGAGTTGCATGTCGGTCCCACCGAAAACCCTAACGGTCACTAGCTTTGCTAAATCGGTCCGACCGAGTTCAACCATTCGGTCCCACCGAGTTTGGGAAGTTATGTGTAACGGTTAGATTTTGTGTGGAGGCTATATATACCCCTCCACCACCTCTTCATTCGTGGAGAGAGCCATCAGAACGAACCTACACTTCCACCTTACTTTTTCTGAGAGAGAACCACCTACACTTGTGTTGAGACCAAGATATTCCATTCCTACCATATGAATCTTGATCTCTAGCCTTCCCCAAGTTGCTTTCCACTCAAATCTTCTTTCCACCAAATCCAAATCCTATGAGAGAGAGTTGAGTGTTGGGGAGACTATCATTTGAAGCACAAGAGCAAGGAGCTCATCATCAACACACCATTTGTTACTTCTTGGAGAGTGGTGTCTCCTAGATTGGCTAGGTGTCACTTGGGAGCCTCCGACAAGATTGTGGAGTTGAACCAAGGAGTTTGTAAGGGCAAGGAGATCGCCTACTTTGTGAAGATCTACCGCTAGTGAGGCAAGTCCTTCGTGGGAGATGGCCATGGTGGGATAGACAAGGTTGCTTCTTCGTGGACCCTTCATGGGTGGAGCCCTCCGTGGACTCGCGCAACCGTTACCCTTCGTGGGTTGAAGTCTCTATCAACGTGGATGTACGATAGCACCACCTATCAGAACCACGACAAAAACATCCGTGTCTCCAATTGCGTTTGAATCCTCCAAACCCTTCCCTTTACTTTCTTGCAAGTTTCATGCTTTACTTTCCGCTGCTCATATACTCTTTTCATGCTTGCTTGAATTGTGTTCAGATTGCTTGACTTGTCCAAAGTTGCTAAAATCTGCCAAGAACTAAAATTGGGATAAGGCTAGATTTTTATTTGGTCAAGTAGTCTAATCAGCCCCCCTCTATACATACTTTCGGTCCTACACATACATATTTAGAGAGCATTTTTTATTGCTTGCACCGATGACAACTTACTTGGAGGATCTTACTCAATCCATAGGTAGGTATGGTGGACTCTCATGGCAAAACTGGTTTAAGGGTGTTTGGAAGCACAAGTAGTATCTCTACTTGGTGCAAAGAATTTGGCTAGCATGAGGGGGAAAGGCAAGCTCAATCATGTTGGATGATCCATGACAATATAATTTATCTCAGATGTAAGAAAACATAACCCATTACGTTGTGTTCCTTATCCAACGTCAACTCTTTAGCATGTCATATTTTAATGAGTTCTCACAATCATAAAAGATGTCCAAGATAGTGTATTTATATGTGAAGACCTCTCTTTCTTTATTACTTCCTATTAATTGCAACGATGAACAAAACTATGTTTTTCAACTCTCAACAACTTTTATTCATCATACTCTTTATATGTGAGCTCATTACTCTCCATAAGATCCATATGATCTCTTTTATTTCTTTTTATTCTTTCTCTTTTATTTTATTCACTCAAGATCATGGCAAAATAATCAAGCCCTTGACTCAACACTAATATTTATTATATATATATATATAGCTCACGGACTCGATTACATAAGAGGATCATAAAGCAAAACTCACAACTAGATCATACTAAGAACTTTATTCTACTAGATCAAGATATTATCAAAAGGATCGAACTAAGAAAAATGGTAAAGATAAAAGTGATGGTGATACGATACCGGGGCACTCCCCCAAGCTTGGCAGTTGCCAAGGGAGTGCCCATACCAGATACTCAGTTCTTCTTTCTTGGTGAAGAAGATGGATATGTTGATGATGGATAGTCGCACATCGAGCGTAGGAGGTCCTCCATCTTGCGGATAATGCCCTTGAGTGCGATGATATGCTCCTTCAACAAAATATTTTCACGTGTGAGATACTTGTTTTGTATATGGGCTAACTCAATCATCTTGAAAGCCTCGATCTCAGTTGGGGTAAGAAGATTGTGATCAAGTTGAAGGATGTCTTCTGCTGCCAGAAGTTGGTCCTCCGTGGCCTTCTTGATCCCTTCATCCTTGTTGATCTCCATGGGTTCTTCTCTCTTCAGCTCTATCTTAATTAGCCAAGCATCGTTGCCCTCATTGTTGGAGGAGGAGGGAGACGACATGATGCTTGGCTTTGACAACCCTGGCAGAAAACAGCTCGAAACAAGAACAGTGGATTTTTGCATGATATGGTGGTCAAAACCTTCGGGAGGTTATATAATGAATTTTTACCGACCAAAATACGTAACGTGCAAGAAAACGGAGTCCGGAGAGCACACGAGGTGCACACGAGGTAGGGGCGCGCCTAGGGGGGTAGGGCGCGCCCTCCACTCTCGTGGAGCCCTTGTGTCCTTCCCGGACTGCTTCTTATTTTTATATTTTTCTAAATATTCCAAAACGGAAGAAAATTGCCATTAGAATTGTTTTGGAGTCGGTTTACTTACCTTACCACATACCTATTCCTTTTCGGAGTCTGAAACGTTCCGGAAAGTGTCCCTTATGTATTCCTCCGGGGTTACAGTTTCAATAACATTGGTTTCAACATTTATAGGATTACCTGAGATATAATGTTTAATTCTTTGACCGTTCACCACCTTCGGATTTGTGCCTTCGAAGTTGTTGATTTTTATAGCACCAGAACGATAGACCTCCTCGATAACGTAAGGACCTTCCCATTTAGAGAGAAGTTTTCCTACAAAAAACCTTAAACGAGAGTTGTATAGCAATACATAATCATCTACGTTAAACTCACGCTTTTGTATTCTTTTGTCATGCCATCTTTTAACTTTTTCTTTAAATAATTTGGCATTCTCATAGGCTTGGGTTCTCCATTCATCAAGTGAGCTAATATCAAATAACCTATTCTCACCGGCAAGCTTGAAATCATAATTGAGCTCTTTAATGGCCCAATATGCCTTATGTTCTAGCTCAAGAGGTAAATGACATGCTTTACCATATACCATTTTATACGGAGACATACCCATAGGATTTTTATATGCAGTTCTATAGGCCCATAATGCATCATCAAGTTTCTGGGACCAATTCTTTCTAGATCTATTAACAGTCTTTTGCAAAATTAATTTGAGCTCTCTGTTACTCAATTCAACTTGACCACTAGACTGTGGGTGATAAGGAGATGCAATTCTATGATTAACATCATACTTAGCAAGCATTTTACGAAAAGCACCATGAATAAAATGTGAACCACCATCAGTCATTAAATATCTAGGGACTCCAAACCTCAGAAAAATAACTTCTTTAAGCATCTTAATAGAGGTGTTATGATCAGGACTACTAGTTGGAATAGCTTCTACCCACTTAGTAACGTAATCAACAACAACTAAAATATGTGTGTATCCGTTGGAGGCAGGAAAAGGTCCCATATAATCAAAGCCCCAAACATGAAATGGTTCAATAACAAGTGAATAATTCATAGGCATTTCTTGACGTCTACTAATATTACCAATTCTTTGACATTCATCACAAGATACAACAAACTTACGGGCATCCTTGAAGAGAGTAGGCCAATAAAAACCGGATTGCAATACCTTATGTGCAGTTCTATCTCCAGCCTGGTGTCCTCCATAAGCTTCGGAGTGACACTTGCGTAGGATCTGTTCCTGTTCATGCTCAGGTACACAACATCTAATAACACCATCTACTCCTTCTTTATAAAGATGTGTGTCATCCCAAAAGTAACGTCTCAAATCATAGAAGAACTTTTTCTTTTGCTGGTATGTAAAGCCAGGTGGTATAAATTTAGCAACAATGTAATTAGCATAATCAACATACCATGGAGCAGTGTGAGAAGCATTTATGACATTTAATTGTTCATCAGGAAAGCTATCATCAATAGGTAGTGGGTCATCAAGAACATTTTCTAACCTAGACAAGTTGTCTGCAACGGGGTTCTCAACTCCCTTTCTATCAATAATATGTAAATCCAATTCTTGTAGCAAGAGAACCCATCTAATAAGTCTAGGTTTAGCATCTTTCTTTTCCATAAGATATTTAATAGCAGCATGATCCGTGTGAATAGTTACTTTAGAATTAACAATATAAGGTCTGAACTTATCACAAGCAAATACAACTGCTAAGAATTCTTTTTCAGTTGTAGCATAATTTCTCGGGGCATTGTCTAGAGTTTTACTAGCATATTGAATAACATTTAATTTCTTATCAACTCTTTTCCCTAGAACAGCACCTACAGCATAATCACTAGCATCACACATAATTTCAAAGGGTAAATTCCAATGAGGTGGCTGAACAATAGGTGCAGAGATCAATGCTTTCTTAAGTATTTCAAATGCTTCTACGCAATCATCATAAAAAAAAATGGTATATCTTTTTGTAATAAATTAGTCAGAGGCCGAGAAATTGTTGAGAAGTCCTTAATGAACCTCCTGTAAAAATTGGCGTGACCAAGGAAACTTCTTATACCTTTGATGTCCTTGGGACATGGCATCTTTTCAATAGCATCAACCTTAGCTTTATCAACTTCAGTACCTCTTTCAGAAACTTTATGCCCCAAGACAATACCTTCATTAACCATAAAGTGGCACTTCTCCCAATTCAAGACAAGGTTAGTTTCTTCACATCTCTGCAAAAATCGATCAAGGTTGCTTAAGCAATCACCAAAAGAGGATCCATAAACAGAGAAATCGTCCATGAAAACCTCACAAATATTTTCACAAAAGTCAGAGAATATAGCCATCATGCATCTTTGGAAGGTAGCAGGTGCATTACATGAACCAAAAGGCATACTTCTATAAGCAAAAGTACCGAACGGGCAAGTAAAAGTGGTCTTAGATTGATCATCAGCTGACACAGGTATTTGAGAGAAACCAGAATAATCATCTAGAAAGCAAAAATGTGTATGTTTGGATAATCTTTCTAGCATTTGATCAATAAAAGGTAAGGGGTAATGATCTTTTTTAGTAGCCTTATTTAATTTGTGGAAATCAATTACCATCCTATAACTCGTAATAATTCTTTGCGGAATCAATTCATCTTTATCATTAGGAACAACAGTAATACCTCCCTTTTTAGGGACACAATGGACATGACTTACCCACTGACTATCAGCAACGTGATAAATTATACCTGCCTCAAGGAGCTTTAGTATTTCCTTTCTTACCACTTCTTTCATCTTAGGATTCAGGCGTCGTTGGTCATCACGAAGTGGTTTGGCATCTTTCTCCAAATTTATTTTGTGTTGACATAGTGTGGGACTAATGCCCTTAAGATCATCGAGAGTATATCCAATAGCAGCACGGTGCTTCTTCAGAGTTTTCAATAATCTCTCTTATTCATGCTCTGAAAGGTTAGCACTAATAATAATAGGATATATCTTTTTCTCATCAAGATAAGCATATTTAAGAGTATCAGGTAACGGTTTGAGCTCAAACATGGGATCACCCTTGGGTGGAGGAGGATCCCCTAGGATTTCGACAGGCAAACTGTGTTTCGGGATGGGTTCCTGTTTAAAGAATACTTCATCTATTTCCCTTCTTTCATTCATAAACATATCATTTTCATGGTCTAGCAAGTATTGTTCTAAAGGATCACTAGGAGGCACGGCAATAGAAGCAAGACCAATAATTTCATCTTTACTAGTCAATTCCTCTTCACGGTGTTGTCTACGAAATTTAGAGAAATTAAAATCATGAGACATATCACCTAAACCAATAGTAACAACATCCATTTTGCAATCTATCTTAGCATTAACTGTGTTCAAGAAGGGTCTACCAAATATAATGGGACAAAAGCTATCTTGTGGGGAACCAAGAACAAGAAAATCAGCACAATATTTAGTTTTCCCACACAAGACTTCAACATCTCTAACGATTCCCATTGGTGAAATAGTATCTCTATTGGCAAGTTTAATTGTGACATCAATATCTTCTAACTCAGCAGGTGCAATATCATGCATAATTTCTTCGTATAAGTCAATAGGTATTGCACTAGCACTAGCACCCACATCACATAAGCCATGATAACAATGATCTCCTATTTTAACAGAAATAACAGGCACGCCTACCACATGTCTATGTTTATCTTTAGCACAAGGTTTAGCAATTCTAGTAGTTTCACCTTTGAACTGAATAACATGCCCATCAATATTATCAGACAAGAGATCTTTAACAATAGCAATATTAGGTTCTACTTTAACTTGCTCAGGAGGTGTATAAGTTCTAATATTGCTTTTATGAACAACAGTTGAAGCTTTTAGCATGATCCTTTACTCTAACAGGGAAAGGTGGTTTCTCAACATAAGAAGTAGGAACAATAGGATCATTATAAGTGACAGTCCTTTATTCAACTTTAATAGGTGCAACTACTTTTACTTCTATGGGAGGATGATATTTAAACCACTTCTCCTTAGGGAGATCAACATAAGTAGCAAAAGATTCACAGAAAGAAGCTACTATCTCAGAGTCAAGTCCATATTTAGTGCTAAACTTACGGAAAATATCGGTGTCCATAAAAGATTTAACACAATCAAACTTAGGTGTCATACCTGACTCTTTACCTTCGTCGAGGTCCCAATCTTCAGAGTTGCGTTTAATTCTATTCAATAAATTCTATCTGAATTCAATAGTCTTCATCATAAAAGAGCCAGCACAAGAAGTATCGAGCATGGGTTCAATTCCTCTTCACGGTGTTGTCTACGAAATTTAGAGAAATTAAACTCATGAGACATATCACCTAAACCAATAGTAACAACATCCTTTTCGCAATCTATCTTAGCATTAACTGTGTTCAAGAAGGGTCTACCAAATATAATGGGACAAAAGCTATCTTGTGGGGAACCAAGAACAAGAAAATCAGCAGGATATTTAGTTTTCCCACACAAGACTTCAACATCTCTAGCAATTCCCATTGGTGAAATAATATCTCTATTGGCAAGTTTAATTGTGACATCAATATCTTCTAACTCAGCAGGTGCAATATCATGCATAATTTCTTCGTACAAGTCAATAGGTATTGCACTAGCACTAGCACCCATATCACACAAGCCATGATAACAATGATCTCCTATTTTAATAGAAATAACAGGCATGCCTACCACAGGTCTATGTTTATCTTTAGCACAAGGTTTAGCAATTCTAGCAGTCTCATCACAGAAATGAATAACATGCCCATCAATATTATCAGACAAGAGATCTTTAACAATAGCAATATTAGGTTCTACTTTAACTTGCTCAGGAGGTGTATAAGTTCTAATATTGCTTTTATGAACAACAGTTGAAGCTTTTAGCATGATCCTTTACTCTAACAGGGAAAGGTGGTTTCTCAACATAAGAAGTAGGAACAATAGGATCATTATAAGTGACAGTCTTTTCTTCAACTTTAATAGGTGCAGCTACTTTTACTTCTATGGGAGGATGATATTTAAACCACTTCTCCCTAGGGAGATCAACATGAGTAGCAAAAGATTCACAGAAAGAAGCTACTATTTCATAGTCAAGTCCATATTTAGTGCTAAATTTACGGAAAACATCGGTATCCATAAAATATCTAACACAATCAAACTTAGGTGTCATACCTGACTTCTTACCTTCGTCGAGGTCCCAATCTTCAGAGTTGCGTTTAATTCTTTCCAATAAATCCCATTTGAATTCAATAGTCTTCATCATAAAAGAGCGAGCACAAGAAGTATCGAGCATGGTGCGATTGTTATCAGAAAGCCGAGCATAAATTTTTTGAATAATCATTTCTCTTGAGAGCTCATGATTGGGGCATGAATATAACATTGACTTAAGCCTCTCCCAAGCTTGAGTGATGCTTTTTCCTTCGCGAGGCCAAACATTATATATATAATTATGATCACGATGAACAAGATGCATAGGATAAAACTTCTGATGAAATTCCAATTTCAATCGTTTGTAGTTCCATGATCCCATATCATCACATAGCCTATACCATGTCAATGCGTCTCCCTCCAAAGATAAAGGGAAGACCTTCTTCTTGATAACATCATCGGCATACCGGCAAGCTTAAATAATCCACAAACTTCATCCACATATATTAGGTGCTCATCGGGATGTAATGTTCCATCTCCTGCAAAAGGTTTAGCTAGCAGTTTTTCTATCATACCCGAAGGAATCTCAAAGTAGACATTTTCATTTTCAGTAGGTTCAGTAGGTTGAGGAGCAACTCTTTTCTCTTCTGGTCGGGGTGAAGATACCCCGAACAATCCCCTCAGAGGATTACTTCCATAGCAACAAGGGACAGTAAATTTCAGCACACTATATAAATTTTTCCTTACCAAATTCCACCTACCAAAGGCGCTTCACTCCCCGGCAACGGCGCCAGAAAAGAGTCTTGATGACCCACAAGTATAGGGGATCTATCATGGTCCTTTCGATAAGTAAGAGTGTCAAACCCAACGAGGAGCAGAAGGAAATGATGAGCGGTTTTCAGCAAGGTATTCTCTGCAAGCACTGAAATTATAGGCAACAGATAGTTTTGTGATAAGATAATTGGTAACGAGAAACAAGTAACAAAAGTAAATGAAGTGCAGCAAGGTGGCCCAATCCTTTTTGTAGCAAAGGACAAGCCTAGACAAACTCTTATATAGAGAAAAGCGCTCCCGAGGACACATGGGAATTATCGTCAAGCTAGTTTTCATCACGTTCATATGATTCGCATTCGGTACTTTGATAATTTGGTATGTGGGTGGACCGGTGCTTGGGTACTGACCTTACTTGGACAATCATCCCACTTATGATTAACCTCTATTGCAAGCATCCACAACTACAACAAAAGTATTAAGGTAAACCTAACCATAGCATGAAACATATGGATCCAAATTAGCCCCTTACGAAGCAACGCATAAACTAGGGTTTAATCTTCTGTCACTGTAGCAACCCATCATCTACTTATTACTTCCCAATGCCTTCCTCTAGGCCCAAATAATGGTGAAGTGTCATGTAGTCGACATTCACATAACACCACTAGAGGAGAGACAACACACATCTCATCAAAATATCGAACGAATACCAAATTCACATGACTACTAATAGCAAGACTTCTCCCATGTCCTCAGGAACAAAAGTAACTACTCACAAAGCATATTCATGTTCATAATCAGAGGGGTATTAATATGCATATAGGATCTGAACATATGATCTTCCACCAAATAAACCAACTAGCATCAACTACAAGGAGTAATCAACACTACTAGCAACCCACAGGTACCAATCCCAGACTTGGAGACAAGAATTAGATACAAGAGATGAACTAGGGTTTGAGAGGAGATGGTGCTGATGAAGATGTTGATGGAGATTGACCCCCTCCCGATGAGAGGATCGTTGGTGATGACTATGGCGATGATTTCCCCCTCCCGGAGGGAAGTTTCCCCGGTAGAAGAGCTCCGCCGGAGCCCTAGATTGATTCCGCCAAGGTTCCGCCTTGTGGCGGTGGAGTCTCATCCCAAAAGCTGGCTTATGATTGTTTTCCTCATTGAAAGACTCCATATAGCATAAGATGGGCATCGGAGGGCCACCAGGGGGCCCACAAGGTAGGGGACGTGCCCAGGGGGGTAGGGCGCGCCCCCACCCTCGTGGGCAGGGTGTGGCCCCCCTGGTGAACTTCTTGCGCTCGGTATTTTTTATATATTCTAAAAATGACTTCTGTGAAGTTTCAGGACTTTTGGAGCTGTGTAGAATAGGTCTCTAATATTAGCTCCTTTTCTAGCCCTGCCGGCATTCTCCCTCTTTATGTAAACCTTGTAAAATAAGAGAGAATAGGCATAAGTATTGTGACATAATGTGTAATAACAGCCCATAATGCAATAAATATAGATATAAAAGCATGATGCAAAATGGATGTATCAAGGAGTTCTTTTCTTACTTTCATACATAGAAACATAAGGAGCTTTAATTGATTCATCTACTTTAGGCACAAAAGTTTTCATCTTTAGATTTTCCACATCATGAGCAATTCTATCAACACTTCTAGACAAATCATCAATCTTATTCAACTTTTCTTCTATGGAAGTGTTGAAAACTTTTTGTGTGTTGATAAATTCTTTAATATTATTCTCAAGATCAGAGGTGTTCCTATTATTATTATAAGATTGATTTCCATAGGAATTACCATAATTGTTAGAGGAATTACTAGGAAAAAGGCCTAGGATTAAAATTACCTCTATAAGCATTGTTGTTGAAATTATTGCGAGAAATAAAATTCACATCAATTGCATCACTATTTTGCTCAATCAAAGTAGACAAAGGAATATCATTAAAATAAATGGGAGCACCCTTACTAGCAACCAATTTTAGAAGAGCATCAAATTTATCACTCAAAGAAGAAATTTCGTCAACCGAATTAACTTTTTTACTAGTAGGAGCTCTTTCGGTATGCCATTGTGAATTATTTTCCATGATATTATCAAGCAATTTGGTGGCTTCACCCAAAGTAATTTCCATAAAATTACCACCCGCGGCAGAATCTAAAAGATTACGAGAAACAAAATTCAATCGCGCATAAAAAAATTGTATGATCATCCAAAGATTTAACCCATGAGTTGCGCAATTCCTTAGCATCATTTTCATCCTTTCCCAAGATTGTGCAACATGCTCATGTTCAAGTTGCTTGAAATTCATGATCTGGGTTCTAAGGGAAATAATTTTTGCGGGAGGAAAATACTTACTGATAAAAGCATCTTTGCACTTGTTCCAAAAATCAATACTATTACAAGGCAAAGAAGAGAACCAAATTTTTGCAGAATCACGCAAAGAGAACGGAAATAATTCCATATTGACCACATCATTGTCCAAATCTTTTTTATTTTGCATATTGCATAATTCCATGAAGGTATTAAGATGAGACGCGGCATCCTCATTAGGAGTACAGGAAAATTGGTCTTTCATAACAAGATTCGGCAAAGCGGTATTAATATCACAAGTCTCCACACAAGTGGAGGGAGGAGCAAGCGGAGGGCCAATAAAATCATTGTTGTTGGTATTTGAGAAATCACATAACTTGTTGTTCTCTTGAGTCATGATGACCACACAACAAGATTGCACTCAAAAAAACAAATCCGGCAAGAAAATAGCGAACGAAAAAAAGAGGCGAATAAAACGGCAAATTTTTGTGAAGTGGGGGAGAGGAAAATGGGAGGCAAATGGCAAATAATGTAAATTGCAAGGAGATGAGATTTGTGATGAGGAACCTGGTTATGTCGAAGATCCTCCCCGGCAATGGCACCAAAAATTCTCCTTGAGGTAGCTGCAACTATGTCGGTAATTCCCTGGAGAGGGAGGGATGATGTAGCACAGCGACAGTAGGTATTTCCCTAAGTTATGAAACCAAGGTATTGAACCATTAGGAGAACCAAGCAACACAACGTAAACAGCACCTGCACACAAACAGCAACACCTCGCAACCCAACGTGTTAAAGGGGTTGTCAATCCCTTCCGGGGTACGGTGCCTCAAGATAGGCAAGCGGACGTGAGGTAAATTGTAGTAGATTGATATATCGAACGCCAAATAAAATAAATAAAGATAAAACGCAGCAAGGTATTTTTGTATTTTTTTGGTTTAATAGATCTGAATAAAAATGCAAATCAAAAGAATATCGCAAGGCAAATATATGAGAAAGAAGACCCGGGGGCGTAGGTTTCACTAGTGGCTTCTCTCGAGAAAAAATAGCAAACGGTGGGTAAACAAATTACTGTTGGGCAATTGATAGAATTTCAAATAATTATGACGATATCCAGGCAATAATGATTACATAGGCATCACGTCCAAGATTAGTAGACCGACTCCTGCCTGCATCTACTACTATTACTCCACACATCGACCGCTATCCAGCATGCACCTAGTGTATTAAGTTCATGGAAAAATGGAGTAATGCAATAAGAGCGCTGACATGATATAGACAAGATCCGTTTATCTATATGGCGGTAGGTATAGATCTCGTCTTTTTATCCTCAGTAGCAGTGATACATACGTGTTGGTTCCCTTTCTATCACTGGGATCAAGCACCGTAAGATCGAACCCACTACCGGGCACCTCTTCCCATTGCAAGATAAATAGATCAAGTTGGCCAAACAAAACCCAAATATCAGAGAAGAAATACGAGGCTATAAGAGATCATGCATATAAGAGATCAAAGAAACTCAAATAACTTTCGTGGATATAAAAAGATATAACTGATCATAAACTCGGGGTTCATCAGATCCCAACACACCCACCGCAAAAGAGTTACATCATATGGATCTCCTAGAGATCAATGTAGTGAGAATTCAGCGAGAGAGAGAAAGCCATCTAGCTACTAACTACGGACCCAAAGGTCTACAAAGAACTACTCACGCGTCATCGGAGAGGCACCAATGAAGGTGGTGAACCCCATCCGAGATGGTGTCTAGATTGGATCTGGACTCTGCGACGGCTGGATGAATATTTCATCGACTCCCCTAGGGTTCTGGTATTTTTGGGGTATTTATAGAGCAAAGAGGCGGTCCGGGGGGCACCCAAGGTGGGCACAACCCACCAGGGCGCGCCTGGGCCTCCTGGCGCGCCCTGGTGAGTTGTGCCCCCCTCGGGGCACCCCCCAGGTGCAACCAGGGCCCATTGCCTTCCTTCTGGCCCATAAAAAATCTCTGTAAAGTTTCATGGCATTTCGACTCCGTTTGATATTGATTTTCTATGATGTAAAAACATGGAAAAAAACAGGAACTGGCACTTGGCACTATGTCAATAGGTTAGTACCAAAAAATGACTATAAAATGATTATAAAACATCCAAGATTGATAATAAAACATCATGGAACAATCAAAAATTATAGATACGTTGGGGACGTGTCAGGGCACTCTTTGAAGTTCTTTGTGTTGGATTGAGTATTATGAATCCAAAATTATTTGGTGTTATTTTAGTACAAACTCTTGGATAGATCGATCGGAAAGAATAGCTTCAAGGTGGTTTCGTACCCTACAAACGATTTCTTCTTATGTTCTCCGCTAGATAGGAACTTTGGAGCGATTCTTCATTGCAATTTGAGGGGTGGTTATATGATCCAATTATATTAGCACTGTTGAGAGATTGCACTAGCGAAAGTACAGACCCTAGGCCTCATTTTCAAGCATTGCAATACCATTTTTGTGCCCGTTTACTATTTGCTACCTTGCTGTTTTTATTTATTCATATTATAAAAATATATTTCTACCTTCAATATTACACTTTTATCACCATCTCTTCACCGAACTACTGCACCTATACAATTTGACATTGTATTTGGTGTGTTGGGGACACAAGAGATTTCTTGTATTTGATTGCAGGGTTGTTTGAGAGAGACCATCTTCATCCTATGCCTCCCACAGATTAATAAACCTTAGGTCATCCAGTTGAGGGAAAATTACTACTGTCCTACAAAACTCTGCGCTTGGAGGCTCAACACGTGTCTACAAGAATAAAGTTGCGTAGTAGACATCAATTGGGCATCAAGATCTATAGGGATATCTCGAGACGCTTAATAGGACTTTCACAAAGCACATACCTTGACAAGATTTTGAAGAAGTTCAAAATGGATCATTCAAAGAAAGGGTTCTTGCCTGTATTGCAAGGTGTGAACTTGAGTAAGACTCAAAGCTCGACCACGGCAGAAGATAGAAAGAGAATAAAAGTCATTCCCTATGCCTCAACCATAGGTTCTATAAAGTATGCCATGCTATGTACCAGACCTATTTTGTACCTTGCCATGAGTTTGGCAAATGGGTACAATAGTGATCCAGGAGTAGATCACTGGACAGCGGTCAAAATTATCCTTAGTTACCTAAGAGGACTAAGGAAATGTTTCTCGGTTATGGAGGTGATAAAGAGTTCGTCGTAAAGGGTTATGTCGTTGCAAGCTTTGACACCAATCCGGATGATTCTGAGTCTCAATCTGGATACATATTGAAAATGGGAGCAATTAGCTAGAGTAGCTCCATGCAGAGCATTGTGGACATAGAAAATTTGCAAAACACATACGACTCTGAATGTGGCAGACCCGTTGACTAAAACTCTCTCACAAGCAAAACATGATCACACCTTAATACTCTTTGGGTGTTAATCACATGTCGATGTGAACTAGATTATTGACTCTACTAAACCCTTTGGGTGTTGGTCACATAATGATGTAAACTATTGGTGTTAATCACATGGCGTTGTGAACTAGATTATTGACTTTAGTGCAAGTGGGAGACTGAAGGAAACATGCCCTGGAGGCAATAATAAAGTTTTTATTCTATATTTCCTTATTCATGATAAAAGTTTATTATTCATGCTAGAATTGTATTGATCGGAAACCTAAATACATGTGTGAATACATAAACAAATATCGTGTCCCTAGTAAGCCTCTACTAGACTAGCTCGTTGATCAAAGATGGTTAAGGTTTCCTAACCATGGGCATGGGTTTTCATTTGATAATGGGATCACATCATTAGGAGAATGATGTGATGGACAAGACCCACCCGTTAGCTTAGCAAAATGATCGTTCAGTTTATTGCTATTGCTTTCTTCATGTCAAATACATATTCCTTCGACTATGAGATTATGGAACTCCTGGATAACGGAGGAATGCCTTATGTGCTATCAAACGTCACAACGTAACTGGGTGATTATAAAGATGTTCTACAGATATCTCCAAAGGTGTCTGTTGAGTTGGCATAGATCAAGATTAGGATTTGTCACTCCGAGTATCGGAGAGGTATCTCTAGGCCCTCTCAGTAATACACATCATAAGCTTGCAAGCAAACGACTAAGGAGTTAGTCATGAGGTGATGTATTACAGAACAAGTAAAGAGACTTGCCGGTAACGAGATTGAACTAGGTATGAAGATACCGATGATCGAATCTCGGGCAAGTATGATACCGATGGACAAAGGGAATTACGTGTGCTTTCATAACGGTTCCACCGATAAAGATCTTCATAGAATATGTAGGAGCCAATATGGGCATCCAGGTTCCGATATTGATTATTGACCGGAGAGGTGTCTCGGTCATGTCTACATAGTTCTCGAACCCATAGGGTCTGCACGCTTAACGTTCAATGATGATATAGTATTATATGAGTTATGTGATTTGGTGACCGAATGTTGTTTGGACTCCCAGATGAGATCACAGACATGATGAGGAGTCTCGAAATGGTCGAGAGTTAAATATTGATATATAGGACAATGGTATTCAGACATCGAAAGTGTTTCGAAGGGTGTCGGGTACTTATCTGGTCACCGGAAAGGAGTTTCGGGCACCCCCGGCAAAGATATGGGCCTAATGGGGCCCAAGGGGGAACGGACCAGCCCCTGGTGCGCCCCTTCTTTGGACAGCATGCCCTAAGGGAAGGAAATGGGGAGGGCTAGCCCCTCCTACCTTTCCCTCTCATAGGAGAAAGGAAAGGGGGGCGCCACCCTCCCCTGCCTTTCCCCCGCGCCTATATAAGGCAGGAGAGGGCGCGGCTTGGGTAGGACTCCAAGTAGGATTCCTCCTACTTGGGAGCCTCCTTTGGCTACTCCTCCCTTCCTCCCACCTATCTATATGTGGGGAGGGGCGCCACACAAGGACACAACATTGTCTTAGCCGTGTGCGGTGCCCCCGTTCACCGTTTACTCCCTCGGTCATATTTTCGTAGTGCTTAGGCGAAGACCTACGGAGATCACATCACCATCACCGTCACCATGCCATCGTGCTCCCAAAACTCATCTACTACCTTGTTGATTTGCTGGATCAAGAAGCAGTTGACGTCACCGAGCTGAACGTGTGCAGAACACGGAGGTGCCGTGCGTTCGGTACTAGATCGGCTGGAGCGCGAAGAAAGTTTGACTACATCAACCGCATTATGAAACGCTTCCTCTTACGGTCTACGAGGGTACATAGACACACTCTCCCTCTCGTTGCTATGCATCTCCATGGATAGATCATTGCGTGTGCATAGAATTTTTTTTGTTTTCCATACAATGTTTCCCAATAGTACTTTGAGTAGTTCCACATCGGACCTACGGGTCCATAGCAGTAGCTAGATGGCTCTCTCTCTCTCTCTAATCTTCAATACAATGTTCTCTTCGGAGATTGATATGACGTAATACTTTTGCAGTGTGTTTGTTGGGATGCAATGAATTGTGGTTTTATGGTCGGATTATTCATTAAAAGTAATCGAGTCCTTTCTGAAATTTATTACGTGTGACTGTTTATAGCTATGTAATGCTTTCCAATCAATGAGTTTTCTTTGGCCAAGTTGTTGATTAGATCTTTAGTGGAAGTGGTGCATAGTAGTAGGTTTGATCTTACGGTTTCTTGACATCATGACAGAAGGGGTAGCAAGGCACGTATTTGTATTATTGCTACTAAGGGTAAAACGACAGGGTTCGATAATATTGATTGGTCTTATTTTGTCTACATTATGCCGTCATGCTTAAAGCATTACTCTGTTTGTTATGAACTTAATACCTAGAGAGGAAAGCATAGAACGCTCTAGAAGTGGAGTAATAGTAGTAGGTGTCAGTAAGTTTAATGGTCTATTTGTCACGAACATAATGTCTATGTATTGATCATGTCATGAATAACATCATAACCATGTACTTTTCTATTAATTGCACAACAGTAATTTGTCTACCCATCGTGTTATTATACTTACGAGAGAGATGCCTAGTGACGCTATGGCCCCCGGTTCATTTTCAATTTATATTTACTAAAGCCCTAAAAATACCTTGTTGCAATTTATTATCTTTTATGTTAATTCTATATTATCCATCTATCACTACCAAATTTAATCCTTGTAACCGACAAGAACGAGGGGACTGACAACCCCCTTGCCTTCGTTGGGTACACGTATTTGCTTCGTGTGTGTATAGGTACCGTTTATCTGTTTCTTGTGGAGTCTCGTATTGGTTTGATAAACCTTGGTTCTTAATTGAGGGAAATACTTAGCAACTTTGCTACATCACCCTTCCTCTTCAGGGAAATCCCGACGAACTATATAAGTAGCACAACACAGCGTCCACGGGATACGAGAGTAGGTGGTCCCGCCGGTGCTATTTTGGGCTGCTAGAGCAAGAAGATCAGAGATTGAAGAAGCATGACGGTCATTGGATTGACATACAATGGTCACTGCTGCTAGAATCATTTGTTGACTAAGTTGACAACACCTTGCATACACGTCAACTTAGTAGACCCACAAGCCAGCCTCGAAATCTATGGCAAACAACATACAACCCATTTGCTAATATTTTTAATAATTTATAGACATTTGCTAATCCTTATGGAATTTATTGCAGTCCACATTCTTTTTGTTAGAATTGCAGCCCATATTCAAGCCAGGGTTAAAAATTTCCTTGAAATTTTGCATATTTTGGTGGGGTCTGAACTATTTTTAATCCCAACATTTCATTTTAGATTCAAACTAATTTCAAAAATAAATATATATTAATTTAAAATCCAATGAAAATTTTCCCGCAAAAAAATCAATGAAATTTAAAATCTCAAAATAAAAAAATGAAAAATGAAACTGAAGGCCAATTTGCTATTTTTTTTAAAATTTACAGCCCATTTTCTTATTACTTGTAGCCCATTTTTTGGGTAAGCCGAGTGCATCCCTCCTCCTCTTTAAAGATTTGTAGCCCAGCAAGGCGGATAAAAGAAAGTAGCATTACCCCGCAAAAAAAGCAAGTAGCATTGATTGGGTATTCTCCAGAACGGATAAATCCGTTGAAAGGATCGATATAGTTGACTAGAGGGGGTGAATAGGAACCTAACAATTTTTAGCTTTTCTTTACCAAATTAAACTTTGCATCAAAGTAGGTTGTCTAGATATGTAACTAGGTGAGCAACCTATATGATGCAACAACAACAAGCACACGAGCAAGCAATGGATACAACACAATATGAGCTTGCACAAGTAAAGGTGAGAGATAACCAATAGCGGAGCCGGTGAAGACGAGGATGTGTTACCAAAGTTCCTTCCCTTTGAGGGGAAGTATGTCTCCATTGGAGCAGTGTGGAGGAACAATGCTCCCCAAGAGGCCACTAGGGCCACCGTATTCTCCTCACGCCCTCACACAATGCAAGATGTCTTGATTCCACTATTGGTGCCCTTGAAGGCGGTGACCGAACCTTTACAAACAAGGTTGGGGCTATCTCCACAACTCAATTGGAGGCTCCCAAAAATACCACGGAGCTTCACCATAATGGAATGTGGCTCCGAGGTGAATTCAACCGTCTAGGGTGCTCAAACACCCAAGAGTAACAAGATCCACAAGGGGTTAGTGGGGGGAATCAAATTTCTCTTGGTGGAAGTGTATATCCGGGCATTCTCAACGAATCCCTAAAGAATTAACAAGTTTGATTGGCTAGGGAGAGAGATCGGGCGAAAATGAGCTTTGGAGAAACAATGGATCTTGGGGGAAAAGAGGTAAGTCAACTTGGAGAAGAAGACATCCTTTTATAGTGGGGGAACCAATCCAACCGTTACCCCCCATTCAGCCCGCTCAGAGCAGTACTACCGCTAGGGTTAGCGGTACTACTGCTGGGTGTCGTGGTACTATCGCTCCCCCTTGCGGTACTACCATGTAGACTGTGGGAGACCAGAGGTGGAACGAGATCTAGACCCAGGGCGGTACTAGCAGCAGTGGTAGGGGCAGTACTACCGCTTGTGAGTGGTACTACCGCCTCTACTGCCATTGCCAGTGCCGCATAGCCCGACACGAGAGGTGACACTTTCGAGTCGAGGCGGTAATAGCACATCACTTCAGCGGCACTATGGCTGAGAGCCCCCTGGCAGTACTACCGCTGGGCAGCGGTACTGCCGCCTATGACTCTTGAGCGGTAGTTCCGCTGGGAGTTGCAGTACTACCGTTGGGACCATAACAATCTCACAATAGAGGCAACGAAAGATCCTCCATTGATGCGGGAAGGATCAGTGGGTGCAAAGGACATGTGTACATGTTGATTCCACCCTAACCTTTCCTATGCAGACCCCCTCTTGATAGTACGGTGACTCCTATGAATCAAGTCCACCAAAACCGAAACGAAAGAAACTACACCGTCTTCACTTAAAACTCCGAGGGGGAGGAATCATCTCATGCCAATGAATGAATCTCTGAAATACTCAACGCACACGATTCGTCCGCAAAAGTATTGTCATCAATCACCAAAACTACTTAGAGAGAGACATGCCTTAACAATCTCCCCCCTTTTGGTGGATTGATGACAACACGGGATTTGCACAAAGGTAAGACATGAGAGTAAATGAATCCCAAACCAAATTAGAGGTGCCTTTGGAATGCAAGCCAAACACATTAGGATCAACACTCCCCCTATATTTTATAGTCTGACAACATTTGCAACAAGAATGGGACATATATAGCTCAGATGCAATAGAGTAGAAGTGAGCAAAGTATATAACAGGATAAGCATGCAACTCACATACTACCAAAGTACTCGACAAACATAGAAAATAAAAGGATAAGGTAGCATATGTCTCACACCATATGATAGGGTACCAGGTCTCACAAGCACAAACCAAACCAAAGCAAATGACGAGAAAAGAGTTTGCGAGAGAGAAAGGCAAGGCAAACAAGCCACACAAACACACGCTCGCAACTCGACAATGACAAATCCCTAAACTCTCTCCCCCTTTGGCATCGAGACACCAAAAAAGGCAAAGAGCGCTGCTACGGCTCCAAGTGATAGCAAACTGAAGGTCTCCATCATCACATCCCTGCGAGATCGTTTGCACCGCCATCATCAGCAGGAAACTGCCCGGTGTTTGAATCTGTCCACGGGCAGTGCGGCTGAACCCACTCCTCCTCATCGGTGATCTTGCCCTCAGATCCGCTGGCAACTGTCGCACCCAACTGACGCATGAGCTCCTTGTGACAACTCATGGCCTTCTTCTTAGACACATGAGCCATGTACTGTCCATGAGATTCCATATAGAAGAGTTTCTTCATTTTGTGCTTGAGCTTGTTTGCCCATGGGGGCTCCACTCCAGAGGGCTCATAGTCATCGTCATCATTGGCATCAACCTCCGTCTCAACGTCAGCAGCTCCAGATGGAATCCTAGACCTCAGAACTGAGGTGCCCCAGTTCTCCTTCTTCCTCATATGCTTGATCTCATGAGTTATTAACTCGCCAGTCTCCAGCACAACATTAGGATAAACATGCACCCAATCCTTCTCAATCAGCAATATGATAAATGGACCATAGATAGGGCACTTGCGCTCAGAGATAGCAGAGACTAGTTCAGACCACATGACATGAGAGATATCCAAGGATTCTCCAGTGTTTTCTTCCTTCTCATGCTGGCACAAAAGAAGCATGTCCACGAGAAAGGAGTGAACCATATCCAAGTTCCCAATGCGAGGGAAGAGAGTCTCTCTGAATATGTGATGAAATATGTCCAGATAGGCAGGCAGCTCATAGGTATCCTTCTGAGTCTCGGGGTGAATCTTCAAAGTACAATAGGGCCAGAGAGATTGCTTGTGAGTGGAAGTTGTATTGCGTTGAGGGCGAAAGCCAACTGGGTTCGCAAGTCCTTGATCTTCAATCCCAAGTAACTCCATGAAAGCCTTCCATTTGACAGAAAGAAGCTTGCCACTTGTCATCCAAGTTAGAGTTCTTTCCTCATCTGTTCCAAGATGGACTGTGGCATAAAATTGAGCCACCAAATCTGCATCAAAGTCCTTGTTGAACTGCATGATCCTGAGAATGTTCAGCTAAGAACGTATCTGTAGGGCTTTGCCAAAGTAGGCAGGATCCTTATCCATATAGTCAGTGTCGATGGTGCGAACATCAACATAGAGATTCTTCTTCGCTTTGATCACATCAAAGTAGATGGCCCACTGAAAGCGATTCCAGAAAGGATGGTTGACCAAAGTGGGTTCTTGATCTTCTGTATATGGGTTCCGCCGGTGCCTTTCCCAGAACTCCTTTGCAGACATCTCTGTCACAGACTTGGCCCTAGGCTTGGGCTTGTTCGCAATAGTCTTCTTTGGCTGAGGAGGAGGAGGAACACTTGAGGAGGCAACTGCTATCTCAGAGGTGTGATAGCGCTTTGAAGTAGAACACCCGAGGTTGACACGGCGGACATGTTGCTCAGAAGGGCCGTCACCTGGAACCAAACACAAGGACACAAGAAACAACATGAAAGAATGAGCATAAGCCACCAGAAAAAGCAACACGGATCGATATTTGGTATGAGTATGGTGGAAGTGGGCAGCCAACGGTAGTACTGCAATCTGGAAGCGGCAGTACCACTCCAGGGGAGCGGTAGTACCGCTCCAGGCGAGGGAACAGCAGTTCCCTATTACCTGGCCAAATCCGGCACTACCAGGATGCCAAATTCAAAATTAAGCCTACCAAATATCAATCCAAACAGTCTAGACGCCTTCTCCAACCTACTGAAGCCTTGATTTAGCCAAAAATCAAGAAATGCAACAACTATTGCCCCTAAAGACTAGATCTGAAACCTAGACACAAAGAGAAGAGGAATGGGGGCAATACAGGCATCCATGGCAAGACGACGGGGTGGGGATCGATTCCACCGAAGGAAATGGAGAGGGACGGCCCGGAGACGGCGGCCCACCGAAGCCCTGCGGCGAGTACAACGCTTAAGCATGAAGGGGGTTGAGCGAGGTTAGCGAATGGGTGTGGGGAAGAAAGAAACTCCCCCTACCCGACATAACCCCCCCCCCCAGTCCCGCCCCGCAGCGGTAGTACCACGGGGGAGGGCGGTAGTACCGCTTAATGTCCATCAGCGGTAGTACCGCGCTCCACCAGTGGTAGTACCGCTCAGCCAAGTACTCAAGGGCTAGACACAAAAAGGCTTAGCTCAAGCAAGAAAAAGAACCTACAAGGAGAGGGAGCAAACACAAAGGCAGAAAAACACCCACGAGAGGACAAGAAACACACACCTCTCAAAGAGAGGGCGGTGGCCGAGGCCACCTATGTTTGAGTCAAGTGGTATGGCACTATGAAGATTTTAACCTTAGGCCCATGACCAAAACTCATCTTTGAAGCACAAGTACCATCAAAATGGCTAATGTGAAATACTTGATCAATTTATGCATAATGGGGGGAGGGAGAGTTCATTGAGAGAACAACACTCCCTCTATGTCCATGCCTACACATAAACAAGACATCACGATGAGTATGGTGGGGTGTGCAAGGGTTCAAGACACATTGATCGAATCAATGATATTTAGCTCAAGCCTTAACTCGCGAAATCTTGCTTCATCCAAGGGCTTCATGAATATATCTGCAAGGTTATCATGAGTGTTGACATAGTTGAGCTCGATCTCCCCTTGCCTAATGTGACCCCGGATGAAATGATATCGAATCTCAATATGCTTCATCTTGAAGTGTTGCACCGGGTTGAGAGAAATCTTGATGGCACTTTCATTGTCACACCAAAGAGGCACTTTGTTACAAATGACTCTGTAATCCTTTAAAGTTTGCCCCATCCATAGAAGTTGAGCACAACAACTCCCGGCAGCCACATACTCCACTTCGGTGGATGAGAGAGACACACAACTTTGCTTCTTAGAAGACCAACTCACCAAAGAGCAACCAATAAATTGGCACCCTCCGGAAGTTGACTTCCTATCCACTTTGTCTCCCGCCCAATCCGAGTCCGAAAAGCCCACAAGATTGAAGTTTGCTCCTCTTGGGTACCATAAGCCAAAGTTTGGGGTATGAGCCAAATATCAAAAGATTCGCTTGACCGTCACATAGTGGCTTTCCTTAGGTGCGGCTTGAAACCATGCACAAATTCCCACACTCAACATGATACCCGGTCTAGATGCACAAAGGTAAAGCAAGGAGCCAATCATGGAGCGATATACCTTTTGATCCACCGCTTTACCATTGGGATCTATGTCAAGTTGACTTTCGACGGGCATTGGAGTGGATGCCGGCTTGACATCACTTAGCTTGAATCTCTTGAGCATGTCTTGAGTATATTTGGCTTGGTTGATGAAGGTTCCTTCTCTTCTTTTCTTGATTTCAAACCCGATAAAGAACTTCAACTCTCCCATCATGGACATCATAGTCGATACCCTCGACTTGGGAGTAGCCTTGTGCTACCAACCGAGCCTTGTTGCGAACAAGAATTCCATGAGCATCTTGCTTGTTATTGAATATCCACTTGGTTCCAATGACATTATGGTTCCCCGTTGGCCTTGGCACCAATCTCCACACCTTGTTGTGATCGAAGTTGTTGAGTTCTTCATGCATGGCATTAAGCCAATCCGGATCCGCGAGCGCCTCATGGACCTTTTGGGGTTCAACACAAGAAACAAATGCATGATGTTCACAATAGTTTGCTAATTGTCTTCGAGTGCTTACCCCCTTTCTTAAGCTTCCAAGCACATTCGTCATGAGATTCCCTTTGGTAGTGAGCTTGGATGCAATCTTGGCGGCACGACGCTCCAATTCCTCCTCAGGAGAGAGTTGAGGAGCGGTAACTTGATCATCTTGAGCGTCGTATTGAGCTTGTTCTGGATCTTCATCTTGTTTTGTGGTGAGAACATGACCTTGGGCATCACTTGGTGGATCACCAAAAACTTGAGGTTGATCTTGCCCTTGATCTTGTTCATTTGGTTGAGGGCCTTCACTTTGTTCTTCGGAAGCGTGTGGGTCTTGGGTTGGTGATGGTTCCACTTGAGTGGAACATTGTCCTTCTCCTCAGCCACAAGGGGTTCCTCAATGGGTAGGAAATGACCAACATCCATTCTTCTTATGGCTTGGGGAGGAATTTCATCACCTACATCACAAGTACCACTTTGCTCCACTTGGGAGCCGTTATTCTCGTCAAACTCCATGTTACACGTCTCCTCAATGATTCCGGTGGACTTTTTGATGACACGGTAAGCATGAGAGTTTGTATCATAACCAACAAATATGACCTCATGAGCTCTAGCCTCAAATTTAGACAAACAAACACCTTTCTTGAGAATGAAACACTTACACCCGAACACCCGGAAGTACTTGAGGTTGGGCTTTTTACTGGTGAGTATCTCATATGGAGTCTTGTTTAAGGCTTTGCGGAGGTAGAGCCGATTGGATGCATGACAAGCGGTGTTGATGGCTTCGGCACAAAAGTTGTATGGAGACTTGAACTCCGCCATCATGGTCCTTGCCGCATCCATCAACGTCCGGTTCTTCCTCTCCGCTACACCATTTTGTTGAGGGGTGTAAGGTGCGGAATATTGATGCTTGATCCCCTCATCACTAAGAAACTCATCCAAGGTGTAGTTCTTGAACTCGGTGACGTTGTCACTTCTTATCATCAAGATCTTTGCATTGTGTTGATGTTGAGCTTCATTTGCAAAGTCGATGACGGTTTGTTGGGTCTCACTCTTCCTCTTGAAGAAATATACCCAAGTGTATCTTGAATAATCATCCATAGCCACCAAGCAATACTTTCTACCCCCAAGACTATCAAAGGATGGAGGTCCAAAAAGATCCAAGTGAAGGAGCTCCAAGGTCCTCTTCGAGTAGATGATAGTAGTGGGAGGGTGAGCCTTCTCATCTTGCTTTCCTTCGATACAAGCACTGCAAGTACGATCTTTGGCAAAACTAACATTTTTTAGTCCACGGACATGGTCCCCCTTGAGAAGACTTTGCAAAGATCTCATATTGACATGGGCTAAACGGCGATGCCAAAGCCACCCCACATCAACTTTAGCCATTAGGCATGTCGCGGTCTTAGTGGGTCGCTTTGAAAAGTTAATCACATAAAGACCGTTCTCGACATGCCCAACAAAGGCTACTTTAAGAGTCTTGCTCCACAAGAGGGCCACGGTATCAATATCAAAGGAAGTGGAAAATCCCATGAGTGCAAGTTGACGAATGGAAAGTAAATTTTTATGCAAGGGACTCAACAAGCATAACTTTATCAATCGTGAGATCATGATAAATGACAACCTTGCCAAGACCCAATAACTTAGAAGACGAGGCATCACCCCACTCGACATTGGTGGGCATAGAGGAAATCTTGTGCACGTCCACCACCAAGTCCTTGCTTCCGGTCATGTCGTGGAATTGTCACGGAAGATGTCCTAGTGCGAGGACTTAGTCGTGGAGCCATCGCGATGAGGTTAGCTTAAAGGGGTTAATCAGGACAAGGGACACGAGGAGTTTATACTGGTTCGGCCCCTTACGGTGAAGGTAAAAGCCTAATCCAGTTGGAGGTGGTATTGCTAGGTTTTCGATGAGCGGGAAGCGAATACGCTTGACCCGACTCTCGATCTGTTGTTTCTTGCCCTAAGCCGCCGATGGGTCGTCCCCTTATATGCACGGGTTGACGCCCTGCAGCCTACAAAGTCCCAGCCGGCTCATAAAACGTATCCGGCCCGTTGACCTTCCTTACATACCTTACAATACAAGTTTACATACATGGCGGTTTATATCCATGGGCCTTAAGCCGCCTTCGGGTTTGGGCCCTCTACTAAGCCTATCTATGAACCTCCATTGTTAATATGCTCTTGGGCTTCATAGAGATGAATCGCCATAGGGATGACCCGGTCCCTCCTGGGCAGGTCATGCCTAATAGTCATATCCCCAACAAGTCATATGATTTGTGGCTCCACTATCGAGCAACCATGATCCTCCACCGGAAGCAAACACCTACAAGAGAGCAATTCTTGGTTTTAGGTACCCATTTTGTAATGGATCCTTTGATGTTAGTAAGAAGGGTCTTAGGAACCCAAATAGACCATTCAATGTACTCATAAGGAGAGCCAACAAATTTAGCATAAACATGCCCATCACTAGCACGGCATAACACATAAGAAGGGTTAAAGTCGTCGACTTTGTTGGGAGGAGTGGCATTGCCCTTCTTGACACCACCACCCTTCTCATTGTTCTTCTTATCCTTAGAAGCACCCTCTCCCTCTTTCAAAAAAGTTTGCTTGAGAGGAGGAGGACGTTTGGCCTTGTCATTCTTCTTCTTGTTCTTGGACTTGGGTGCAAACCCAATTCCCTCGGACACAACTTCCTTTTGATTGCTCAAAAGGCTGTTGAGGTTCTTCTCACCTTGTATGCAAGACACAAGGCCTTTCTCAAGTTGCTCCTTCAACTTTGCATTTTCCTCCACAAGATACACATGCTCACAACATGGGTTAGTAGCATTTGCATTATCAATTAAAACCATATGAGGAAATGTGGCTTTCTCCTTGGTTAGCTTCACTTGGAGTTGATCATGAGACTCTTTAAGGCTAGCATGAGTACCCTTCAAGGCCTTGTGAGCCTTGTCAAGTATATAAAACTCCTCCTTGAGTCTAGCAAGATCAACCCCAAGTTTGGCCTTCTCAGAATTGAGCACACGAGATACAACAAGAGCATGATCAAGATCTCTCTTTAATTTAGCATGATCGTCATTGTGTGACTCCTCAAGAGCCAAACGATGACCACGCTCTTCCTCAAGAGCATTAGAGAGATCCCATATCTCAATGGCATAGTCACGACTATGCCCCTCCATCCTAGGGATGGTTTCTTCATGAGCCTCGATCATGTCATTGGCTTCACCAAGTTGTTCCAAGAGAACAACAAAGTGCTTCTTGGGTTTACAATTGAGCTTACCCATAAAAGACCCAAATTTATTTTCTTCCTCATTAGACCCCTCACTTTCAACAATGCAATCCGTCAAAGAGGGATTAGTAGTGATGATGGTTTTGATGTTGGGGGTTACCTTGTTGGTGGCTTTGGCCATGAGGCACTTGGCGGTGATGTTCTCGTCGGGTGAGTTGAAAAGGGACATCCGTGGAGTTGTGGCAATGGCAACGGAGGCCATGACAATTGTCTCACCGTCTTCATCATCATCCTCCGCCTCATTGTACTCTTCTTGTGCCACCAACCCCTTGGGAGGAGTATTCTTGGTGAAGTTGTTCTTGTTGGGGAAGGACTTTGTCCTTGTCTTTTCGGATGAGCTTGCCACCATTGTCTTCCCTCTTCTCATATGGGCACTCTGCAACAAAGTGACTCACTTTGCCACAATTATAGCATGTCCTCACACGTTGCTTGCCCTTGGCGCCACTTGAGTTGTTCTTGTTGTAGTTGGGCCTTGAGTTCTTCATGCTACAAAATTGCCTTGAAGCGAGAGCCATGTGATCATGATAAGCATATTTTGTATCTTCAGGATTACTCTCCTCTTCTTCCTCTACATCCTCTTCTTCCACATTAGCCTTGGCCTTCAAAGCTAGGTTGGGCTTCTTTACTCGTTGAGAACGCAACACCACATTGTCGGCGGTCTTATCCAAGATTCTCATAGCAACAAACTCATCCAACACTTCACTTGAGGACAAGGAATGAATGTCCGGCCTTTGAAGGATGACGGATGGCATGGCCTTATGGTAGAGCATCATGGCCTTGAAAAACTTGCGCTTGATCCAATTGTTATCCGTATCCTTGCTCCCATGATCTCGGAGTGAGACAACGAGAGTGGTTAATCTCCGGTAAAGCTCACGAGGTTCTTCATCTTCATTCATTGCAAACTCATCGGCTTCATCTTGAACCACTTCATAGTTGGAGAGTTGAATGCTTGCGCTTCCCTTGTAAATGGAAACAACATGTTGCCATGCTTCCTTGGCCACGGTGTCACATCCCCAGTTCTGGTATGAACTAGACCAGCTAGTCAGTTGTGCATCATGTTCAAATTCCATTTAAATTTGAAATGGGGATTGTGAAACCCTCAAAAATCATCTGGAAATAACCCAGATAAAAATTGCTCCAAAAAGGTCCAAGAAAATGTTCATGTTGCTCTCTGAAAATATTGGTCAGAGGTAAAAATCAAACCAATATTTTTAGGAACTCATAAATATTTATTTTGGCCATTTGGAATTAATGCAATAATTATTTGCATTGGATATATATATATATATGATATATTTATTTATATATGTCCAACAATTCCGATTTTTATGTGAGGGGCTCTGGAATACTTCAACTAGCTCCTACAATAAATTTCAGAAGAAAATAAATTGATTTAGTATTTTTATTAAATCAAAACAAATGTCAGAAAATAGAAAAGAAAAGAAATGGAAACCTACCTGGACCTTACCTGCGACCAGCTCCTATGCTGGCCTAGCACTGTGCGGCCTGGCCCGGCCCAACTGGCCAAGCCAGTCATCCTCCTCCTTGCCAGCAGGAGGCGAAGGAGGGCACGGCGAGCGCGCGCATGCACGCCATGCTCGTGCTTGCCTGCCCCCCTTCCCCTCGGCGCTGTCCACCCTAGAGAGCTCCACCGAACCCCATGGCCTCTCCTCGCTCTCTCCCGAGCTCTCTCCTCTCCTCTTCTCGTCTTCTCTCCCGTGCCCGAACGCCACCGCAGCACGTCGCCGTGAGCCACTGCGATCATCGCCACCGCCCCGTCCCTTGCTGCTGTCCAGGAGCACCGCCGCCCTCGCCTACGCCTCCTTGTCGATCTGGACGACGCCAGGAGCACTGCAGCGTCGCCACCGCCGTCATCCCCTTCATCGGAGCTGCAGATCGCCGCCGCTAAATTCGTCGCCGACTAGTCCTCCCCGAGCTCATCGACGATGCCTTCGAGTATGCTGTGAGCTCCCCTTCCTCCTCCCCCTAGCCCCGTAGCTCGAGTGCCCCCTAGCCCTGTCGGCCACCTTGGCCGAGAGCTCGGCTCCGCCGTTCATGTCGCCGCCATGGCCACAGCTGCCACAGCTCGCAACCGAGCTCACCACCATTCTCAGTGCCCTCCCGCACGTCGTTTGCACCCAACCGCAGCCCCTCTAGTGCCCCGCAGCACCTTACCCACACGCACCCGACTCCGGCCGCCGCCGCGAGCTCTGCTCCGGCGTGCTTCGTCGTTCCCGCGGCCTCCCCTGAGCGTGGCTGGATGCGCTCATGCATGGGCTACCCGCCGGTGGCCTCCGTGTGCAAAACCATGGCCTCCAGCTCATTCCGGCGAACTTCCGCCGTGGCTCGAGGTCGTCGCCGGCGAAACTCCCGCGGCTGACGTGGCGTGTGATTAGCTGCTAACCCTGCCACTTAATCCACCCCCTAAGCCACTGACTACGGGCCCCAGGGCTCGGTCAAACCCTGGTCAGCTGGGTTTGACTTGGGTTTAGCCCCGGTGTCACTGACGTGTGGCCCCCACACGTCAGGTTTGACCTGGTCAGCCCTGCTAACGACTCTGTGATGTCATGCTGACGCAATAATGATTTTTTCTGGATTTTAAATAATTCAGAGAATTCCAGAAATTGATATAAACTTCAAAAATTCATATAAATTCAACTGTAGCTCAGATTGAAATAATTTATATATGAAAAATTATTAGAAAAATTCAATCTATCCATTTGTACCTGTTTCATGCATGTCTAACCAACTTATACTTGTTGTATAGGTGAAAACATATAAATGGCATTTATAAAGATTTAATTTAGAGTTGCATTTGAACCTTTGGTTCAAATGGACCTCTTCCAAATAGAATGCTAAATGCATTAGCTCAAAGCACATCACATACTCATGCCATGATCATGCATCATATTGTTGCATATGCTTGTGTTTGATTATCGACACCGTTCCTTCTTGATAGGTCCTGCTCCGGAGACCGATCCAGAGTACCTGTCTGAGGAGCAGTGCCTTCCTTGTTGATCTACCAGGCAAGCAAACCCCCTTGTTCATTCCGATACAATCCTACTCTCTCGCTCCTGCTCTCATTTATTGCATTAGGACAACAACGATTCAACTGCTACTTTATGCCTGCAGTAGTTGAACCCACTCCTCTACATGACGTGTCATTGACACAGTAAATAGTTAA
The DNA here is from genome assembly GCF_002162155.2 of Triticum dicoccoides. Classification (NCBI taxonomy): domain Eukaryota; kingdom Viridiplantae; phylum Streptophyta; class Magnoliopsida; order Poales; family Poaceae; genus Triticum; species Triticum dicoccoides. Next base: position 452,358,736 of record NC_041392.1, on the reverse strand, counting down.
AACCCACTAGCATGTGTAGGAGTTGATTGAGCCATGTTGTGTTCTTGCCATGCCATGCCTGCTATTGCTTAGAGTTGTGTCAGGTCTGATTCATCGGGAATGAATTAGAGTGGTACGATATGTTCTGGTGCTGAGAGTTAAGCGTGTGAATACGATTTGGTAAAGGTAGCGGTGAGAGGCCATGTAGGAGTACATGGTGGGTTGTCTCATTGGAACCGTCCTTAAGCATTGAGTTCCGTGTATGTTGTCCAATGACTAGCTACTACCACACATTGGAATGCTTAAGTGCCCCTCTCGACTTATTAGCCAACTTGATCTCTGTCCAGGAGTTGCAAATAGTTTCTGGTGTTTGTAGGTAGTGTTAGTAGTCTACCAAGTGGCACCCGGCCAGGTGGGCTTGGGACAGACTAGGCACAAGTGGCACGGTGTACCAAGCGTAGATCCATCCGGCGAGGTGGGCTTGGGAACCCTGCACATATCGTTTGGGGCCGTGAGAGACACCCCGGCCGGATCTCCTTGCGGATGGGACCCGAATAGGCGATAAACCTGGACTAGAGTCTTGTGTGGTTAGTCAGGTCGTGGCCGACACCCTCGCCAGGCTTCCGCTTGAAGGTTGCCGAGATACATGACGTGTACATGGTGATAAGTGGTGAGAGCGTGTGTGAAGAAGTACACCCCTGCAGGGTTATCATGATCTATTCGAATAGCCATGTCCTCGGTTATGGACTTCTTGGATGCTTATGTGGTACATAGACAACTTGAAATGGATACTCTAAAATGCTCAAGACAAGTGTGAGTGCTATGGATGGCTTTCTCGTAGGAAGACGAGGATGAATCCATAGTAGTGTATTGATGTGGTGTTTAGTGGACTCGTGTGCGCTGCCTCACCTCAAAGAAGTTTCTCATTGTTGTAGAACAGGATAGCCACTGAGTCAAAGCTGGCTTGCTGCAACTAAACCCCACATTACCTTCTTGATACAAATGCATGTATGATAGGATCTGGTGTAAGTCTTGCTGAGTACCTTTGTACTCACGTTGCTTTATTTATGTTTTTGCAGTGGAGACTTCGGTCTTATTAGTTTACTTGGACTTCGACGAGTAGCTTGCACCTCAGCTACGATCTTGTGCCCATGGGAGGGACTTGTAGATAGTCAGGCTTCTTAGCCCTTTTCTTTTGTAGTTGTCTGTACTCAGACATGTAATGCTTCCGTTGATTGTATGCTCTGATTGATGGGTCATGTGACCCCTGTTTGTATTTAATGCTATGTGGCTCTTCTGGGCCTTTATCTATATGAGTTGCGTTATGTTGTGATGCCATGTTGTACAGCACATACTTGCATGTTATGCGTACGTGTGACGTGTATTGCTATGTGTGGGATCCGACAATCTAGTTGTTTATCCTTGGCAGCCTCTCATATGGGGAAATGTAGTCTAGTGCTTCCTTGAGCCATAGTTGTCCGCTACAGCCCGGTTCACCGGAGTCCTGCTAGCCCAGCACTACTGCTCAGGACACTTGACTGGACAGCATGTGTTTCACTTCGTTCATGTGTCTGTCCCTTCGGGGAAATGTCACGCGGTGACATCCAGAGTCCTGCCTAGCCTGCTACAGCCCGGGTTCCCCGGAGTCCTGTTAGCCCAGTGTTACAGCCCAGATTCACACGTTGCTGACCGACATGCTCGATGTGAATCATGTATGCCTGTCCCCATAGGTTAGTGCCGCTTTGGGTTCACAACTAGCCATGTCGGCCCAGGTTCTCTGTGATATGGATGCTACCGACACAAGCATATATGTGAGCCAAAAGGCGCAAACGGTCCCGGGCCAGGGTAAGGCGACACCCGTGGGAATATCGTGCGTGAGGCCGCAAAGTGATATGAGGTGTTACCGGCTAGATCGATGTGACTTGGGATCGGAGTCCCGACACACGGTGAAAGGCCGGAGATGCGCAATATCTTTGGGAGGGATGGCCTCTTGGAGAATGCAAAGAGTGGACTCGTTGAATTGATGACCCGCGGCTTCTCTAGGAGTGAAGTTGCTTGGGTCATGCAAGTAGAAACCTTGCTCAATAATTCTCCAAAGGTTAATAGAACTATGATTTAAATGACGTTTAAAGCGATAGACCCAAGAGGCAAAATCCTCATTTTTCACAAGCTTAGGAGGAGGACCAACATGATTCAAATGAGTCAGGGAACCGGTCCTCCATAAGTAAGTGGAGGTTCAACATGGGCAAAGATGTCGTTTCCACTTCTACCACTAGACAATGGAACTTTATCACTAGTAGCTCCCCCCTTGTCGGAGTTAGCATCCATCACCTTGTTAGTGGGAGCGAACACTTCCAACGGTGTGCTGGATAATTTAAGACCATCAAGAAAATTCTTAAGCATGCCTTTGACCTCGCCCGTCATGGAGGTTTTCAATGTGTCCAAGGCCACATTGAACTCCTCATATGAGACCAAGGTTCCCCCATCGGCCGTAGACGAGGAAGGATTCGCACCGGGGTGCTCCTCCCGACCGTCTACAGTGTCAACCATACTCTTCGGGTGACAAAGTCCTTCATAAAGAGACAAGGCTCTGATATTAATTAAAAGGATCGATATACTTGACTAGAGGGGGGGGGGTGAATAGGCAACTAACAATTTTTAGCTTTTCTTTACCAAATTAAACTTTGCATCAAAGTAGGTTGTCTAAATATGTAACTAGGTGAGCAACCTATATGATGCAACAACAACAAGCACACGAGCAAGCAATGGATACAACACAATATGATCTTGCACAAGTAAAGGTGAGAGATAACCAATAGCGGAGCCGGTGGAGATGAGGATGTGTTACCGAAGTTCCTTCCCTTTGAGGGGAAGTACGTCTCCGTTGGAGCGGTGTGGAGCCACAATGTGTTGGGGAACGTAGTAATTTCAAAAAAATTCCTACGCACATGCAAGATCATGGTGATGCATAGCAACGAGAGGGGAGAGTGTTGTCCACGTACCCTCGTAGACCGAAAGCGGAACCATTAGCACAACGCGGTTGATGTAGTCGTACGTCTTCACGGCCCGACCGATCAAGCACCGAAACTACGGCGCCTCTGAGTTCTAGCACACGTTCAGCTCGATGACGATCCCCGGACTCCGATCCAGCAGAATGTCGGGGAAGAGTTCCGTCAACACAACGGTGTGGTGATGATCTTGATGTTCTATTGTCGCAGGGCTTAGCCTAAGCACCACTACAATATTATCGAGGACTATGGTGGACGGGGGCACCGCACACGGCTAAGAGATCAATGATCAACTGTTGTGTCTATGGGGTGCCCCCCTGCCCCCGTATATAAAGGAGCAAGGGAGGGAGGCGGCCGGCCTAGGAGAAGGGCGCGCCAAGGGGGGAGTCCTACTCCCACCGGGAGTAGGACTCCTCCTTCCCTTGTTGGAGTAGGAGAGAAGGAAAGAGGGGGAGAGGAACAAGGAAAAGTGGGCTGCACCCCTTGTCCAATTCGGACCACAGGGGGGGGGGCGCCTCCTTCCTTTTGGCCTCTCTCCTCTATTCCCGTATGGCCCAATAAGGCCCATATACTCCGCGGCGAATTCCCGTAACTCTCCGGTACTCCGAAAAATACCCGAATCACTCGGAACCTTTCCGATGTCCGAATATAGTCGTCCAATATATCGATCTTTACGTCTCGACCATTTCGAGAGTCCTCGTCATGTCCCCGATCTCATCCGGGACTCCGAACTCCTTCGGTACATCAAAACTCATAAACTCATAATATAACTGTCATCGAAACCTTAAGCGTGCGGACCCTATGGGTTCGAGAACAATCTAGACATGACCGAGACACGTCTCCGGTCAATAACCAATAGCGGAACCTGAATGCTCATATTGGCTCCCACATATTGTACGAAGATCTTTATCGGTCAGACTGCATAACAGCATACGTTGTTCCCTTTATCATCGGTATGTTACTTGCCCGAGATTCGATCGTCGATATCTCAATACCTAATTCAATCTCGTTACCGGCAAGTCCCTTTACTCGTTCCGTAATACATCATCCTGCAACTAACTCATTAGTTGCAATGCTTGCAAGGCTTAAGTGATGTGCATTACCGAGAGGGCCCAGAGATACCTCTCCGACAATCGGAGTGACAAATCCTAATCTCGAAATATGCCAACCCAACAAGTACCTTCGGAGACACCTGTAGAGCACCTTTATAATCACTCAGTTACGTTGTGACGTTTGGTAGCACACAAAGTGTTCCTCCGGTAAACGGGAGTTGCATAATTTCATAGTCATAGGAACATGTATAAGTCATGAAGAAAGCAATAGCAACAAACTAAACGATCAAGTGCTATGCTAACGGAATGGGTCAAGTCAATCACATCATTCTCCTAATGATGTGATCCCATTAATCAAATGACAACTCATGTCTATTGTTAGGAAACATAACCATCTTTGATCAATGAGCTAGTCAAGTAGAGGCATACTAGTGACACTCTGTTTGTCTATGTATTCACACATGTATTATGTTTCTGGTTAATACAATTCTAGCATGAATAATAAAAATTTATCATGATATAAGGAAATAAATAATAACTTTATTATTGCCTCTAGGGCATATTTCCTTCAGTCTCCCACTTGCACTAGAGTCAATAATCTAGTTCACATCGCCATGTGATTTAATACCAATAGTTCACATCACCATGTGATTAACACCCATAGTTCACATCGACATGTGACCAACACCCAAAGGGTTTACTAGAGTCAATAATCTAGTTCACATTGCTATGTGATTAACACCCAAAGAGTACTAAGGTGTGATCATGTTTTGCTTGTGAGAGAAGTTTAGTCAACGGGTCTGCCACATTCAGATCCGTACATATTTTGCAAATTTCTATGTCAACAATGCTCTGCACGGAGCTACTCTAGCTAATTGCTCCCACTTTCAATATGTATCCCGATTGACTTAGAGTCATTTGGATCAATGTCAAAACTTGTATCGACGTAACCCTTTACGACGAACTTTTTGTCACCTCCATAATCGAGAAACATATCCTTATTCCACTAAGGATAATTTTGACCAATGTCCAGTGATCTACTCCTAGATCACTATTGTACTCCCTTGCCAAACTCAGGGCAGGGTATACAATAGGTCTGGTACATAGCATGGCATACTTTATAGAACATATGGCTAAGGCATAGGGAATGACTTTCATTCTCTCTCTATCTTCTGTCGTGGTCGGGTTTTGAGTCTTACTCAACTTCACACCTTGTAACACAGGCAAGAACTCCTTCTTTGACTGTTCCATTTTGAACTACTTCAAAATCTTGTCAAGGTATGTACTCATTAAAAAACTTATCAAGCATCTTGATCTATCTCTATAGATCTTGATGCTCAATATGTAAGCAGCTTCACCGAGGTCTTTCTTTGAAAAACTCCTTTCAAACATTCCTTTATGCTTTGCAGAATAATTCTACATTATCTCTGATCAACAATATGTCATTCACATATACTTATCAGAAATGTTGTAGTGCTCCCACTCACTTTCTTGTAAATACAGGCTTCACCGCAAGTCTGTATAAAACTATATGCTTTGATCAACTTATCAAAGCGTATATTCCAACTCCGAGATGCTTGCACCAGTCCATAGATGGATCGCTGGAGCTTGCATATTTTGTTAGTACCTTTAGGATTGACAAAACCTTCTGGTTGCATCATATACAACTCTTCTTTAATAAATCCATTAAGGAATGCAGTTTTGTTTATCCATTTGCCAGATTTCATAAAATGTGGCAATTGCTAACATGATTCGGACAAACTTAAGCATAGATACGAGTGAGAAACTCTCATCGTAGTCAACACCTTGAACTTGTCGAGAACCTTTTTGCGACAATTCTAGCTTTGTAGATAGTAACACTACTATCAGCGTCCGTCTTCCTCTTGAAGATCCATTTAATCTCAATGGCTCGCTGATCAATGGGCAAGTCAATCAAAGTCCATACTTTGTTCTCATACATGGATCTCATCTCAGATTTCATGGCCTCGAGCCATTTCGCGGAATCTGGGCTCATCATCGCTTCCTCATAGTTTGTAGGCTCGTCATGGTCAAGTAACACGACCTCCAGAACAGGATTACCGTACCACTCTGGTGCAGATCTCACTCTGTTTTACCTACGAGGTTCAGTAGCAACTTGATCTGAAGTTACATGATCATCATCATTAGCTTCCTCACTAATTGGTGTAGTAGTCACAGGAACATATTTCTGTGATGAACTACTTTCCAATAAGGGAGCAGGTATAGTTACCTCATCAAGTTCTACTTTCCTCCCACTCACTTCTTTCGAGAGAAACTCCTTCTCTAGAAAGGATCCATTCTCATCAATGAATAACTTGCCTTCGGATATGTGATAGAAGGTGTACCCAACATTTTTTATTGGGTATCCTATGAAGATGCACTACTCCGATTTGGGTTTGAGCTTATCAGGTTGAAACTCTTTCACATAACCATTGCAACCTCAAACTTTAAGAAGCGACTGCTTAGGTTTCTTGCCAAACCATAGTTCATACGGTGTCGTCTCAACGGATTTAGATGGTGCCCTATTTAATGTGAATGTAGCTGTCTCTAATGCATAACCCCAAAACGATAGTGGTAAATCGGTAAGAGACATCATAGATCGCACCATATCTAATAAAGTACGATTATGATGTTCGGACACACCATTACACTGTAATGGTGTTCCAGGTGGCGTGAGTAGTGAAACTATTTCACATTGTTTTAACTGAAGGCCAAACTCGTAACTCAAATATTTTACTTCTACGATCATATCGTAGATACTTTTATTTTTGTTATGATGATTCTCCACTTCACTCTGAAATTCTTTGAACTTTTCAAATGTTTCAGATTTGTGTTTCATCAAGTAGATATACTCATATCTGCTCAAATCATCTGTGAAGATCAGAAAATAATGATACCTGCCGCGAGCCTCAATATTCATCGGACCACATACATCAGTATGTATGATTTCCAACAAATCTGTTTCTCGCTCCATTGTTCCGGAGAACAAAGTCTTAGTCATCTTGCCCATGAGGCATGGTTCGCAAGCATCAACTGATTCATAATCAAGTGATTCCAAAAGCCCATCAGCTTGGATTTTCTTCATGCGCTTTACACCAATATAACCTAACCGGCAGTGCCACAAATAAGTTGCACTATCATTATTAACTTTGCATCTTTTGGCTTCAATATTATAAAAATGTGTATCACCACAATCGAGATCCAACAAACCATTTTCATTGGGTGTATGACCATAGAAGGTTTTATTCATGTAAACAGAACAACAATTTATTCTCTTACTTAAAGAATAATCGTATTGCAATAAACATGATCAAATCATATTCATGCTCAACGCAAACACCAAATAACACTTATTTAGGTTCAACACTAATCCCGAAAGTATAGGGAGTGTGCGATGATGATCATATCAATCTTGGAACCACTTCCAACACACGTCGTCACTTCACCCTTAACTAGTCTCTGTTCATTCTGCAACTCCCATTTCGTGTTACTACTCTTAGCAACTGAACTAGTATCAAATACCAAGGGGTTGCTACGAACACTAGTAAAATACACATCAATAATCTGTATATCAAATATACCTTTGTTCACTTTGCCATCCTTCTTATCCGCCAAATACTTGGGGCAGTTCCGCTTCCAGTGACCAGTCCCTTTGCAGTAAAAGCACTTAGTCTCAGGCTTAGGACCAAACTTGGGCTTCTTCACTTGAGCAGCAACTTGCTTGCCGTTCTTCTTGAAGTTCCCTTTCTTTCCCTTTGCCCTTTTCTTGAAACTAGTGGTCTTGTTAATCATCAACACTTGATGCTCTTTATTGATTTCTACCTTCATCGATTTCATCATCATGAAAAGCTCGGGAATCGTTTTCATCATCCCTTGCATACTATAGTTCATCACGAAGTTCTACTAACTTGGTGATGGTGACTAGAGAATTCTGTCAATCACTATTTTATCTGGAAGATTAACTCCCACTTGATTCAAGCGATTGTAGTACCCAGACAATCTGAACACATGCTCATTGCTTGAGCTATTCTCCTCCATCTTTTAGCTATAGAACTTGTTGGAGACTTCATATCTCTCAACTCGGGTATTTGCTTGAAATATTAACTTCAACTCCTGGAACATCCATATGATCCATGACGTTCAAAACGTCTTTGAAGTCCCGATTCTATGTTGTTAAGCATGGTGCACTAAACTATCAAGTAGTCATCATATTGAGCTAGCCAAACGTTCATGACGTCTGCATCTGCTCCTGCAATAGGTCTGTCACCTAGCGGTGCATTAAGGACATAATTCTTCTGTGCAGCAATGAGGATAAACCTCAGATCACGGATCCAATCTGCATCATTGCTACTAACATCTTTCAACTTAGTTTTCTCTAGGAACATATCAAAAATAAAACAGGGGAGCTAAACGCGAGCTATTGATCTACAACATAGATATGCTAATACTACCAGGACTAAGTTCATGATAAATTAAAGTTCAATTAATCATATTACTTAAGAACTCCCACTTAGACAGACATCCCTCTAATCTTCTAAGTGATCACGTGATCCATATCAACTAAACCATGTCCGATCATCACGTGAGATGGAGTAGTTTCAATGGTGAACATCACTATGTTGATCATATCTACTATATGATTCACGCTCGACCTTTCGGTCTCCGTGTTCCGAGGCCATATCTGTTATATGCTAGGCTCGTCAAGTTTAACCTGAGTATTCCGCGTGTGCAACTGTTTTGCACCCGTTGTATTTGAACGTAGAGCCTATCACACCCGACAATCACGTGGTGTCTCAGCACGAAGAACTTTCGCAACAGTGCATACTCAGGTAGAACACTTATACTTTGATAATTTAGTGAGGGATCATCTTATAATGCTACCGTCAATCAAAGCAAGATAGGATGCATAAACGATAAACATCACATGCAATCAATATAAGTGATATGATATGGCCATCATCATCTTGTACATGTGATCTCCATCTCCGAAGTACCGTCATGATCACCATCGTCACCGGCGCGACACCTTGATCTCCATCATAGCATCGTTGTCGTCTTGCCAATCTTATGCTTTCACGACTATTGCTACCGCTTAGTGATAAAGTAAAGCATTACAGCGCGATTGCATTGCATACAATAAAGCGACAACCATATGGCTCCTGCCAGTTGCCGATAACTTGGTTACAAAACATGATCATCTCATACAATAAAATTTAGCATCATGTCTTGACCATATCACATCACAACATGCCCTGCAAAAACAAGTTAGACGTCCTCTACTTTGTTGTTGCAAGTTTTACGTGGCTGCTACGGGCTTAGCAAGAACCGTTCTTACCTACGCATCAAAACCACAACGATAGTTTGTCAAGTTGGTGCTATTTTTAACCTTCGCATGGACCGGGCGTAGCCACACTTGGTTCAACTAAAGTTGGAGAAACTGACACCCGCCAGCCACCTGTGTGTAAAGCACGTCGGTAGAACCAGTCTCGCGTAAGCGTATGCGTAATGTCGGTCCGGGCCGCTTCATCCAACAATACCGCCGAACCAAAGTATGACATGCTGGTAAGCAGTATGACTTATATCGCCCACAACTCACTTGTGTTCTACTCGTGCACAACATCAACGCATAAAACCTAGGCTCGGATGCCACTATTGGGAAACGTAGTAATTTCAAAAAATGTCCTACGCACACGCAAGATCATGGTGATGCATAGCAACGAGAGGGAAGAGTGTTGTCCACGTACCCTCGTAGACTGAAAGCGGAAGCGTTAGCACAACGCGGTTGATGTAGTCGTACGTCTTCACGGCCCGACCGATCAAGCACCGAAACTACGACACCTCTGAGTTCTAGCACACGATCCTCGAACTCCGATCCAGCAGAATGTCGGGGAAGAGTTCCGTCAGCACGACGGTGTGGTGATGATCTTGATGTTGTACTATCGCAGGGCTTAGCCTAAGCACGACTACAATATTATCGAGGACTATGGTGGACGGGGGCACCGCACACGGCTAAGAGATCAATGATCAACTGTTGTATCTATGGGGTGCCCCCTGCCCCCGTATATAAAGGAGCAAGGGAGGGAGGCGGCCGGCCTAGGAGAAGGGCGCGCCAAGGGGGGAGTCCTACTCCCACCACGAGTAGGACTCCTCCTTCCCTTGTTGGAGTAGGAGAGAAGGAAAGAGGGGGAGAAGAACAAGGAAAAGTGGGCTGCACCCCTTGTCCAATTCGGACCAGAGGGGGGGGGGCCTCCTTCCTTTTGGCCTCTCTCCTCTATTCCTGTATGGCCCAATAAGGCCCATATACTCCCCGGCGAATTCCCGTAACTCTCCGGTACTCCGAAAAATACCCGAATCACTCGGAACCTTTCCGATGTCCGAATATAGTTGTCCAATATATCGATCTTTACGTCTCGACCATTTCGAGACTCCTCGTCATGTCCTCGATCTCATCCGGTACTCCGAACTCCTTGGGTACATCAAAACTCATAAACTCATAATATAACTATCATCGAAACCTTAAGCATGCGGACCCTACGGGTTCGAGAACAATCTAGACATGACCAAGACACGTCTCCGGTCAATAACCAATAGCGGAACATGAATGCTCATATTGGCTCCCACATATTCTACGAAGATCTTTATCGGTCAGACCGCATAACAACATACGTTGTTCCCTTTGTCATCGGTATGTTACTTGCCCGAGATTCGATCGTCGGTATCTCAATACCTAGTTCAATCTCGTTACCGGCAAGTCTCTTTACTCGTTCCGTAATACATCATCCTGCAACTAACTCAGTGGTTGCAATGCTTGCAAGGCTTAAGTGATGTGCGTTACCGAGAGGGCCCAGAGATACCTCTCCGACAATCGGAGTGACAAATCCTAATCTCAAAATATGCCAACCCAACAAGTACCTTCGGAGACACCTGTAGAGCACCTTTATAATCACCCAATTACGTTGTGACGTTTGGTAGCACACAAAGTGTTCCTCCGGTAAACGCGGGTTGCATAATTTCATAGTCATAGGAACATGTATAAGTCATGAAGAAAGCAATAGCAACAAACTAAACGATCAAGTGCTATGCTAACGGAATGGGTCAAGTCAATCACATCATTCTCCTAATGATGTGATCCCGTTAATCAAATGACAACTCATGTCTATGGTTAGGAAACATAGCCATCTTTGATCAACGAGTTAGTCAAGTAGAGGCATACTAGTGACACTCTGTTTGTCTATGTATTCACACATGTATTATGTTTTCGGTTAATACAATTATAGCATGAATAATAAAAATTTATCATGATATAAGGAAATAAATAATAACTTTATTATTGCCTCTAGGGCATATTTCCTTCACAATGCTCCCCAAGAAGCCACTAGGGCCACCGTATTCTCCTCACGCCCTCACACAATGCGAGATGCCGTGATTCCACTATTGGTGCCCTTAAAGACGGCGACCAAACCTTTATAAACAAGGTTGGGGCTATCTCCACAACTCAATTGGAGGCTCCCAATGATACCATAGAGCTTCACCACAATGGAATGTCGCTCCGAGGTGACCTCAACCGTCTAGGGTGCTCAAACACCAAAGAGTAACAAGATCCGCAAGGGATTAGTGGGGGGGAATCAAATTTATCTTGGTGGAAGTGTAGATCCGGGCCTTCTCAACCAATCCCTAAAGAATCAACAAGTTTGATTGGCTAGGGAGAGATATCGGGCGACAATGAGCTTTGGAGCAACAATGGAGCTTGGGGGAAAAGAGGTAAGTCAACTTGGAGAAGAATACCTCCTTTTATAGTGGGGGAACCAATCCAACCGTTACCCCCCATTCGGCCCGCTCAGAGCAGTACTACCGCTGGGGGTAGCGGTACTACTGCTGGCTGTCGCAGTATTACCGCTCCCCCTCGCGGTACTACCGTGTAGACTATGGGAGACCAGAGGCGGAGCGAGATCTAGACCCAGGGCGGTACTAGCAGCGGTGGTAGGGGCGGTACTACCGCTCGTGAGCGGTACTACCACCTCTACTATCAGTGCCAGTGGCGCACAACCCGACACGAGAGGCGACACTTTCGAGTCGAGGCGGTAATAGCATACCACTTCAACGGCACTACAGCTGAGAGCCCCCTGGCGGTACAACCGCTAGGCAACGGTATTTGATACATCTCCGACGTATCTACTTTTCCAAACACTTTTTCCCTTGTTTTGGACTCTAACTTGCATGATTTGAATGGAACTAACCCGGACTGACGCTGTTTTCAGCAGAATTACCATGGTGTTATTTATGTGCAGGAACAAACGTTCTCGGAATGACCTGAAACTTCACAGAGTGACTTTTTAGAATATATGAAAAATACCTGCAAAAGATGAAGGCCAGGGGGCCCACCACCTGCCCACGAGGGTGGGGGCGCGCCTGCCCCCCTAGGGCGCGCCCCCCCTACCTCGTGGGCCCCATGTTGCCTCTCCGACTCCAACTCCAACTCCATATATTGAGTTTCGGGGAGAAAAAAATCAGAGAGAAAAATCATCGCGTTTTACGATACAGAGCCGCCGCCAAGCCCTAAAACCTCTCGGGAGGGCTGATCTAGAGTCCGTTCGGGCCTCCGGAGAGGGGAATCCGTCGCCATCGTCATCATCAACCATCCTCCATCACCAATTTCATGATGCTCACCGCCGTGCGTGAGTAATTCCATCGTAGGCTTGCTGGACGGTGATGGGTTGGATGGGATCTATCATGTAATCGAGTTAGTTTTGTTAGGGTTTGATCCATAGTGTCCACTATGTTCTGAGATTGATGTTGCTATGACTTTGCTATGCTTAATGCTTGTCACTAGGGCCCGAGTGCCATGATTTCAGATCTGAACTTATTATGTTTTCATCAATATATGAGTGTTCTTGATCCTATCTTGCAAGTCTATAGTCACCTATTATGTGTTATGATCCGTTAACCCCGAAGTGACAATAATCGGGATACTTACCGGTGATGACCGTAGTTTGAGGAGTTCATGTATTCACTATGTGTTAATGCTTTGTTCCGGTTCTCTATTAAAAGGAGGCCTTAATATCCCTTAGTTTCCGTAAGGACCCCGCTGCCACAGGAGGGTAGGACAAAAGATGTCATGCAAGTTCTTTTCCATAAGCACGTATGACTATATTCGGAATACATGCCTACATTATATCAATGAACTGGAGCTAGTTCTGTGTCACCCTAGGTTATGACTGTTACATGATGAACCACATCCGGCATAATTCTCTATCACCGACCCATTGCCTACGAGTTTTCCATATATTGTTCTTTGCTTATTTACTTTTCCGTTGCTATTTCTATCATCACTACAAAATACCAAAAACATTACTTTTACTACTATTACCTTTTGCTACCGTTATCACTACTATCATATTACTTTGATACTAAACACTTTGTTGCAGGTATTAAGTTTCCAGGTGTGGTTGAATTGACAACTCAGCTGCTAATACTTGAGAATATTCTTTGGCTCCCCTTGTGCCGAATCAATAAATTTGGGTTGAATACTCTACCCTCGAAAACTGTTGCGATCCCCTATACTTGTGGGTTATCAAGATTATTTTCTGGCGCCATTGCCAGGGAGCATAGCTCTATTCTTTGAGTCACTTGGGATATATATCTGCTTATCATTATGAAGAACTTGAGAGATCCAAAAACCAAGATCTATCCCTCGACTACGAGGGTAGGTAAGGAACTGCCATCTAGCTCTGCACTTGATTCACCTTCTGTTATGAGTAAGTTTTCGACACCTACACCTGCTTCTGCTATTTGTTCTGATATGTTGCATGTTATTGATGATGCCACTTCTGCTATGCATGATACTTATGATGAAACTACCTCTATGCCTGATACTACTGTGCCACTTAGTGATTTTCTTGATGAACAACTTGCTAGGGCTAGTGAAATTGAAAATATTGAATCTGATGATACTGATGAAAGTGATGATGAAGAATCACTTGTTATTCCTAAGGGTTATGTATTTGACCAAGAAGCTTCTTTAGCTATTTTAGCTTGCCAAAATAGAAATGAACTCAAAAGATTATTAGCTAAATGGAGTAAGCAATCTCTAAATGCTAGAATGAAACCTGACCCTGCTTTTGCTACTTCACCTATTGTGACGCCCGGATAATCAAGCTACACTAAACCTCTGCTAATGAATCCACATCACCACGATTACTGTTGTTAAACTGGCGTTGATTCGAAACCGGTCCAATTCAAATTCAAAGTCACGGCAAACAATAAAAGTTTTCAAACAGTAAAACAAAAATGTTGGTGATGGCCCATAAAACTCCTAAGTAATTATCATGTTGAAACCAACCTCGTTTTAATTCCCAAATTGCCCCTGGTAATTAATTAATAGGATCGGCATCAAAATATTTGACCTTTTGAATTTCTAAAATTATTTAAACATTTTCAAATGCTCTGAAACCTTTTGCGCAACACCCCAATATTATGCTAGATTTATGTGCAAGATTTCACATTTAACAAACATCGAATATTAGCAAAACAAAATACAAAACAGAGGAGAAAAATATAAACTAGAAAAGTAATAATAAAAAGAAAGGAATAGCGGGGGCACTGTCTCCTTGGCCCATCACCTCTACTGCTCCTGGCCCAGCCCACTATCACCTCGTCCTTGACCTCCAGTTCACATGGACGCGTTGGACGCACACGCAGCGTCCATGGCGTGGATCCTCCACACGTCGAGCATCCGACTGACGTGGATAAGGGTACCACCGGCCGCCTCATCCCCTCCCACAAACACTAACACCGCTCACTTTCCCCCTCGCTTCGATTTCTTCTTCCCCTACGAGGAACCGAGCCGCCGTTGCCATGGGTTTCCTTGCCCGCACAGTCACCGTCATTGCCATCGCCCGAGGACTTGTCCTCCTTGACCGTCTGCATTGCCTACGTCGTCTACGAGACCGGATCGCGCCTGCATCGACACTACCACCGGATTGGTCGTTGTCTTCCTCGTCGGCCGCCGCACAGCCTCGTCATCGGTTCGTCGTCTCCAAGGCATCCCCGAGCCCACTGACTTGCCCTACAACCCCGATGTGAGCTCCTCTCCCGATCCCCCCTTTTTCCCGTGCTCATACGCGTCGCTAGCCTCGATTTCGTTCGCTAGCCGCTGCCCTCTGTTGCCACCGCCGTCCCCGAGCTCGTCCATGGCCGCGCCGTGATGCGCACATCCTGCTCATGGCCGCGAGCCCATCGTCTCGACGTTGAGCTGCGCCCTGCGCACGCGTAGCCGCGCCCTGGCCTCGCCACCGCCGTCCCCATACCTCGCGTGCTCCTCTCCTGCTTGGCCGCGCCCCGGCAACCGCGCGCCACACCCACTGGCCGTGCTAGGCTTGCCCGCTCGACCCCGCGAGTTGCTTCCCCGCCAGTTCCCTGGCACCACTCACGCCCGCCTGCTGTCGTGTGCGCTGTTGCCGGCCGCCTGCGAGCGCGCTCACCGCAGCCCTACGCCGACCATGTCCACCACGTCCAGCCAGCACCCGCGCGGCCCCGCGCTCGCCCGCTCGTGCGTGGCCGTGCCCACGCCCTTCCGCCTACAGCCTCTGCCGCCACATACGCACCCACTTGCCCCTGCTGCCGTGCCGCCGCCTCGCTCCTGCTGCATCGCTGCCCCGAACGCCGCTGCTTGCTGTAATGCTGCTGCCCCTCTTATTCCGGCATTCTGCAGTTCAGTCCACATATGATACACTTATTCCATTTGATATCAATGCATACATATGTAGTGTAGCTCCTTGCTTGCGAGTACTTTGGATGGGTACTCACGGTTTCTTTGCTCCCTCTTTTCCCCCTTTCTATACCTGATTGCTGCGACCAGACGTTGGAGCCCAGGAGCCAGACGCCACCGTCGATGACGACTACTACTACTCGGGAGGTGCCTACTACTACGTGCATCCCGCTGACGACGACCAGGAGTAGTTTAGGAGGATCCCAGGCAGGAGGCCTATGACTCTTTCGATCTGTATCCCAGTTGTGCTATCCTTCTTAAGGCAAACTTGTTTAACTTATGTCTATACTCAGATATTGTTGCTTCCGCTGACTCGTCTATGATCGAGCTCTTGTATTCGAGCCTTCGTGGCCCCTGGCTTGTAATATGATGCTTGTATGACTTATTTTATTTGTAGAGTTGTGTTGTGATATCTTCCCGTGAGTCCCTGATCTTGATCGTACATGTTTGCATGTATGATTAGTGTACGATTGAATCGGGGGCGTCACAAGTTGGTATCAGAGCCGACTGCCTGTAGGAATCCCCCTTCCACACTCCTTGGCCGAAGTTGAGTCTAGTCGATGAAAATTGTTTTACTTACTTGGCTGTGCGGCCCCTGGGCCCACGTCGCCATCGGGTGTTATTAGGATCTTTTATTCCTCGATCTATACTCTGGGACTCTGATCTCTCTTCTATTTGGGTTAAATGATTTTGCTAAAATCTAACTCAAGGTCCTCGTTACCACTTCCTGCTGGAGAACCCTTTCATTACGGATGATCGACTGCTTCAACAGAAGATTCTGACAATGCTCTCCGATATTTTCTCGAGACCTTGTGCATGTTGCTTTTGCAATTCCCTACCACCGAAAAATCCCTATGGATAAATACTTACACCTGTCGTTCTTACTTTTATTCCCAGTTGGTCTTGTTATTACAAGATACCCCAAAATACTCGTCGTTGTTTCGATAATCCTTTGAGCTTACTGCCTTGCTGTTCTTTGTCACCTGAATATCCCTACGGATAATTCTCGCACTTATCGAGTGTTCGCTCATCCCCCAGTTGTTCATGTGTTTCACAATGGTCATCGAAATACTATTCGATCCTCCAAAAATCCTTAGTAGCTTATTGCTGTACAATACTTGTCTGCTTGCGTGATGGATGCTTTCCATATGTCTGGCAATATTCGTTAGTATCCTTAGGCACCGTCATTTTGATCCCATTGATTCAACATGAGTGTGAATGCATGCAATCATTAGTTGATCCTTTTAAATTATCTTTCCGGCTCAGACGTCATTTTAAACATGAGCTGGTTCTCAACAAATCCAATTGCCGTCGATTGTACCCCTAAGGCTATTCAACTTATCCATCCCTAATCAGAACATTGCTTCTGATCCCTTGATTTGAAAATCATAATTCCTTTGCATTTGAGCTCTGGATTAGTCAGTTGTTTCCATAATCCAATGCCTTTGCATTGTTACTTCCTCTGGTTGTGTGCTGATGCTCACGTCAGCTCTCTTATGGACCGGCAGATCCTTTAATGGATTTTATCCGACATCTCCTTCATATTCAATAACCTTGTGAGCCTTCCCTCGGATACATAACGCCTTTGGTAAATTGTATCATCTACTTTCTCAACCTTGCTCTACTTTCGAGCTTGTGATATTTACTCTTGAAACTTGTGGTATAGGTTTCTAAGAAGCCCCTATGGGTTGAACATATGCCTTCTCTAAACTGTGTTAACTCGAAAGTTTTCACGAGTCATACACTTCTGGTATTTTGCCAGATAAAATTTCAACACTACAACTTCTTCGAAAGTGAGAAGTGAATGAAAGGTTATGCATTGGAGAAGTGGGAGTCGACCTTGAACTTTGTGTTCATGCCCATGGACACGATGTAGATCTTATCATTAAAGCTTCTCTTAAATTAAATTATTCCTTTGGTATAAGTTCATCTTATATCTGGGATCTGGCCTTTTGCAATCGTGGTTCTGACCATGTTCTCCTTTAAATACCATTTCGCGTGCAAGTTTAAGTGCTTGTCTTCTGTAGAGAAATACCCCAGTCCAACCTCTACTTTGATCTGTCATCGAGTATTACCCCCTCTGGTATCTCGAGATTATCACGGAACTGCATAACTTCTTATGAGTTCTTCTTCAAGTATTATTTGACTTTCGTTGCATCATCATTCGACTTGATGTCATAGCCGACCGATTACATCTTCATGGAATCTCTCGACAACTATGTCATGATCATCATCAACATCCTAAGCTCTTCCAAGATATATATCGAATTCTTGATGGGAAATACCATCCTAGCCCCTCGATGATTCATGTTATCATCAACCACTTTATTGCATTCCGTTCAACACAAACTTGTTCGTGTTTTGTGTTATACCATGAGATCATGCTACCTAAGCCCATATTTCGGGTGCACCTTTCAATCAATGATTAACTATGTATGTTTCCCTCGAGCATACATCATTATATCATTTGATCCGACAAATGATATTTCCTTGTTCACATAATTGTGGAAATCAATCCTTTGGAAATCTCGATGATTTGTTGCTGAGCCTATCAGCCACCTCCTCATCCTCACCTTGGTTTAATGATGAACTCTTGTTTTTGACTCGCTCCCATAGTTCATTTGTCGAGAATCTTACATTGTCATCCCGTCAATTTGTGTTGCACCTTTTCTTCTCTGGCATCCTAAGTCAAAGGTATCCTGACACCAATCGGATCTGAACCTCGGTCAGATATGATGGTTGGGACATATTTTCAAGAGTTACAACATTGGTCCTTATATGACTTGGTAAGGTGAGGTCACGGCTAGCACACCTGGCCATAGAACCTATTGTTATAGTTTCCTTTTTAGCAATGTTATCCATTTTTTCATGAGGAAATTGTAAGACTTTTTCCATAAGTTGTTCCTGATGGATCCTTTGTGTATCCAAAGTCTGACCTTTGCTTGAAGAGCATGTCAATGCTATCTCGAAGCATGTCTATGGTATTATGATTTTCAACAAGAACATTTGAATCCCAATGCTAAATGTTTCCTACTCAATTATCCAAACACCGTGGGTAATGTCATGAAATTTCTCTCCCCTTACCTAAATGGTTTTCTGCTTTCTATCCTGTCATGGATATCATGCTCTACTTTTCCTCTAGAAGGATACACCCTTGAAATTTGTGTTTAAACACATTTTCCTTTCCATTGTTCTGTTTAATCTGATAAACATATTTTTCCTTTCCATTGGTTGGTTTAACGTTTCTTGTGATCTATATGATCTAAGCAGTAATATTCTCCTTCTTATGTAAACACCTCGGTGTACAATTCTATCAGCAAGACCCTGTTACTATGTTGATAACATTCCGGTAGCCACCGATGGACGAGAACTTTGCCTATTGGTCTGCCTCATTCAACGAGCAGGAAAATGGTTCTCTTCGTCCCTCGCCCTTGGTACTGATGTTGTTGCCGACATAACTGACAGGCTATCCTCTGACATGCCTTTCTTACATGATCATGTAAGACGTCATAGCCTTCCTACTTTTAACCCACATGGTGGGCCCATAACCCACAGATCCACAGGATCGAAACTTGACTCTCCTGTACACCCTGTTGTCAAAGTTATTCCTCGAGCTTGACTTCGTATGTAATTCACGGGCCACATGCCTAGTAATCTATTTTGGTATCAGACGCAATACTTACTCTCGCCGCTCTGAACCCCTTTCTCGCTCTGCTTCAGACTTCGAGCAACTATCTATCCGTTGGGAACCTCTTATTGTACCTTCGTACCTTACTCTCGATGTATTTTATATGTTCAACTCGAGAGATAATCTTATGCTCATTCATGGGTTAACCCCAGATTGTTTTCCCTCATAAGCATTTTGTCGTAGCCAAGCTGCCCCTTACCTATTCGTAAGTACGCTGGAGTTCCCGAAGAAAAGGACGACTTCACCATGAGGACCTGAAGCAGAGAAATGGAGACGTCAATGTAAGGGATCGACCTCTTTGAGAAGAGCAACCAAGATCAAGAATGCTCGTTAGAATATCATAACCAGACCTTTCCCCCTTGCTCTACCTCTTAAATCTCTGGATGAGATCTCTTGTAGTGGAGGAGAATTGTGACGCCCGGATAATCAAGCTACAGTAAACCTCTGCTAATGAATCCACGTCACCATGATTACTGTTGTTAAACTCGCGTTGATTCGAAACCGGTCCAAATTCAAATTCAAAGTCACGGCAAACAATAAAAGTTTTCAAACAGTAAAACAAAAATGTTGGTGATGGCCCATAAAACTCCTAAGTAATTATCATGTTGAAACCAACCTCGTTTTAATTCCCAAATTGCCCCTGGTAATTAATTAATAGGATCGGCATCAAAATATTTGACCTTTTGAATTTCTAAAATTATTTAAACATTTTCAAATGCTCTGAAACTTTTTGCGCAACACCCAATATTATGCTAGATTTATGTGCAAGATTTCACATTTAACAAACATCAAATATTAGCAAAACAAAATATAAAACAGAGGAGAAAAATACAAAATAGAAAAGTAATAATAAAAAGAAAGGAATAGCCGGGGCACTATGTCCTTGGCCCATCACCTCTACTGCTCCTGGCCCAGCCCACTATCACCTCGTCCTTGACCTCCAGTTCACATGGACGCGTTGGACGCACACGCAGCGTCCATGGCGTGGATCCTCCACACGTCGAGCATCCGACTGACCCCGGCGTGGATAAGGGTACCACCGGCCGCCTCATCCCCTCCCACAAACCCTAACGCCGCTCACTTTCCCCTTGCTTCGATTTCTTCTTCCCCTGCGAGGAACCGAGCCGCCGTTGCCATGGGTTCCCTTTCCCGCGCGGTCATCGTCATTGCCATCGCCCGAGGACTTGTCCTCCTTGACCGTCTGCGTCGCCTACGTCGTCTATGAGACCGGATCGCGCCTGCATCGACACTACCACCGGATTGGTCATTGTCTTCCCCGTCGGCCGCCGCACAGCCTCGTCATCGGTTCGTCGTCCCCAAGGCATCCCCGAGCCCACTGACTTGCCCTAGAACCCCGATGTGAGCTCCTCTCCCGATCCCCCCTTTTTCCCGTGCTCATACGCGCCGCTAGCCCCAATTTCGTTCGCTAGCCGCTGCCCTCTGTTGCCACCGCCGTCCCCGAGCTCGTCCATGGCTGCGCCGTGATGCGCACATCCTGCTCACGGTTGCGAGCCCATCGTCCCGGCGTTGAGCTGTGCCCTGCGCACGCGTAGCCGTGCCCTGGCCTCGCCGTGATGCGCACATCCTGCTCACGGCCGTGAGCCCATCGTCCCGGCGTTGAGCTGCGCCCTGCGCACGTGTAGCCACGCCCTGGCCTCGCCACCGCCGTCCCCATACCTCGCACTCTCCTCTCCTGCTTGGCCGCGCCCCGGCAACCGCGCGCCACGCCCACTGGCCGCGCTAGGCTTGCCCGCTCGACCCTGCGAGTTGCTTCCCCGCCGATGCCCTGGCACCACTCACGCCCGCCTGGTGTCGTGTGCGCTGTTGTCGGCCGCCTGCGAGCGCGCTCACCGCAGCCCTACGCCGGCCATGTCCACCACGTCCAGCCAGCGCCCGCGCGGCCCCACGCTCGCCCGCTCGTGCGTGGCCGCGCCCACGCCCTTCTGCCTGCAGCCTCTACCGCCACACACGCACCCGCTTGCCCCTGCTGCCGTGCCGCCGCCTCGCTCCTGCTGCATCGCTGCCCCGAGCGCCGCTGCTTGCTGTAATGCTGCTGCTACTAGTGCAGCGCTGCTACTAGTGCATCGCTGCTACAGTAACATTCAGTTACTGTAGCAGCTGCTAGCTTTTCTAAAACTGAACTGGTTACCCCCTAAACAACCTCAAAACAGGATCTAAACAAAGCTCAACATAGCTAAAATAAATATGTGCAGGTAGTACACTTGACAAGGTTCAATTCTTTCCATTGTACCAAATCCAAAAGTTGCGTGGATTATTCCTATGAAAATGACAAAAGTCTATATTATGTTAACTAGCAGAACTAAAAACAGATATACTGCTATAGCAACTTTGGAGCAGAAAATAAACATGATACAAGGATCTAACAATGATGCAATTGTTACCATCTTGTAGACCACATGAAAGTGATCAATATTGGTATAAGGCACCAATTCATAGGATGAATAGAAGACTAGTTATAGCCTCTGGTAAACAGCTAAATGATATTTAAAACTGAGGACTTAGCAGAATTTCAGTAATTCTGGAAAATGAATTAAAACTTTAAAAATTAATATAAAATAAAATGTAGCTCGAATGAAAAGACTTTGTACATGTAAGTTGCTCAGAATGACGAGACAAATCCGGTTACGCAGCCCGTTAGTCCGCCATACATCCCTAGCATAGCAGACACGCAACTTTCCCCCTCCGGTTCACCGATCCGAAAACGCGAAACACCGGGGATCCCGGATGTTTCCCCCCTTCGCCGGTATCACCTCCTACTGCGTTAGGTCACCCCTAGCACCGCGTATCACCATGTTATGCTTTGTGTCGCTTTGATTGCTCTGTTATTTATTATGTTCCCCCTCCGTTACTTCTTTTCGGTAGACTCTGAGACTACTATCGATGTCCGTGTGTTCGACTACATTGAAGATGACCCCTCTATCTTGCCAGAGCAACCAGGCAAGCCCCCCCTTGATCACCAGATATCGCCTATTCTTCTCTATACTGCTTGCATTAGATTAGTGTAGCATGTTAATGCTTTCAGTTAATCCTATACTGTTGCATAGCCTGTCCTTGCTACTACTGTTGTTACCTTTACCTGCTATCCTACTACTTAGTATAGGATGCTAGTGTTCCATCAGTGGCCCTACACTCTTGTCCGTCTGCCATGCTATACTACTGGGACGTGATCACTTCGGGAGGTGATCACGGGCATATACTATATACTTTACACTGTTACATTACCGGTGATACTGTTTGGAGATGGGGGCTGAAGAGGCAGGTGGCTCCATCCAGGTAGTGGTGGGCCTGAGTTCCCGACGGCCCCCGACTATTACTTTGAGGCGGAGCGACAGGGCAGGTTGAGACCACCTAGGAGAGAGATGGTCCTGGCCCTGGTCGGCGTTAGCGGTTATTTCAAGATAACACTTTTAACAAGATCTTGGTATTTGATCTGAGTCTGGCTACTGGTCTATACGCACTAACCATCTATGCGGGGACAGATATGGGCACTCGACGTTGTGGTATCAGCCGAACCCTTCGTGACGTCAGCGACTGAGTGGCGCGCGCCGGGTTGGACCGCGTAACGCAACTTCCTTTGTAATGGAGGTTGCCAGGTCTGCTCTCCGGCCGCGTACGCAACATGCAGGTGTGCAATGGGTGATGGGCCCAGACCCCTGCGTGCATAGGATTTAGACCGGCGTGCTGACCTCTCTGTTGTGCCTAGGTAGGGCTGCGACGTGTTGATCTTCTGAGGCCGGGCATGACCCAGAAAAGTGTGTCCGGCCAAATGGGATCGAGCGTGTTGGGTTATGTGGTGCACCCCTACAGGGAAGTTAATCTATTCGAATAGCCGTGATCTTCGGTAACAGGATGACTTGGAGTTGTACCTTGACCTTATGACAACTAGAACCGGATACTTAATAAAACACACCCTTCCAAGTGCCAGATACAACCGGTGATTGCTCTCTCACAGGGCGACGAGGGGAGGATCATCGGTTAGGATTATGATATGCGATGCTACTTGGTGAACTTACCATCTACTCTCTTCTCCTGCTACAAGATGGAGGTTACCAGAAGCGTAGTCTTCGATTGGACTAGCTACCCCCTCTTATTCCGGCATTCTGCAGTTCAGTCCACATATGATACACTTATTCCATTTGATATCAATGCATACATATGTAGTGTAGCTCCTTGCTTGCGAGTACTTTGGATGAGTACTCACGGTTTCTTTGCTCCCTCTTTTCCCCCTTTCTATACCCGATTGCTGCAACTAGACGTTGGAGCCCAGGATCCAGACGCCACCGTCGACGACTACTACTACTACTACTCGGGAGGTGCCTACTACTACGTGCAGCCCGCTGACGACGACCAGGAGTAGTTTAGGAGGATCCCAGGCAGGAGGCCTGCGCCTCTTTCGATCTGTATCCCAGTTGTGCTAGCCTTCTTAAGGCAAACTTGTTTAACTTATGTCTGTACTCAGATATTGTTGCTTCCGCTGACTCGTCTATGATCGAGCTCTTGTCTTCGAGCCTTCGAGGCCCCTGGCTTGTAATATGATGCTTGTATGACTTATTTTATTTGTAGAGTTGTGTTGTGATATCTTCCCATGAGTCCCTGATCTTGATCGTACACGTTTGCGTGTAAGATTAGTGTACGGTTGAATCGGGGGCGTCACACCTATCTTTGTTACTGATAAGGATTAAGAATTCTCTGTTGATCGTGATATAATTATTTTGGTTGAATCTGATCCTTTTCATGGTTATGAATCTGAAATTGTTGTGGCACATCTTACTAAATTGAATGATATAGCCACCTTGTTCACTAAAGATGAGAGAACTCGTTACTTTTACATCCTTAAAATATTTCCGTTCTCATTAAAGGGTGATGCTAAGATATGGTTTAATTCTCTTGATCCTGGTTGTGTGCGTAGTCCCTAGGATATGATTTATTACTTCTTTGCTAAATATTTCCCTGCTCATAAGAAACAAGCTGCTTTAAGGGATATATATAATTTTGTGCAAATTGAAGAAGAGAGTCTCCCACAAGCTTGGGGGAGGCTTCTCCAATTACTTAATGCTTTGCCTGATCATCCTCTTAAGAAAAATGAAATACTTGATATCTTTTATAATGGACTAACCGATGCCTCCAAAGATTACCTGGATAGTTGTGCTGGTTCTGTTTTCAGGGAAAGAACGCCGGATGAAGCTGAAATTCTATTGAATAATATGTTGACAAATGAAAATAATTGGACACCTCCGGAGCCAACTCTTGAGCCTATTCCTAAACCAACTCCGAAGAAGAGGGTATTCTATTTCTCAGTCATGAAGATATGCAAGAGGCAAAGAAATCTATGAAAGAAAAAGGTATTAAAGCTGATGATGTTAAGAATTTACCTCCTATTGAAGAAATACATCGTCTTAATTTACCGCCTGTTGAAGAAACATATAATCTTAATCCTTTACCTATTGAAGAAACTCATGGTCTTGATAACCCGACACAGGTAGTAAAGGTAAATTCTCTCTATAGATATGATAAAGCTAAAATCCTGTTTACTAAATTTGCTAGCCCATGGTTAGATGAGTTTGATAAATTTATGGCTAAGCAAGAAGACTTTAATGCTTATTTTGGTAGACAATTTAAATACAATTCAAATATGCTTGAACACTTGGGTGATTATATGGCTAATGTTAAAGGTGAACTTAAACTTATTAGTAAACATGCTTATATGGTTACCACTCAAATAGAACAAGTACTTAAAGCTCAAAATGATTTGCTCAATGAATTGAATAATAAAGATAATGATAATGTTGTTAGAGTGGCTACTAGAACTGGTAGAATGACTCAAGAACCTTTGTATCCTGAAGGCCACCCTAAGAGAATTGAGCAAGATTCTCAGAGAAATAATATAGATGCACCTAATCCTTCTAAAAGGAAGAAAAAGAAAAATGATGGGACTTTGCATGCTTCTAGTGAACCTGTTATTGAACCACCTGAGAATCCAAATGATATTTCTATTTTTGATGCTGAAACTCAATCTAGTAATGAACCTAAAACTAGTAATAATGTTAATGGTAATGTTCATGATGATGCCCAACCTAGTAATGATAATGATATAGAAATTGAACCTGATGTTGATCTTGATAACCCACAATCAAAGAATCAACGTTATGATAAGAAAGACTTTGTTGCTAGGAAACATGGTAAAGAAAAAGAGCCTTGGGTTCAGAAACCCATGCCTTTTCCTCCCAAACCATCCAAGAAAAAGGATGATGAGGATTTTGAGCGCTTTGCTGAAATGATTAGACCTATCTTTTTGCGTATGTGATTAACTAATATGCTCAAAACCAATCCTTATGCTAAGTACATGAAAGATATTATTACAAATAAAAGAAAGATATCGGAAGCTGAAATTTCCACCATGCTTGCTAATTATACTTTTAAGGGTGGAATACCAAAGAAACTTGGAGATCCCGGTGTACCCACTATACCATGCTCTATTAAAAAAAACTATGTTAAAACTGCTTTATGTGATCTTGGAGCCGGTGTTAGTGTTATGCCTCTCTCTTTATATCATAGACTTGATTTGAATAAGTTGACACCTACCGAGATATCTTTGCAAATGGCTGATAAATCAACTACTATACCTGTCGGTATTTGTGAGGATGTGCTTGTTGTAGTTGCAAACGTTACTATTTTAACGGACTTTGTTATTCTTGATATTCCTGAGGACGATAGTATGTCCATTATTCTTGGAAGACCCTTTTTGAATACTGCAGGGGCTGTTATTGATTGTACTAAAGGCAATGTCACTTTTCATGTTAATGGTAATGAGCATACGGTACACTTTCCGAGGAAACAACCACAAGTTCATAGTATCAACTCTATTGGGAAAATGCCATCGATTATATTTGGAGGTTTTGAATTTCCTCTTCCTACTGTCAAGAAGAAATATGATATTCTTATTATTGGGGATGTGCATATCCCCGTTGAGGTAGCATAGTGTTATTCTAAATTTCTCCTGTTCCATGTTATTCGGAATGAGTTCGTTAACAAGACTTGATCAACCTTGTTAGTGGATTCCTTTTGATGATCATGAGATGGATGAAACTAGAAGGCACAACCTTCTGTACCCCACTTTTACTTTCTGTTATTTATATTAAGTAAAATAAAAATAAATATTTTTCTGTCTGTTATCTGATTATCCGTGCAATGAAAAATACCTCGAAAATAAAAGTTCTCCAAATGCCCTGAAATTTAAATATGATTTTTTCTAGAATATTTGATAATATTTGGCACTCAGAACATAGCAGGGGGGTCAACCACCTGCCCACGAGGGTGGAGGGCGCTCCCTACCCCCTGGGCGTGCCCCCTGCCTCCTGGGCTCATGGTGGCCCTCCTCCACTTATTCCTGCACCCACACACTTCATCTTCCTCCCTGTAACATCCCAAATTTTCAATTTGGAATGTTATACAATAGATCATCATTGCATATCATATTTTATTGCATTTTGGTTGATTCTAGAAATTTCACGCAACTCAAGGACACTCGGAGAGAGTTGGGGATTTCGCTATTTTCATATTTGAGTTTTCTCAAATTTTGAACATAGGATCATTTGATTTTATTTATTTTATCTTCAATTATTTCTATTACAAAAATATGAGAGAGGGAATAAAATGACTTTCCCAAAATAAAGAAATATTGAGGATTTAATAATAAAATCAAACAAGATTTTATTTTGGTTTTATTTGCTATTTTATTTGAATTTAGGAAAAATGCGTGTTTTCTAAAATTGCATTTAAGCCTCAAATAAATATTCATCCTGTGCGGCTTGATTTTAGAAGCTGGGGAAAATTTATTTTGGGATTTTTGGAGTCCGTTTAGTATTTCTTTTGTTTTTTCTAAGCATAATTATTAAAAAAACGCGAACCGACCTACGGGCCGTGTTAGGCCCGGACTCCTCCGGGGGAGGCTTTATATAACGCCGCCCCGAGCCCCGCAGCCCACCCGAGCCGCGCCCCAAGCCCAAGCCGCCGCCGCCTAAACCCTAACCCTAGCCGCCGCCGCCGCCCCGCCACCGACGAGGTCGAATCGCCGCCGCCCGCCACTTTTTTTTAGAAAACCGTTGGTTTTCACCGTTTTTTTGTTTTTTTAGATTCGTTTTTTAGATAGATCGGTTTTTTTCTCGGTTTAGTTAATTAGCAAGCGTTCACTCATTCATTCGTTTTAACGAACACGTTCTTTGTTTAGATCCGGATAACGAACGTTCGTTCGTTAATCTATTCGTCGTTTTTCTTTTTCTCGGATTTGTTCTGTGATTTTTCTGATCGCGATTCCTGATCCGATTTTCGTTCTAGTATAACTTTTCGCTCGTTTATCGGAATCAGGCGATTCAAGCGCCTGGAGTTTTGTCTCGAAACCCTCTTTCCATTTAACCAACTCAAACAAGTTTTTGCCTCTGTAAAATTTGACTTAGATCCAGATTAGTAAATGAAGCTTGTTTCTTTTGCTGATTGTCTTTCGTTGCTTCGTTCGATTTGGTTCTTTTTGCCAACCGGAGTTCTTAAGTTGAACTTTCTGGTTAGATCTCTTATTTGAGTTTTACCTGTGCATTAGTTGAGTACTTATTGTATGCTTGTTTGTTTGCGATAGAGTACCCGGAGTGCGCCGCTTGCTACTTCGAATCGCTAGGTTTTGCGGATCATCAGCAAGGCAAGTAACACTTTGATCATACTTCTTATTACCCAGTTTTTATTGCATTAGATCAATCCTCACACATTGCATGATTAGGATCTAATTAAATTGTGGGTTTGGGAAGTAGATGAGGTAGAACCTATTACCTGTTATTATCAAACCTTTGGGAGTTACTTCTACGTTTGCTTATTATGCCATGCTATGCTAGCAGACGTGGATTGGGTGAGTGTATCCATGACAGATGTGAGATTGTTAAATTAATGGTTTATCTAAGATGGAAACTTAAATACACATCTGGGTGGATTGAGGTACCTGGGTATTCCAGCGATTGCCTGTTTTTCTTTTGGACCTCCACCCAGGCTCAAAGGGATCATGAGATTATTCATACTAGAAACTTCTGTGTGCAGCCACAAGCTACTATGGGCTCTAGCATAGTTGATTAAGTTGTGTGAACTCTTACAGTGGTAGACTAGCAGATATAGGGGAAAGTAGGTGTAACGGTCTACCCGATCGTAAGGTGCTAGTGCTTCTGAAAGACTATGTCTCGGTCATCCGTTTCTCAAACACCATGTAGTGCAAGAATCCCAACGGAGGAGATCGAGTCTTGTGGGGAAAAGTGCGCAAACCTCTGCAGAGTGTATAAACTAATCATGGTTAGCCGTGTCCCCGGTTATGGACATCTTGAGTATCTAGTACTTGGATTATCATGTGAATCTCATCATGTTACTCTAATTAATTTGTTGGGTTTTAATGATGATGTTTAATTGGGATTGAGAGGTTGTCTACACTCTCAATGTTTAACAACCACCATGATAGTTAAATAAAATGTATCCCTTTGCAGTAGGGAAAAATTGCCTTTACACAAAATTGTAACCGTAGAGCTTTCCACCAGCCAAATATGCATATTTAGTACAGCCTTATTCTTTCATTGCTCTCTATGTGTTACATTGCCAGCATATTCTATGTGCTGACCCATTTCGGGCTGCAACGTTCATGTTGCAGACTTATCAGACGACGAGTGAGGTGCTTTTAGGTCGTGGTTCTATACTCAGTGATGCCGTTGGAGTTTATGGACTCACTTATCTTCCAAGCCTTCCGTTGTTATCGTTATTAGATGGCCTTAAGCCATATTTATTGTAATAAGTTCTCTTTTGAGACTCTCGATGTAATAAGTGTGTGATTGCTACTCTGTTATAAATCCTTCAAGTACTGTGTGGTGTCAGCATTACTGATCCATGGATGACACCGGAGCACAGAGATTGGACCATTTGAGGTCTGGTTGCTACAAGATGGTATCAGAGCACACACTGACTGTAGGACACGACCCCTAAGCTAAAGCCCTAGATCACTACTCACTCTTCTCATTCTGACTCCTCGTCTTTTCTACTCTTTTAGGATGGCGGATGCAAGGAACAAGTTCACGCAACCGGATGAAGATACACCCTTTGAACGTCACTTGAAGGAAGTCACTAGATATCTGAACATAGGAGTATCATGCTTCACCGGAACCTACAATGCCACTTTACCTGAAGAGGAGCGCTGGATGATTCAAGTTCAAGTTCCAGGAAGGACGTTCATGCCAGTCACTGAGCCCATAGAGTTTTCCTTTGATGCACCAACCTGGAGTCTAGGAAAGAGCATGGCAGCTCACATCGCCATGGGACGCATTGGAGAAGTTTACTACAATGATCTCAAGGATACTATCTACCAGATTTGTGGGCGCCGAGATTGTCGGATTTCGGGTTCCGGCAGACCCTGGAGGTTCGAACACTGGGGTGCACGCAGAGGTCTCTCCCCTACCGATCTACGTCCGATCCTCTCGTACGAACTAAGATGAAAATGATGAACAACACAAGAGACACGAGGTTTATACTGGTTTGGGCCACCGTTGCGGTGTAATACCCTACTCCAGTGTGTGGTGTGGTGGATTGCCTCTGGGGCTGATGATGGATAGTACAGGGAAAGAACAGCCTCACGAGGGGTGTTCTTGAGCTGGTGCGGTTTGTTCTACTTAGTCTCTACTGGGTTTCTCAATGTTCTTCTCCCTCTCCCCTCGATTCGATTCGATCCGATCCCTCTACTCCGCGGTGGCTAGCTCTATTTATAGAGGCCCTGGGCCTCTCCCCAAAATAATGAGCGGGGAGGGCGCCAACAATTGGCCATTTTGAAGGGGAACATCTAGTACACGTTATCCTGACCAAAGGTGGTCTTCGGCTGCCGAAAGCACTGGTGATTACACCGTCTTGGGCTCCATGGTGACCTCCGTCCGGCCATCCGGCTGGTCTTGGTCTCGTTGCACCGGAATGGTAACCTTTGCCTGATGCCTTGGGCTGTGCTTGCCCCCTTTGCACCAAAGGGGAAACAAGGACCCTGCGCAGGCCGGCGCCCACCTGGCGCCCGCCTGGCCTCGATCGTCATGGCTTGCGTCATGGGATCCTCGCGAGGTACCCTTGCATTGATCTCTGCGCCTCCTTGCGAGCCTTCCTGAAGAGGCTGTCTTTGAGGAAGCTTCCGGTCGTCCACCCCGTGAGGCTTGGCCCCTCGCAAGGGTCTTGAGCTTGGGCTGATGAAGATGGGCCGCGTTGGGACCCCACTTGAGCCACACCGCAGGCCGCAGGCAGACAAGTCTGGGGACCCCCGTTCCCAGAACACCGACAGTAGCCCCCGGGACCTAGGTGCGCGCGGGCTTGGCTTAGCAGAGAAGCGAAGGGGCAAGCATGAAGCGCTGCGGGCCCTAACAACCTGCGGCCTTGGGCGCCGCGTGGCGGTTGATTGGGCGTGGGCGTCTGCGCTTCCCCACGATGCCTTGGCAACTGCACGACTGACAAAAGGGGGTGCCCTGGCCAGGCTTACTTGCCTTGCTCTCGTCCGTCTTGCCCTAGATCCCCTTTCTCGCTCTCCTTCCTCTTGCTCCCGAAATCCTCCAGATCCATCTCAATCCTTCGCATCCGGCACACCATGGCGCCTCTCAAGTCCCCGGCTGATGCTTGGTACTCACCGGCCTTGGATTCCCCGAACCTGTCGGAGAAGAACCTCGCCCTCATGCGCCTGATGACGGTGGCGCAGGGCAGCAAGGGGGTGACTGTGCTCAAGGCCAGCTCTGACCAGCCTGAAGTCAAGGGGAGCACCTTCTATCCGCTCTTCATGAGCGCCATTGTCGCCGGCCTGGTGCCGCCTTTCTCTGTGTTCTTCTTTGTTGTTCTCTGCCAGTACAACTTACAGGCTCTGCATCTCCACCCCAACTCTGTCCTTCTCCTGGCGATTTTTGCCTACTATTGCAAGGCTCATGTCGGTGTGAAGCCCTCGGTGGCCTTGCTGCGCCACTTTTTCTCCCTCCGGGTTTCTGGCGTCCAAGTCTCTGCATGTGCGAGCTTCATTGTGTACTCCAATTCCAATGCTATCTCGAAGCCTGGGAAGAGGATCGAAGGCTTCCGAAGCAAATGGGTGATGGTGGACGTCGGGCGCCTCCACCCCCGTCTGGTGCTACCTACGGGGCAGCCCAAGGCCGTCGACGCGTGGTCCCGCGTGGAGCTCGTCAACCCTCGCACAAAGGCGGTGCTGAAAAGGATGAACGCGGACCTGAGGCCAAGCAACTTGGGGGTGGCGAAGCTGACCGGGACCTCGCTCCTGAGGGAGTTCCTGGTGCACCGGGTGGCTCCTCTCCAGGAGCACTCGCTCCCGTTGTGGAGGCTCGGGGAAGCGGACGCCGCCCTGCGCCTGAGCTCCGAGGCCCTGTCCAACGAGGATCTGCTCGCGGCCCTCCATTCCTTGGTTGGGGGAGACGTGGCGAGCCCGGTGGGCGCTCCCGTCCCCCTGTTCCTTCGGGATGACTGGGGGCAGGTGGTGAGCGCCATGCGCACCTTCAACAGTGAGGGGCTGGTGCCTGCGGCAGCTCCCGAGGATCTTGTGGCGCTGGCGATGGTGAACGTGTCCTCTGGCAGCTCCAGCGAGAGTGAGGAGCAAGAAGAAGCGGAGGACGAAGAGTCTGTCTTCAAGGCGACTGGCGAAGAGTCGGGGGAGTCCTTCCCTCGGCTCAGGTCTCGGGCCCTCCGCTCCATCCCAGATGATGACGATGCCGATGCCGGGCGAGGAGGGGAGGACTCTCCCTTGGTCAGAAGGAGGGGCAGGTCGGGGCTGGTTCCACCAGGGCCGGTTCTGACCCCTGGGCGGTCTGAAACCAGCCCCACCCCTCCCGACGTGGCTTCTGCTTCCGAGCCTTCCGAGGCTGACCCGGGCCGCAGGCTCTCGGGCTTTAAGTTTGGCCGGAGGCTACTTGGGTCAGTGAGCGACGACCAGTAAGTGCCCGATTCCTCCTTTGCTTAATTTCTGCCGCCGAGGCTTGACGTCCATGCTCTCTTGTTAGGCCGGCGCCTGCGGCGAAGAGGTTGAGAGGGGCTTCTGCGGCCCCGCTTGGGGCGAGTCCTTCTGCCGGGGCGGTGCCTTCGTCCGCTGGGGAGAAAGATGGCGCGGCTCGCGCCTCTCTGGTCTGATCGCTCTCGCGAGGCCGACTGGGACGCCTCAGCGAGGAGCCAGCCCCCATGGCCCCGCTGACTCTGGAGTCAACTGCGCCCGATGCCGTAGTCGGGGCGGCCAAAGCCCAGGGCATTCCTTCCCGCCAAATCGTGATCACGCCGCCGTCTTCTTCGCCCGCTCCGCCAGTTCCCGCTTCTTCTGCTTCCTCTGCCGCCGTCCTGGACCAGGCCGCCAGCGAACTGAGCCAACTGCGGGAGGATCTTATGAGCGCGGACCCTCGCCTGGCGGCCGGGCGCCTGGAGCTAGCTTCTGGCTAGGCCTGTTCTGCTGCCTCCGTCCGAGCAGCGCTGAGCCAGGCCACGGCGGCCTCTGATGGGGAGAAGCAGGCCGCCAACCAAGCCAAGGCCGCCCGCGACGCTGCCCTGGGCGATGCTGCGGCTGCCAAGGATCGCTACAAGGAGCTGGAGGTTGAGCTGCAAGGCTTGTGCGACGAGCTCGCCAAGGAGGCCCATGGCCGCCAGGAGAGAGAGAGAAGGAGATGAAGGCTCGGGAGGCCGCCGTCAAGGACCAGGGCGCCAAGCTCGATGACCGCCACGGCGAACTGGAGACGCTGAAGCAGTCGCTGCGGGCGGAGAGGGCCGAGCTGGACGCTAAGGCGAAGGTTCTGGCGGAGGATCGGGTGGCCTTCGCGAAGCTGGAGAAGAAGGCTCGAGGTATACTGAAGATGTTGTATGATAGCGGCCTGGAGGAGCCGTTGGTTGGTGCGGAGGACGGCCCCGCCAAGCTGCTCCCCTTCCTGGTTGATGCGCTTGAGGATGTCGCAGACGGCCTTGGCCCCATGATCGAGGCCGAGGCGCGTGCCCTGTCTTCTGCGGCGCTGAGGCATGTCCTCAGCCATGTCTACCTGCGCGACCCCGACATCGACTTCGACAGCCTGCTGGAGCCCGTGAGCGGCAACTGTGCCGCTGCTGCCGCTGAGGCCGTGAAAGGCCGAGCCGAGGTTTTGCTGGGGAAGTTCCGCTCCCCCAGCGTCCTGCCCAGGCGTGGTGCCGCCGGCCTTGGGACCTCGAGAGGCGAAGCCGTCCAGCATGACTCCACCACCGATGACGCCATTACTGGGGAGTGATCCCTTCGCGACTTCCATCTTGTTTTATTCCTGCACATGCACCATGCCTCGCGGGGGCGTTTAAACTCGTGTTTGGCATTGTGGAACAATCTTATGGCTTCTAATATTTGCTTTGAATTTCCTGGAATTTTCATTTTTCCTCTCCTACTTACTTACGCTCTACGTCGGCAGGGCCCGGCCCTGCGCGTACCTCACCCAGCGTTAGCCCCGACCAGAAACCAAGGACGGGACTAAGGAGTGAGGGGCTACATGGCAAGTTAGGCTCCTGAGTCGCGATGCTCAGGAGTCCCCCTTGACGCGCGAGCAACAAGTAGGGAAGGGGGGAGCGAGGAGTGAATTGAACGTTCTACGTCAGCAGGGCCCGGCCCCGCGCGTGCCTCACCCAGTGTTAGCCCCGACCGGAAACCAAGGACGGGGCTAAGGAGTGAGGGGCTACGTGCCAAGTTAGGCTCCTAAGTCGCGATGCTCAGGAGTCCCCCTAGATGCTCAAACGGGTTTCGTACCTTGGCTCCGCTCGGGGAGTGGCGCGCGACGACTAGGTCCAAGGGACCTGGCTGGGTGGCGTGCGCTCGGGCAAGGCCTGGGCGTAGCCCCCGTGTCGAGCCCCCTCGTGCGGCACTCCCAAGGGGAGGCGTTGCGATGGTGCCGGACACTAAGATCTGAGCTCCCTGAGGTTGGTACCGCCGTGGGCTGCCCTCAATTGTTTATCACCAGCGCGGAGCATAGTGCTTCCGTATGTGTACGGGCATAGCCGCTCCTCGGCAGTGTCGTCAGCCAGCACGGAGCATGGTGCTTCTATTGGTGCGTGGGAGGGGGCTCCCCTCCGGGAGGAGCCCCCGGGGCGTGACAGCCCCGCCCTGACACGCGGTCGGCATGGTAGGGCTAGGAGAGGTGTATCTGGGCACCTGTGAGCCAGCGCGGGACTCACGAGGCCCTACCTCGAGGCGGCTTGCGCCTGGCTCTGGGCCTTTATCAATTGGTGTGTTCCTACAGGGTTGTTAGAATGCAAATGCTCTACGTCCTCAGGTCCCGGCCCTCGAGCGAGCTCAACCGCCGCTGGTATGACAGGTCGTGATGCCGTGGGTCAAGGCCAGGGGGTGAGGGCTGGAGAGCCAGTAAGAGCCCATGAGTCGCGATGCTCAGACGCCCCCCTTTTAATGCGCAAGCGCTTTGCATGACGACAAGCAATAGGCGATAATTATGGGAATCAGATTAAGCGTGAAAGAACAACTTCGTCCTAAGGTAAATGCTGGAAAAGCAACTATCGCTGGGTCGGGCCCAAGCGGTGTGGGGATGATGCAGCCCGAAGGGCGCCCCCAACAAGGTTAGTAAAGAGCATAAACAAAATGGATACATGCCGCGGGGACTGACCCACGCGGCCTAGGAATGATGCTGCCCTGTAGGCGCTCCCAGATGAAGGTAGAACTCTGAAAGATGTCACCTGGTGCTGTTGAAGATGAAGTGATGCTGAGGAAGTGAGCTATGTGCGGTGAAGACGTCGGCCCTCATGAGCCCCCAGGCCCAGGGGCCTCGGGAGGCTCCGGTGGCACGTGCAGGTCTTCGGGGACCATCGCCACCTCCACCAGGACGCGCGATGCCTGACCTCCTGAGCCTCCAGAATGCTCCTCAACAGGCGCTGATGTGCGGCGGCCGCGCTCAGCAGGCCAAAGGGCATGCGAACATAGTTGTGAGGTGGTCCCTCGCAGCGCCCTACGGCCGAAGGCCATAGGCGCTCCTGAGACGTAGCTCGGTTGAGCCCTGGTACATCGACGCAGACGCGCAGTCGCCTATCCTCGCCTGGATGCGGGGCCACGGCAGGTAAGCGGCGGCTGCCGCGCATGACTCTGGACTCTTGTAGCTCATGGGTGTTCCTTGCGATGAACTCCTAAGGGTTTGGTCTCCTTTGACTTGTACCTTCCTGAGGGAAGCGTGCTTGAAAGCACCCCTCCAAGTGGTGCCCTAGAGCCTCCCCCGCGACCTTGGCAAGGTCGGCGGCTCCCCAAGAGAGAGCCCCCGAGCCCTGCCTGAGGAGGGCGCCGGGCGCGCCTTCCTATGTGCGAGAGGGTGGCGCTCCATGATTGGGCGCGAATCCTGATGCAATACCTCCGGAGGTGCCTGCCTCCTTGTGGTTCGGGCCAGGTGAGGCCTTCTTCTTCTTGAGGGTCGCCTCGGGAGGTCTCCCGCTCCTGTAATCTTGGTCTTCGATTGCTGCGGCTTGGAACGCACGCTCGAGCAAGTACACTATGTCCCTTTCTTCACAGGGTACGGTGATGACTCCACCGCTTCCTGGCATCTTGAGGACATTGTAACCATGGTGAGTCACTGCCATAAACTTGGCTAGGGCTGGGTACCCGAGGATGGTGTTGTATGGCAGGCAGATGTGAGCAACGTCGAAGTCGATGAGCTCGGTGCGGTAGTTGTTGCGCTGCCCGAAGGTGACTGGAAGGCGAACCTGCCCAATTGGAACAGTGGAACCATCGGTGCCTCCTGAGAAAGGCTTGGTCGGCTGAAGCTGGTCATACAACACTTGGAGATTGTCGAACGTCTCAACGGACAGGACGTTGAGTCCTGCCCCGCCATAGATGAGGGTCCTGGTGACCTGCACGTTGCTGATGACTGGGGAGCAAAGCATCGGGACGGTTCCGGTCATTGCCGCACACTTGAGCTGGTCTGCGGAACTGAACGTGATTGCGCACGTAGACCACCTGAGAGGGCGCGTGGCCTCAAGCTTGGGAAGGACTGCATTCACCTTGCGATCAAACTACTTGAAGACGCGCTGTGAGGCTGGGGCCTGGGCGCCACCCAAGATGCAAGCAATTGCACATGGCTCTTGGAAGCCCCAGACCCATCGTCTTGGTGCTGGTCTTCGTTCCTCCTTGGTGGAGGCGGCAGAGGTGGGAGGCTTGTGTTGCCGTGAGGGCGGTCCTCACGAGGCTGGTCCCTCCATCCTCCCTCGTGAGGCTGGTCCTGCCAGCGGTCCTCGCGAGGGCGGTCATGCCATCCCTGGCGAAGGCCACGGTCTTCCCATCGTCCGCCGCCTCTTCCTCCTCCTCGACCATAGCCCATGTCGTTGCGCTCTGGGCGTCGGCCGATTCGCCCATCTCGCACGGCTCTGAGCTCTTGACATTCGTTGGTGTTGTGGGTGTGGAGGTCGTGGTACACGCAGTACCGTCCACCCTTGGATGACTCAGGCTGATCCCT
The DNA here is from genome assembly GCF_002162155.2 of Triticum dicoccoides. Taxonomy (NCBI): domain Eukaryota; kingdom Viridiplantae; phylum Streptophyta; class Magnoliopsida; order Poales; family Poaceae; genus Triticum; species Triticum dicoccoides. The sequence goes on along the minus strand of NC_041392.1, from coordinate 452,321,732 downwards.
GCCTCGCTTGGTGTCCGGTTCTGCTGCTAGCACAGCAGCCCCCTTGCGCTTCACGTCTTTGGCCTTGAGCTTCTTTTCTTCCGGGTCGGCTGCCGGGAGCTCGAGGAGGGAGAGACGCCCTTCCTCAGCCCTGGCGCACTTGGTCGCCAAATTGAACAGCTCCAGTGATGTGCACAGGTCTTCATGGATCGCTAGCTCTTCCTTCATCTTGACGTCGCGCACACCATTGAAGAAGGCTGAGATGATAGCTTCTTCAGTTACCCTGGGGATCTTGAGGCGAGCGTAGTTGAAGCGCTAGATGTACTTCTGCAGGGTTTCTCCTGGCTGTTGCTTGATGCGGCACAGGTCGCTCACGGCCGGGGGCCGGTCGCGAGTGCCCTGGAAGTTGGCGATGAAGCGGGTGCGCATCTCGCTCCAGGAGGAGATCGTGCTGGGAGCCAGGTTTAGGAGCCAGGTGCGGGCCCCGTCCTTGAGCGCCATGGGGAACCAATTCTCCATGACCTTCTCGTCTCTGTTGGCGGCTACGATGCCCAGCTCGTAGAGCTGCAGGAACTCCGCGGGGTCCGCTGTGCCATCGTAGCGGGAAGGGAGGTCAGGCTTGAACTTGCCTGGCCATGTGACGCCACACAGCTCGGGGGTGAAGGCGAGGCAGCCCGCCATGGCCACCGGCGCCCTTTGCTGGTGCTCGATTCGTTCTTGCGGGTCACCATGCGCCGCCACTAGGAGCAGCGCGGGGTCTTGTCGTGGAGGCGCTGGGGCGCGATCTTGGCGCCGGCGCTGGGAGCGCGCGAGCACCTTCCCGGGGATGTGGGATCTCTTGGCAGCTCCCTTCTTGCTGCGCAGGCGCCGGACGTGCAGGGTCTCGCCCTGGGGCTGCGTGCCTTGGAGCCAAGGCACCTTCTTGGGGAGGAGGCGGCGGAGGCGCCTCCTGATCCTCGCTCCCTGCGCGGGACGGAGGGCGAGGCAGTGAGAGGGACCGCAAGGGGGAGCCCCCTGCGGCACTGACGAGCTCGGTGATGCGGGCGAGCCAGTCCTCGTAGAGGTTGTTGACGGGGCGATAGTGCAGGAGCTCCCGCGCCAAGAGCAGTGAGGCGTGCGCATCCATGGGTGCGCGACGGGCGTGGGACGACGAGCCAGCTGGAGTCAGCGACGGGGTGGCGGTGCGGCCATCCCACCGCACCGAAGGATGCTGGGACGAGGCCTGCTGCTCGTTCCCCGCCGGGCCGGTGGCGGCGGGCGACGGGGAACGACGAGGGGGGTCGCCAACGGGCGCCGTCTGGGCGACGCGAGTGGCGCGAGCAGCCCGGCGCTCGGCGCGAGCCCGACGAGCGTCAGTCATGGACACGATGGAAGATCACACGCGAACAGTGGAAGAAAGATTTCGGCGCACCCCCTACCTGGTGCGCCAAATGTCGGATTTCGGGTTCCGGCTGACCCTTGAGGTTCGAACACTGGGGTGCGCATGGATTTCTCTCCCCTACTGATCTAAGTCTGATCCTCTCGTACGAACTAAGATGAAAATGATGAACAACACAAGAGACACGAGGTTTATACTGGTTCGGGCCACCGTTGCGGTGTAATACCCTAATCCAGTGTGTGGTGTGGTGGATTGCCTCTGGGGCTGATGATGAATAGTACAGGGAAAGAACAGCCTCATGAGGGGTGTTCTTGAGCTGGTGCGGTTTGTTCTACTTAGTCTCTACTGGGTTTCTCAATGTTCTTCTCCCTCTCCCCTCGATTCGATTCGATCCGATCCCTCTACTCCGCGGTGGCTAGCTCTATTTATAGAGGCCTTGGGCCTCTCCCCAAAATAATGAGCGGGGAGGGCGCCAACAATTGGCCATTTTGAAGGGGAACATCTAGTACAAGTTATCCTGACCAAAGGTGGTCTTCAGCTGCCGAAAGCACTAGTTATGACGCCATCTTGGGCTCCACGGTGACCTCCGTCCGGCCGTCCGGCTGGTCTTGGTCTTGTTGCACCGGAATGGTAACCTTTGCCTGATGCCTTGGCCTGTGCTTGCCTCCTTTGCACCAAAGGGGAAACAAGGACCCTACGCAGGCCGGCGCCCGCCTGGCCTCGATCGTCATGGCTTGCGTCATGGGATCCTCGCGAGGTACCCTTGCATTGATCTCTCCGCCTCCTTGCGATCCTTCCAGAGGAGGCTGTCTTTGAGGAAGCTTCCGGTCATCCGCCCCGCGTGGCTTAGCCCCTCGCGAGGGTCTTGAGCTTGGGAAGATGAAGATGGGCCGCGCTGGGCCCCCACTTGAGCCACGCCGCAGGCCGCAGGCAGGCAAGTCTAGGGACCCCCGTTACCAGAACCCTGACAGAGATGAGCACTGGGAGATGATCAGCACCAGGAAGGATAGATCAATTACAGCTTTTATCCAGGAGTTAAACCAGCACATGCAACGTCAGGAGAACCAGATGTGTGACGACATGATAGATCTGAAGAAGGCAAGGACAAGAATCAAGGAGCTGGAGGAGGAACTCAAGGCTACACGTGAAGATTATGAAGAGGAAATCGAAGTATTAGTGGAGAAGAATGACGACCTGATCAAGAAGATCAGAATATTTATGCGAGGCCCTACACCAGTAGAAGAAGACGAAGAACCCAAGGAGATTCGCCCGGAAGACTACATCATCATCGACGACACCGACTCGGATCTAGATGATAGCAATAATGACTATGTTGCTGAAGTAGGAGCAGATATCATGGAGTCTGCAACCGAAGAATATTTCTAGTAGACCACCCCATCAGTAGTAGTAGTCCACCATGTACATATAGTAGTCCGAGCACTTTTGCGATAGTTAGATCGATTGTATGCCCTTGTTTGATTGAATGAAGTGAATTGTTTGCCTTTGCCTCATGTGCATATGGGTAGTGTTTTCTCTCTAGACCCCTCTCTATTCTTAAATCTCATCTTTTCTAAACCCTCAGATGCCTCTGAGACGTGACCCCGGATTTACCTTCCCACCGGAGCTCACTCAGTTGATCAAGCAGCAGAACACGTTGATGTAGTTGCTAGTCCAGAATCATAATCAGGGGAACAACAACAACAACCCACCACCACCACCTGTTGATCACTTAGCTCGTTTTCTTAGGCTGAATCCGCCGGTGTTTTCCAGTAGCACCGAGCCTACAGTAGCAGATGATTGGCTCCGTAAGACAGCAAGGGAGTTGACCATAGTAGGATGCACAGATGCAGAAAAGGTGAAGTTTGCCGCACATCAGCTTGACGGACCCGCAACATCATGGTGGGATAATTTCACAGCCACTTTACCTATCGATACTATCACATGGGACCAGTTCCAGCAGGCTTTCTGTACTGCCCATGTTTCAGCAGGAGCTATGGCCATGAAGAAGCATGAGTTTTGCAACTTGCACCAAGGAGGACGGACAGTTGGCCAGTATGTGGAGGACTTTAGTAAGCTAGCATGTTATGCCCCAGATGACGTTGCTACGGATGCAGCTAAGCAGGAGAAGTTTCTGGAAGGGTTGAATGATGAGTTGAGCATGCAGTTGATGGTAGCAACCTTCAACAACTACCAGGAGTTGGTAGATCGTGCTCTCATGATTGAAGGGAAGCAGCAGCAGATTGAGAATCGCAAGGAGGAAGTATGGCCAAGGAAAGTACAATTCAGGAGCTCAGCAGAAGCCACGTTTTACCCCTAGACCGGGAGGACATTTTCAGCATACCCATGGAGGAGGTAGCTCGCACAATCATAATGGCCCCAAGAATGGTAATGGGAATGGAGGTAGCAACGACCAGAACCGTACCAACCCATCAACCCCAGCCAAGAGAGACCTTAGCCAAGTCACTTGCTTTAAGTGCCAGAAGACTGGACATTATGCCAATGAATGTCCTGAATCTCATAATGGAAATGGCAATGGAAGCTCTGGGAAGAAGCCGAACCCTTTCAACAGGGGACGGGTGAACCACGTTAACATGGAGGAGGTTGAAGAGCAGCCGGATGCAGTAATCGGTAAGTTTTTGGTCAAGTCATTTACTGCACTTGTTCTTTTTGATACTGGTGCATCGCATTCATACATATCAAGGGGATTTGTGGATAAGTATAACCTGCCCACCAAAGTTCTTAGAACACCCATGTTAGTAAGCTCACCAGGAGCGGAGTATATGGCTAGTAAGGGGTGTTTTCAAGTGCCATTGAGTATAGGTAGGCATGTGTTTCCCTCGGATCTAATCATTTTGGAATCACAAGGTTTGGATGTAATTCTGGGTATGGATTGGCTGTCGATGTATGGAGGAAACATCGATTGCGCCAGTAAGTCAATTTTTCTTACCACCCCAGAAGGGAGAAGGATCAAGTATGTATCCCGGCATGTGCCTAAAAGGACTCAAGTAAATTCGTTAACAAGAGTTGTGTAGGAGGAAGTACCAGTAGTGAAGGATTTTCCTAATGTATTTCCAGAGGAGTTGCCCGACATGCCACCGGATAGAGATATTGAGTTTTTTATTGAGCTTTTGCCAGGCACAGGGCCAATATCTAAGAGACCATATAGGATGCCCGCAAAGGATTTGGAGGAGATTAAGAAGCAGATTAAGGAGGTACTGGATAAAGGATATATCCGCCCAAGTTCTTCAGCTTTGGGATCGCTAGTACTTCTAGTGGAGAAGAAGGATGGATCGTTAAGGATGGTTGTTGATTATCGAGGATTGAATGAAGTAACCATCAAAAACAAGTACCCACTACCGATGATCAATGATCTGTTTGATCGATTGCAAGGAGCTAAGGTATTTTCCAAGATCGATCTGCGATCAGGATACCATCAGTTGAAGATTCGAGAACAGGATATACCTAAGACGGCTTTTACCACCAGGTATGGGCTGTATGAGTATACCGTTATGTCATTTGGTCTGACTAACGCACCTGCATATTTTATGAACATGATGAACAAAGTGTTTATGGAGTTTTTGGATAAGTTCATCGTAGTGTTCATTGATGATATCCTGGTTTACTCGAAAAATGAAGAGGAGCATAAGGAGCATTTGCGTCTGGTACTTGGTAAGCTCAGAGAACATCAGTTATATGCCAAATTTAGCAAATGTGAGTTTTGGTTGAAGGAAGTTAGATTTCTCGGACACGTTATATCCGGAGAAGGTATAGCAGTAGATCCCACTAAGGTTGACACTGTGACAAATTGGGAAGCGCCAACAACAGTTGGAGAGATCCGGAGTTTTCTTGGATTTGCAGGATACTACCGGAGATTCATTAAAAATTTCTCGAAGATTGCGAAGCCTATGACGGAGTTGTTGAAGAAGGATACCAAGTTCATATGGACCGAGGAATGTGAGGCCAGTTTCCAGGAGTTGAAGAAACATTTGGTTACATCACCAGTGTTGATTTTGCCAAATTAGACTAAGGATTATGAGGTGTATTGCGATGCTTCACGTTGAGGACTTGGACCAGTGCTTATGCAGGAAGGAAGAGTTGTTTCCTATGCCTCACGATAGCTTAAACCTCATGAGTTGAATTATGCCACCCATGATTTGGAGTTAGCAGCCGTAGTACATGCATTGAAGACTTGGAGACATTTTCTCATTGGAAACCATTGTGAGGTGTATACGGATCACAAGAGTTTGAAGTACATTTTCACGTAGAAGGAGTTGAATCTCAGGCAAAGGAGATGGTTGGAGCTCATCAAGGATTATGATATGAGATTGCATTATCACCCCGGAAAGGCTAACGTAGTAGCCGATGCGTTGAGCCGTAAAAGTCATGTCAACACCCTAATGACGGGAGATTTACCCAGGGAGTTAGCCGAAAATCTTCGTGAGCTATGTTTGGAGATAGTCCTAAGAGGCTATGTAGCAGCATTGGAGATTCAGTCTACTTTGATGGATAAGATCAGAGAAGCTCAAAGGACTGACAAGGAGATTGCTACTATTAAGGAGAAAATGAGCAAAGGAAAAGCTAAAGGATTTTGTGAGGATGAGCACGATACCTTATGGTTTGAAGATCGTGTTTATGTGCCCAACGATCCGGAGATCAGGAAGTTGATTCTGCAAGAGGCCCATGATTCACCATATTTGATTCACCCAGGAAATACCAAGATGTATTTGGATTTGAAGGATACTTTCTGGTGGACCGGAATGAAGAAGGATATTGCGGAGTATGTAGCAGTTTGTGATGTATGTCAGAGAGTAAAGGCAGAGCATCAGAAGCTAGCAGGATTGCTACAGCCATTGCCAATACCCGAATGGAAGTGGGATAAGTTAGGCATGGATTTTATACCGCTGAGAGATATAGTGCCACTGGAATCAATTCAGTTGGACAGTGATTTGACCTATGAGGAGAAACCAGTTAAGATTCTAGAGTATGCCAGTCGAGTCACCCGCAGCAAGGTTATCAAGTTTTGCAAACTTCAGTGGAGCCACCACACGGAGGATGAATCCACCTGGGAGCGAGAGGAAGAATTGCTGAAGGACCACCCTCACCTATTTTCTAGCCAACCCGAATCTCGAGGGCGAGATTCATCTTAAGGGGGGTAGGTTTGTAACATCCCAAATTTTCAATTTGGAATGTTATACAATGGATCATCATTGCATATCATATTTTATTGCATTTTGGTTGATCCTAGAAATTGCATGCAACTCAAGGACCATCGGAGAGATTTGGGGATTTCGTTATTTTCATATTTGAGTTTTCTCAAATTTTGAAAATAGGATCATTTGATTTTATCTATTTTATCTTCAATTATTTCTATTACAAAAATATGAGAGAGGGAATAAAATGACTTTCCCAAAATAAAGAAATATTGAGGATTTAATAATAAAATCAAATAAGATTTTATTTTGGTTTTATTTGCTATTTTATTTGAATTTAGGAAAAATGCGCGTTTTACAAAATTGCATTTAGGCCCCAAATAAATGTTCATCCTGTGCGGCTTGATTTTAGAAGCCGGGGAAAATTTATTTCGAGATTTTTGGAGTCCGTTTAGTATTTCTTTTGTTTTTTTCTGAGCGTAATTATTTAAAAAAACACGAACCGACCTACGGGCAGTGTTAGGCCGGGACTCCTCCAGGGGTGGCTTTATATAGCGCCGCCCCGAGCCCCGCAGCCCACCCGAGCCGCGCCCCAAGCCCAAGCCGCCGCCGCCTAAACCCTAACCCTAGCCGCCGCCAGCCGCCGCCGCACCGCTGACGAGGTCGAACCGCCGCCGCCCGCCGTTTTTTTTTAGAAAACCGTTGGTTTTCACCGGTTTTTTCGGTTTTTTATTCTTTTTTTAGATAGATCGGTTTTTTCTCGATTTAGTTAATTAGCGAGCGTTCGCTCATTCGTTCATTTTAACGAACGCGTTCTTCGTTTAGATCCAAATAACGAACGCTCGTTCGTTAATCTGTTCGTCGTTTTTCTTTTTCTCGGATTTGTTCCGCGATTTTTCTGATCGCGATTCCTGATCCGATTTTCATTCTAGTATAACTTTTTGCTCGTTTATTGGAATCAGGCGATTCAAGCGCCTGGAGTTTTGTCTCAAAACCCTCTTTTCGTTTAACCAACTCAAACAAGTTTTTGCCTCTGTAAAATTTGACTTAGATCCAGATTAGTAAATGAAGCTTGTTTCTTTCGTCGTTTGTCTTTCGTTGCTTCGTTCGATTTGGTTCTTTTTGCCAACCGGAGTTCTTAAGTTGAAATTTCTGGTTAGATCTCTTATTTGAGTTTTACCTGTGCATTAATTGAGTACTTATTGTATGCTTGTTTGTTTGCGATAGAGTACCCGGAGTGCGCCCCTTGCTACTTCGAATCGCTAGGTTTTGTGGATCATCAGCAAGGCAAGTAACACTTTGATCATACTTCCTATTACCCAGTTTTTATTACATTAGATCAATCCTCACACATTGCATGATTAGGATCTAATTAAATTGTGGGTTTGGGAAGTAGATGAGGTAGAACCTATTACCTGTTATTATCAAACCTTTGGGAGTTACTTCTACGTTTGCTAATTATGACATGCTATGCTAGCAGACATGGATTGGGTGAGTGTATCCATGGCAGATGTGAGATTGTTCAATTAATGGTTTATCTAAGGTGGAAACTTAAATACACATCTGGGTGGATTGAGGCACCTGGGTATTCCAGCGATTGCCTGTTTTCTTTTGGACCGCCACCCAGGCTCAAAGGGATCATGAGATTATTCATACTAGAAACTTTCATGTGCAGCCACAAGCTACTATGGGCTCTAGCATAGTTGATTAAGTTGTGTGAACTTTTACAGTGGTAGACTAGCAGATGTAGGGGAAAGTAGGTGTAACGGTCTACCCGATCGTAAGGTGCTAGCGCTTCTGAAAGACTATGTCTTGGTCATCCGTTTCTCAAACACCGTGTAGTGCAAGAATCCCAGCGGAGGAGATCGAGTCTTGTGGGGAAAAGTGTGCAACCCTCTGCAGAGTGTATAAACTAATCATGGTTAGCCGTGTCCCTGGTTATAGACATCTTGAGTATCTAGTACTTGGATTATCATGTGAATCTCATCATGTTACTCTAATTAATTTGTTGGGTTTTAATAATGATGTTTAATTGGGATTGAGAGGGTGTCTACACTCTCAATGTTTAACAACCACCATGATAGTTACATAAAATGTATTCCTTTGCAGTAGGGAAAATTGGCTTTACGCAAAACTATAACCATATAACTTTCCACCAGCCAAATATGCATATAGTATAGCCTTATTCTTTCATTGCTCTCTATGTGTTACATTGCCAGCATATTCTATGTGCTGACCCGTTTCGGGCTGCAACGTTCATGTTGCAGACTTTTCAGACAACGAGTAAGGTGCTTTTAGGTCGTGGTTCTATACTCAGTGATGCCGTTGGAGTTGATGGACTCACTTATCTTCCAAGCCTTCTGCTGTTATCGTTATTAGATGGCCTTAAGCCGTATTTATTGTAATAAGTTCACTTTTGAGACTCTCGATGTAATAAGTGTGTGATTGCTACTCTGTTATAAATCCTTCAAGTACTGTGTGGTGTCAGCATTACTGATCCAGGGATGACACTGGAGCACAGAGATTGGACCGTTTGAGGTCTGGTCGCTACACTCCCACAAACACGAATATCCAGCTCAAGCACGAGTTCTAGCTCATTTTGCTGCCATTTTCGATCTCCTTGCTCAAAGCACCTCTCACAAAACTGCTTGGGGAGATTGTTCCTTGGTATGTGACTCCTCCATTGGTCCAATTAGTTTTTGTTCTAGTGCTCTATTCATTGCAAATTTGTGCTGCCTAGCTAACCATGTTCTTGAGCTTGCATGTCAAATTTATATGGTTCCAAGTAGTTTTGATGCATGATATAGGCCCTAGGCACTTGTAGGAGTAGTTGCTATCAATATTATTGAGTTTGGTTTACTTTTATTTTGAAGTTACTAAAAATTTCAGAATTTTTCAGAAAATGATGAGGAAACTTTTGAGGGGCTCATCGAGCCAAAGCTTGAAGGAAAAGGCACTGAAGCCTAAGTATAATCCGCCTCACACTGCGGAGGTTCGGGCGTGTGAATGGTCGTCCGAGGATTTCTTGAGAGCAGCCGAGATTTATGAAGATTTTCATGAATTGGCTTAGAATGCAGGCCTTACCGCTTTCCTCCACGACCAATGTGATCCTTATCTCTTACTCACAAATATCTTTGTGCAAAACTTTCATTTCCATTCTAGGAGCTCACCACCTATGGTGGAGTTTTATTTATATGATGAGCATAAGGAGATGTCACTTTATGATTTTTGTCGGGTTTGTTTAGTCCCTTTTGAGGGAAAGACAGAAGAACCACATCGCGATGATGTGCAGGGGTTCATTGATACTATCACTGTAGGGGAAACAAGGAAGGTTTCCGATGCACGAATCACTAGCTTACCTTTTTCCTGTTTTACGTTATTTTGCATTATTTGCTAGTCGTTGCTTAATTGGTCGCGGAAACTGTGGAAACCTTAGTATCCCTGATATTATTATTTTGCTCCACAGTTTATATGGTGATAACTCTGTTAGTATGGGCGGCATTATTGCCAAACGGTTAAGTCTGAACCGTACAAAGGGCCCCATCTTTGGAGGCATCTATGCTTCACGCCTAGCTGCACATTTTAACATACCCATTAGGCATTATGAGAAGGAAGAAAAAGTGCTGCCTCGTGTTTATTTAGATTATAAAAGTATGGTGGCACATGATTTTATTGTTAAGAATAGGGAAGGAGAGCTTAAATATCAATTGTTCTTTAACAAACATCATCCTGAGACTATTACCCTGCCTGCTCCTTCTTTGTTTGATTTATTTGTAGGCACATACCTTGTTCCGCTGAAGGCTATTCACGCCTACCGGAACCCTGCACCAGCTGAGGAGCCAGAGCCGGAACCACAAGTTGATCCTCCATGACAGTCTAATTATCAGTGGGATCCGGAGATGATTGTCAGCCAGTGGCAATCGGAGTCTTCCTCTTCTTCTTCTCAGTACGACCTCAACTATTATTATGGATATCCACCAGGCCAGCCATGGCCATAGACCAACTTAGGCCAAAAGCCTAAGCTTGGGGAGTATGTATTTCCCACCGACATTACATTTATGTTCACACACTCACTGCTAGATGTCGGTGCTCATACTTTTTCATTATATCATCCATGCTAGTTTATTTTCCTTTTTTATGCTTTCTTCTTGTGTGTTTAATAAACTTTAATAAAAACCAAAAAAATTAGGTGTAGCTTTTAATTAATTTACTTTCCATTCATGTTCTTCTTTTGCTTGTTGGGAGCTTTCCCATGTAAATAGTTTTATTTCTTTTCTTTGGGGGTCAATAGGAGAAGACCGTAATTAAATTTTTGAAGTGGCTCTTCTATGCATTATTGTTGATCTGACAAAAGAGCCCATATTGCCTTGTCTTCTCCTGTTTATTGAATGCTTGCAGATTCCAGCTTAGTCCAATGCATGTGCACTATTATTATTATTCACATCATTCGATCATGCAAGCGAAAGGCAATTATGATGTTATATGATGGACTGGCTGAGATGAGAAAAGCTGGTATGAACTCGACCTCTTTTGTTTCTGTAAATATGATTAGTTCATCGTTCCTGATTCAGCCTATTATGAATAAACATGTTTGCAATGACAATTAGAGATCATAGTTTCTTATGCCATGCTTGATTAGCTATGAGTTATAATGGTTTACCTTGCATGCCAACATGCTATTAAAATGGTTATGATGTGGTATGATAGGGTGGTATCCTCCTCTGAATGATTTAAGTGACTTGACTTGGCACATGTTCACGCATGTAGTTGGAACAAAATCAACATAGCCTTCATGATATTTATGTTCATGGTGGATTATATCCTACTCATGCTTGCATTCAGTGTTGATTAATTTTAATGCATGTTCATGACTGTTGTCGCTCTCTAGCTGGTCGCTTCCCAGTCTTTTGCTAGCCTTCACTTGTACTAAGCGGGAATACTGCTTGTGCATCCAAACTCCTTAAACCCCAAAGTTATTCCACATGAGTCCACTATACCTACCTATATACGGTATCTACCTGCCGTTGCAAGTAAATTTGTATGTGCCAAACTCTAAACCTTCAAATAAATATCCTATTTTGTATGCTCGAATAGCTCATGTATCAACTAGGGTTGTCTGTATCTTCCATGTTAGGCGGGTTATTCTCAAGAGGAGTGGACTCCGCTCCTCACTCACGAGATAAATGGCTGGTCACCGGGATGCCCAGTCCCATGCTTTATAGATTGCAAACAAAACTCTTGTTAGTTGAAGGCACTTGTTAGTTGAAGGCACTTGTTGTTTCGAGCAAGCCATGGATTGATGCTTGTTGGTGGAAGGGGGAGTACAAACTTTACCATTTTGTTTGGGAACCGCCTATAATGTGGGTAGCATGGAAGATATCGCCATCTCTTGGTTGTTATGTTGACAATGAAAGTATACCGCTCAAAATATTATTCACCTCTCTTTCAAAACTGAGCTCTCGCACCTCTACAAATCCCTGCTTCCCTCTGCGAAGGGCCTATCTATTTACTTTTAGGCTAAGTCATCATCCTCCTATTAAAAAGCACCAGTTGGAGAGCACCGCTGTCATTTGCATTCATTATTGTTAGTTTGCATTGAGTATGACTTGACTGGAGCTCTTTTACCATGAATTACAATGTCTAGTCAGTCCTTGGTCTTTAAAGGTGCTCTGCATTTATGTTTTGCGGTCTCAGAAAGGGCTAGCGAGATACCATCTTGTTATATCATATTATGATTGTTTTGAGGAAGTGTTGTCATTCGAGATTTATTATTATGGCTCGCTAGTTGATTATGCTATTGATATAAGTAAACTTGAGACCTATGCGTTATTATGAACGTGGTTAGTTATAATCTTTGCTGAAAACTTGAATGCTAGCTTTACATATTTACAACAACAAGAGAAAACAGAGTTTGTAAAAGTTTTTCTTTATCACTTTCAGTTTGTCAACTGAATTTCTTGAGGACAAGCAAAGGTTTAAGCTTGGGGGAGTTGATACGTCTCCAACGTATCTACTTTTCCAAACATGTTTGCCCTTGTTTTGGACTCTAACTTGCATGATTTGAATGGAACTAACCCGGACTGACGCTGTTTTCAGCAGAATTACCATGGTGTTATTTATGTGCAGGAACAAACGTTCTCGGAATGACCTGAAACTTCACGGAGTGACTTTTCAGAATATATGAAAAATACCTGCAAAAGATGAAGGCCAGGGGGCCCACCACCTGCCCACGAGGGTGGGGGCACGCCTGCCCCCCTAGGGCGTGCCCCCTACCTCATGGGCCCCCTGTTGCCTCTCCGACTCCAAATCCAAATCCATATATTGAGTTTCTGGGAGAAAAAAAATCAGAGAGAAGAAATCATCGCGTTTTACGATACGGAGCCGCCGCCAAGCCCTAAAACCTCTCGGGAGGGCTAATCTGGAGTCTGTTCAGGGCTCCGGAGAGGGGAATCCGTCGCCATTGTCATCATCAACCATCCTCCATCACCAATTTCATGATGCTCACCGCCGTGCGTGAGTAATTCCATCGTAGGCTTGCTGGAAGGTGATGGGTTGGATGGGATCTATCATGTAATCAAGTTAGTTTTGTTAGGGTTTGATCCCTAGTGTCCACTATGTTCTGAGATTGATGTTGCTATGACTTTGCTATGCTTAATGCTTGTCACTAGGGCCCGAGTGCCATGATTTCAGATCTAAACCTATTATGTTTTCATTAATATATGAGTGTTCTTGATCCTATCTTGCAATCTATAGTCACCTATTATGTGTTATGATCCGTTAACCCCGAAGTGGCAATAATCGGGATACTCACCGGTGATGACCGTAGTTTGAGAGTTCATGTATTCACCATGTGTTAATGCTTTGTTCCGGTTCTCTATTAAAAGGAGGTCTTAATATCCCTTAGTTTCCGTAAGGACCCCGCTGCCACGGGAGGGTAGGACAAAATATGTCATGCAAGTTCTTTTCCATAAGCATGTATGACTATATTCGGAATACATGCCTAGATTATATCAATGAACTGGAGCTAGTTCTATGTCACCCTAGGTTATGACTGTTACATGATGAACCGCATCCGGCATAATTCTCTATCAACGATCCATTGCCTACGAGATTTCCATATATTGTTCTTCGCTTATTTACTTTTCCGTTGCTATTGCTATCATCACTACAAAATACCAAAAACATTACTTTTGCTACCGTTATCACTACTATCATATTACTTTGCTACTAAACACTTTGTTGCAGATATTAAGTTTCCATGTGTGGTTGAATTGACAACTCAGCTGCTAATACTTGAGAATATTCTTTGGCTCCTGAGGGAGTCCTGGATTAGGGGGTCTCCGGACAGCTGGACTATCTCCATTGGTCGGACTGTTAGACTATGAAGATACAAGATTGAAGACTTCGTCTCGTGTCCGGATGGGACTCTACTTGGTGTGGAAGGCAAGCTTGGTGATACGGATATGGATATCTCCTCCTTTGTAACCGACCTTGTGTAACCCTAACCCTCTCCGGTGTCTATATAAACCGAAGGGTTTTAGTCCGTAGGACAACAACCATAACATACAATCATACCATAGGCTAGCTTCTAGGGTTTAGCCTCTCCGATCTCGTGGTAGATCTACTCTTGTACTACCCGTATCATCAATATTAATCAAGCATGACGTAGGGTTTTACCTCCATCAAGAGGGCCCGAACCTGGGTAAAACTTCGTGTCCCTTGCCTCCTGTTACCATCCGGCCTAGACGCACAGTTCGGGACCCCCTACCCGAGATCCGCCGGTTTTGACACCGACAACAATGGCAGCATTAACAAGCCTCATGACCCGCTTTTGCGCGGGCGAGGATAGCTGGCTAGCCAGATGCAGCACCAGCGACCCCAGTACATCCTAAGTTAGAGATGGAAACAGGAAATCACAGCGCAACAGCAATAACAAACGCTGGAATAAAGAAGACAGCACGAAGAGCACGGCAGTAAACGCCGGATTCAAAAGCTCTCGGCCAGGTCAGCAAAATCCGCCCTCTAAAGGCGCCAGAGACGAACTGTCCAGCCTAAACAAAATTCTGGACCAAATATGTCAGATCCATAGCACCCCTGGTAAACCCGCTAATCATACCCACAGAGAATGTTGGGTCTTCAAGGAGTCCGGCAAGCTCAACGCCGTACACAAGGGGGGGGGATACACCAACCGAAGACGAGGATGAGCCTCTCAAGCAAGACACTGGGGAACAAAAGAAATTTCCACCAGAAGTCAAAACAGTAAACGTGTTACACGTGATCAAGGGGAGAAACAAAACGGAACTCCCAGAAAAATATGCCCAAGGGCCTATCACCGTGGAGTCCTGCCACTGGTCGTCTCAACCAATCACTTTCGACCATCGTGATTACTCAGCAAGTATCCGGCGTGCAGGATGAGCCGCCCTGGTATTAGACCCAATAATTGAGGGATGCCACTTCACAGGAGTCCTGATGGACGGTGGCAGCTGTCTAAACCTGATATACCAGGATACAATCCGCGAAATGGGGATAGACCCAACGAAAATTTGCCATAGCAATACTAACTTTAAAGGAGTAACGCCAGGCCTAGGGGCTCATTGCACGGGCTCCCTGCTACTAAAGGTTATATTCGGCTTCCCCGATAACTTCCGTAGTGAACATTTAACCTTCCACATCGCTCTGTTCCAAAGTGGCTATCAAGCACTACTTGGACGCGAAGCTTTTGCTCGCTTTAATGCAATACCACATTACGCTTCCCTGACGCTCAAGATGCCCGGTCCACGCGGCATCATTACAGTGAACGGAAGTATTAAGCGATCCTTTCGCACCGAAGAGAATGTGGCTGCCTTGGCAGCCGCACACTAAAAACTGCCTCGCCAACTAAAGTATTTGATAGGTCGTCAAGACCATGGACGCGGTTAGACGAGTCCGGTGCTGCTATATGTAATTTATACCGGATTGATGGCCACACCCCTATTACAAATACAAGGGGCCCAACATGCGCAGAGAAGTGGCAATTTATACTCATTTCTAGTTATACATGGTTTCTTTAAAAACTATCTCCCTGCACGACAACTTTTTCACCTAAATTCCTCTCTTTTACAGATGACCATCGTGCTACACCCGTCCAGGATACGGCACAATGGAGACACAGGCGCAGACGTGCAGCAGGGACCCGTTCCAAGGATTCTTTTTAGATTAAGACCCTGCGTAAACCTTTTTTACTGTCTCTTATTGATACACATCCACCGAATTCTCAGCACAATTGAGAAGGATGCTGACGTCTTGGCATGTGGCCACGTCAGAATAATGCACGTACCTGGACACAAGGGGCTTCTTACAAAGGGCACTATTTAGGCCCGGTTTATACCATAAAGACCGAATACCTTAGGGAGTGTTCGGCGTCGCAAGTTTGGCCTTATATGCATCATCTACCAATCATTGTCTTTGGTCAAATGTTGGGTTTGCCCGGCTCCTATGTTCTGGTGCCTTACGTTCCGCTTTATCGGCTAAGGTAGCACCAGGAGAACTACTACGATTTTGCCCTGGTTCATCCGGACGAGCACCTCAGTAGAGAAAGCCGAAAACTGACTGTCATGATATAGCGTGAGACTGGTCAACCACTCGATGACCTATCGGAATGTTAGAATTCCTCCGCCTTAATGAAGGGCCGTTTTCCGGCCAGGCATGTACGCACCCCGAGATCGGGAGAGTGCGGAGCCACCAGGGGCTATCTAGTAGCCCCACTGTCAAACTCCTATGGCTAAGTGAAAGTGTTAAAGCATTATAGTCCGGTTGCCTCGTTCGCTATGCTATCACCTCCTTAATAGGACCAAGATGTTGGGTTAAGTGTGAACACGCGTTTTTCGTGAGCACCTTTGCATTATATGCGTGGGGGTTGAAGCCGACGGCTGCAATCTTTCAGGTTATACACACGTATACATAAACGGCCGCACAGGAGGCATCATACTACTTTCAGGCAAAAGTATAAACATAGCCTTAAAAAATTTCATAAAAGCATTGTGTTTACAATGAGAATACATATCACTCAAACATAATATTATTCGAGCACTAGGCCTCTATAAAATGAGCACCCTCGAGAATTTCCTCGAAATAGTGCTCGGCAGCCACTCGGCCTATGGCCGAACCCTGCGCCGCAACAGTGGTAGCGTCCATCTCCGCCCAGTATGCTTTAACACGGGCAAGGGCCATCCGCGAGCCTTCTATGCACGCCGACCTCTTCATCGCATTAATGCGTGGCACCGCACCAAGGAACTGCTGCACTAAACTGAAATAGTTGTTCGGCTTTGGCTTTTCCGGCCATAGCTGATCCACGCAGACCTCATGGCGAGTCCGGACAACCTATTTAGTTCGGCCCATTCGGCTAGCTGACCAGTCAATGGAAGCGGACGCTCTGGAATGTTGAATTGCGACCAGAACAGCTTGTCCACTTCACGATCTGTTTGACCTTGGAAGTATTTGGCCGCATCGACAGCGCTCGCCGCCAAGTCCATATACGCATCTGTTGAACTCCACAGCCGATCCAGAGGGGCATATCGTGGATCTCCGAACTTCCTCCGTACATGAAGGGCTTCCCAGCCGCAATATCCCCGGCTTCCCACAGCTCCTCCTTCTTCGCTCTCATAGCAGAGCGGGTGTCTTTGTCTGCCATCATGGCCTTCTCAAGGTCCGTTGCCTTCGCTCGGTTTTCTTTTTTAAGGAGCCGGCAACGGTCGGCAGTGTCTTTTAATTCTATGGCCATCTTGGCCATCTTCTCTTGGCTCTCGCAATGTGCGGCCTTCTCGGCTTTCAACTCTTAGGCCGCCTTCAAAGCAGCCGCATTACTAATCCTCGCTTGTTCCTTGGCTCGGGCAAGTTCTGCCCGCAAGGTTTCCACGGTGGCAGCTCCATCTGCAGTCACAACATATTAAAGATATTGGCATCATGCTGCTCTTACTATGTGGCATTCACCAGATAATAACACTTACCATGTGCCTCGTCAAGCCTCTTGTTAACAAGCCCGATGTCGGCATCTGCCGCATCCAGTTGCCGTTTTAATTTGGCAAACTCACTAGTCCGGCTAGCCACCGGAGCTTCCACCACCTGCACATAAGGGCAGTCTGGTTATTGCTTGGGACTATGATCCTCTATTCGCTACCATTCTCGACGACAACCAGAGTCTCAGGGGCTACTATCTACACAGGGCACACCTAACATGTGCAGTACTATCACATATTATCTCACGTACCTCAAAGCCTGTCAGTAGACTCATAAAGGCTTCATGTAATCCGCTTTCGGCGGACGAAATTCTCTCCATCACTGTACCCATCAGTGCACGGTGTTCTTCTGAGATGGCCGCTCGCCCCACCAGCTCCCTCAGAACGTCCGACCGCATACCAGACGGTGTCGGACTCTTTTGTTTTCTCTTTTCGGAAGCCGGACGCTGGGGACTTTGGGGGTCTATGGGATTATCTTCTGGCCTCACCGGATCCGGAGAGGCCCTCCATGACGACACTTCGGGGTCGCCCGCTTCTTGAGCGGAGGAGTCTGGGGGAGGCATTTCGCTCTCCATCATCTCTGGAAGAAGATCCCCCGAAGACGAGCTCAGCTGAGAGGGGCTAAGGCCCGAACTGCAAGATATATGCGGTGGTTATTTTCTCAGAAAAAAGATAGCATACCTTCACTATTAAAGTATTTTGGATCACTTACAACTCGTTGGAGGGCTGATCCCCCCGCGGACTTTGTGCGGCAAAAGCACCCCCCGAGGCAGGACCCTCTGTGGGAGACTTCTTCTCCCGTTTGGAGGCCTCGGCTTCCGGATCCTCGGAAGCAGTCCTTTTCCTCCCCTGGTTATCCTCCTTCATGGAGACGCTCATTCCCTTGGTTGGAACTGGCAGCGATGGGGGCCCGCGTCCGCCCGTATTATCCCCTCCCCCCTGTATCTTCCTTCGAGGGCTCCGGGCAAGGTGTGACCTCGAGCATCTTTTCCAATACCGGATTTTCCAAACCCTCAGGGATGGGGGCCAAACACCGAATCATCTTCGCCTTTGTTAGCCAGTCCTAGTCAAAGAGCAAACTCTCAGAAATAACTTCATGATGAATAAAAGACAGTGTGTTCGGCCAGAGGATTTCTTACTTGTTCGGCGGCACGGTTACTGCTCAGGCCCACGTCCTCGGTAATATCCGGACACTCTACTTGAGGTCCGAAGAATGACTTGTACATCTACTCGTGCGTCAGGCCGAGGAAACTTTGAATGGCACGTGGTCCCTCTGGGTTGAACTCCCACAAGCGAAGGGGCCGGCGTTTGCAAGGCTGGACTTGACGAACCAGCATAACTTGTATTACCACAACCAAATTAAAATCTCCCTCGAAGAGATCTCGAATGCGGCTTTGCAGTATAGGCACGTCCTTGGCTGGACCCCAGCTCAGACCTCTGCTAATCCATGACATCATTTGTGGTGGGGGGCCCGAGCGGAAAGCGAGGGCAGCCGCCCACTTGGCACTTCTGGGAGCCGTGACGTAAAACCACTCCCGTTACCATAATTCGGACACCTCTGGAAAGGAAACTTTCGGCCATGGAGCTCCTGCCATCTTTCCTATTGATGCACCTCCGCATGCTGCATGTTGCCCCTCGATCATCTTCGGCTTCACTTCAAAGGTCTTGAGCCACAGGCCGAAGTGAGGGGTAATGCGGAGGAAGGCCTCACACACGACAATAAATGTCGAGATGTGGAGAAAGGAGTCCGGAGCTAGATTGTGGAAATCTAGCCCGTAATAGAACATCAAACCCCTGACGAAGGGATCCAGAGTGAGGCCTAGGCCTCGGAGGAAGTGGGAGACGAACAGGATGTTCTTGTTGGGTTCGGGAGTAGGGACGACCTACCCTCGAGCAGGCAGCCGATGCGAAACCTCGGCGGTCAGGTATCTGGCCTCCCTCAACTTCTTGATGTCCTCTTCCGTAATGGAGGAGGGCATCCATCGGCCTTGAAGGCTGGATCCAGAGCACCTAACCTGGGCTTTGGGTGTTAGAACTCGAGGCGGGGGAAGGGTTCGATTGAGCACGAGAGGGAAAAAGCAAAAACCTTGTCCCTTTATAAAGAGGGTGAATATCAAGTGTCCTCTCCGTAGCCGTTTAGGACTTGCCTATAATCTAGGAGTCCCAGACACGGTTGGGTTACCCACGACCGCATTAATGAGAATCCCGTAATTGGGGGGACACGATCTCTGCTTTGACAAGACATCTCAAGAAACCGCCTCGCGTTATGTGTGGAGTTGGTTGAAGAAAAACGGTTCGAATAATCACCGGGCCATGACATAACGTCATGCTGCCAAAACAAGTCAGCGAATTGGATTTGCGAAAATATTATTCTCTCTATGGCGGTATGTGGAACTTATTTTGCAGAGTCAGACACTATCCTCGTATTGAAATTCTTCTGTGATGTATTCGGAGAAGGAACCCGCCTTGCAATGTCGAAGACAATACTGCGCGTCGGACTCATCGTCATTGAAGCCTGGTTCAGGGGCTACTGAGGGAGTCCTAGATTAGGGGGCTCTGGACAGCCGGACTATCTCCATTGGCCGGACTGTTAGACTATGAAGATACAAGATTGAAGACTTCTTCTCGTGTCCGGATGGGACTCTACTTGGCGTGGAAGGCAAGCTAGGCAATACGGATATGGATATCTCCTCCTTTGTAACCGACCTTGTGTAACCCTAACCCTCTCCGGTGTCTATATAAACCGAAGGGTTTTAGTCCGTAGGACAACAACCATAACATACAATCATACCATAGGCTAGCTTCTAGGGTTTAGCCTCTCCGATCTCGTGGTAGATCTACTCTTGTACTACCCATATCATCAATATTAATCAAGCAGGACGTAGGGTTTTACCTCCATCAAGAGGGCCCGAACCTGGGTAAAACATTGTGTCCCCTGCCTCTTGTTACCATCCGGCCTAGACGCACAGTTCGGGATCCCCTACCCGAGATCCGCCGGTTTTGACACCGACAGCTCCCCTTGTGTCGAATCAATAAATTTGGGTTGAATACTCTACCCTCGAAAACTGTTGTGATCCCCTATACTTGTGGGTTATCAGTATTGCCGCCTATGACGATCTTGAGCAGGGGGAGCTGCAGTACTACCGCTAGGACCATAACAAGCTCATAGTAGAGGCAACGAAAGATCCTCCATTGATGCGAGAAGGATCAGTGGGTGCAAAGGAGATGTGTACATGTTGATTCCATCCTAGCCTTTCCAATGTGGACCCCCTCTTGATAGTACGGTGACTCCTATGAATCAAGTCCACCAAAACCGAAATGAAATAAACTACACCGTCTTCACTTAAAACTCCGAGGGGAAGGAATTGTCTCGTGCCAATGAATGAATCTCTGAAATACTCAACTCACATGATTAGTCCGCAAAAGCATTATCATCAATCACCAAAACTACTTAGAGAGAGACATGCTTAACAGTCGGGCTGGCCATTTTCACAAAGAAAAAAACAGTTGGGTTGAACATAAAATAAAAGTCTCGGCTAGATGGACAACATCCCCCGCACAACAATTGATACCATGCTCCGCCTAAAAAAACAACAATTGTGCGAGCTACTGGGTCACCTGGTGTCAACCGCTCCTTGTGTAATTCTCTCAGTTATTGACTATGTTGACAATGGCGTGGGACCCAGGTGTCATGAAACCATTAGGAGGAAGCATTTTTTTGCTTGTAATAAGGAGGCACTTGCTTGCGTATGGTAACGGACCTGTTGGGTCCCTTCTGTCATCCTCTGCACATACAGTCCAATTTCTCTCATTTGTTGATCATGTTGAAAATGCCACACGACGGCTCCGTGGCGAGTGCACTAAGGCAGAGGATGGCGGTGAGGCCTTAGACAGGAATGAACAGGATCCCGGGAAGATGGAACGGTGTAGTCATAGGCGAAGGGGGAGTATAACAGTTGACTGGTTCAGGTGGGTGGTGGGGCTCATCGCTGGAGAATAATAGGAGTTGTGGGGGTAGAGGGATGACCTGGCTAGAGTTTTATGCTGCGATGGGGCGATGATGTGTGCACGGCGGCACAACCAGCTATGGGAGGCGGGAGCAGGCGGTCCCGCCAGCATTGGTTTGGTTTTAGCGGCTGGAGGAAGAAGAGACTGAAGAAACACAGCAGATGTTGGATGTCAATCAACGATCACGGTTGGCAGAATCATTTTTTGATTAAGCCGACATCACGTTGCATACGTTTTTCACAGGAAAAGAAAAACTGGACTTGTTCGCCAGATAACATTCCCGAAACTACCACCATTTGATCTTGCATCGCAACTAAAACTGCGAGAAAAAAACATTCGTTTGCCATCCTCCCCCCAGGGAATGTTCGCCAGATAACATTCCCAGAAATGAAAGACTTGAGAAGTCATACAAAACAAGCTAGTCTATGAGTAAATAGACATTGTTGATTGTTACAAAAAAGAGAGACGTGCTATTGTAACTGGTTCCATCCGAACCTAGACTATATATAGTGTTATACTACTCTGCAAGTAATGCTACCAACATATCCAACATTCGCTTCTCCTCTTCTATACCCACTCCGCCTAGCTTCAGAAGCTCCAGCCACAACAACAATGTCCGTTGGCTCATCCACCTGCTCTTCACTAGGGAATCAAGCCAACAACAATATTTGCGTGAAGTCACCATCATACCATCGACTGTGAGTCTCATCACTTGTGGTGCCCCCATTTATAATCGTGCACTAATCCTACACGCATCATGCACGATCATGAACGGTGACTCCATGTTAATATCACAACAGAACACCCCCATCGGCACACTCACCACAGCTGGTTGCTCATCGCACCCTGCTATCGTTGGTGTGGTGCCACTGCTGCAAATCACACAGAGTCATCCGTCCTATCTCAACTACAACCCTCAACCTTGGTCGAGGCTTCTATAAATGCCCAAATCATGGGGTAATATGGTTAGGTTGTTGAAAGATCGTGGATGTCGCCTAGAGGGGGGGTGAATAGGCGTTTTAAAATAATTACGGTTTAGGCTTGAACAAATGCGGAATAAACCAAGCGGTTAATTTGCCAAGCACAAAACCTAAAACAACTAGGCTCACCTATGTGCACCAACAACTTATGCTAAGAAAGATAAGCAACTATGTGATAGCAAGATATATGACAAGAAACAATATGGCTATCACAAAGTAAAGTGCATAAGTAAAGGGCTCGGATAAGAGATAACCAAGGCACGAGGAGACGATGATGTATCCCAAAGTTCACACCCTTGCGGATGCTAATCTCCTTTTGGAGCGGTGTGGAGGCACAATGCTCCCCAAGAAGCCACTAGGGCCACCGTAATCTCCTCACGCTCTCGCACAATGCAAGATGCCGTGATTCCACTAAGGGACCCTTGAGGGTGGTCACCGAACCCGTACAAATGGCAACCCTTGGGGGCGGTTACCGAACCCGTACACTTTGGCAACCCTTGGGGGCGGTCACCGGTACCCGTCAAATTGCTCGGGGCGATCTCCACAACCTAATTGGAGACCCGACGCTTGCCCGGAGCTTTGCACCACAATGATTGAGCTCCGAACACCAACAACCGTCTAGGGCGCCCAAGCACCCAAGAGGAACAAGCTCAAGGGTACCAAGCACCCAAGAGTAATAAGCTTCTCAACTTGTAACACGTGGAGAACTCAAACCGATGCACCAAATGCAATGGCAAGGGCACACGGAGTGCCCAAGTCCTTCTCTCTCAAATCCCACCGAAGAAACTAATGCTAGGGAGGAAAATGAGAGGAAGAACAAGGAAGAGAACACCAAGAACTCCAAGATCTAGATCCAAGGGGTTCCCCTCACATAGAGAAGAAAGTGATTGGTGGAAATGTGGATGTAGATCTCCTCTCTCTTTTCCCTCAAAAACTAGCAAGAATCCATGGAGGGATCGAGAGTTAGCAAGCTCGAAGAAGGTCAACAATGGGGGAAGAACACGAGCTCAAAGGATAAGGTTCAATGGGGAAGAAGACCCCCTTATATAAGAGGGGGAAAATCCAACCGTTATGTGCTCAGCCCGCACACAAGCGGTACTACCGCTCCACAAGCGGTAGTACCGCTCGGGTGGAAGAAACAGGGAAAAGAAGCAACAAAACATGAACCTTGGGGCGGTAGTACCGCAGGAGACAGCGGTACTACCGCTGGGTTAAGCGGTACTACCGCTCCCTTCGGCGGTACTGCCGCGCAGAACGAAGGGTAAAGAGAAAGAGGGAACCGGGCGGTACTACCGCGGAGGAAGGGCGGTACTGCCGCTAAGGAGCGGTACTGCCGCACTACTGCCGCAGCGAGGTACCGCACAATCCGACATAGAAAAAGACCCCTCGAATTGACGCGGTAGGGACCTGGTAAGCCAGCGGTAGTACTGCTGCGGAGTCACCGCCGGTACTACCGCTGTGGAGCGGTACTGCGGCTTGTGACCCCTCAGCGGTACTACCGCTGGGTACCATGGTACTACCGCTGGGACCCTGACAAAACCACACTCAAGAAAACAAGAACTGCCATAACTTCTGCATATGAGCTCCGAATTGAGCAAACTCAAGCTTGTTGGAAACAAGATGACGAGTAGAATCAAAACAGCGACTGGTTATAGTAAGAAGAGGCAGGGGAGGTATGCCAACAAATAGAGGAGTGAAATCTCCAACCGAGAAGAACCGGCAAAACCTCCAACATCGAAAACATCATAGAAGATGCATGCGAGCTCCGTTTTCGATGAACTCAAGCTTGTCATCAAGATGACCATAAGCTCTAAGACTCACAAAGAGAACCAAACAAGAACCAAGAAAGATGATGCAAGGATGCAATGGTTTGAGCTCTCAACGAACGATATGATCAAGCTACTCATCGAGAGCCCCCCTTGATAGTACGACAATTGATCCTATAACCCGGTCTCCCAACTACCATCATGAGACCGGTAAAATAGAAAACATATCAAGGGCAAACCTTTGCCTTGCACATGGTCCACTTGAGCTAGATGATCACGATCTTGACTCCCTCAAGTTGGACCACCTTTCTTGATTGGGTTGACTCAATGAAGACTAGTTGATTGCTCCCCCATACTCCACTATGGGTGAGCCACTCTTCCGCACATCTTCACAAGTCCATTGTCACCACAAAGGACGGCAAGCTTCAAGCATTTGATCTCTTCGTGATGCTCCACTTGAACTTGCACACCGCAACCTAACCCCACAAAGAACCCTCACGAAGACCATAGGTTAGTACACAAAGCATAATTGACAATGCTTACCATACCATGGGATCACTTGATCCCTCTCGGTACATCTTCTACGCTTTGTGGGTTGATCAACTTGATTCACTCTTTAACTTAGTCTTGATCAACCTCTCACAAGACCAATCTTTAGGTAATTCCTTGAATAGCACCTTGGTCGACACAAACTCTCCTTGAAACCAACACATGTACTCCAAGAAAAGCCTATGGACAAAACCTTCAAATATAACTCAAGGCAACCATTAGTCCATAGAGATTTTCATCAATTACCAAAACCAAACATGGGGGCACCGCATGTTCTTTCAGTTGTTCACCTCCTTTCAGTTGCTGTTTTTTTAAGAGTTTGGTTGATGATCTTCCAATTTGATTCATGGAGAATAGGGAATATTCTTGTGATTTGTATTTCAGGGAAGTTACTGATTTGGGGGAATGGAACTACACGGATTATTTTGTTAGCTGAGGAATCCCAATACTAGCAGGCTGGGGTGTTGGATAAGCAACTAGAGAAATGGCAGAAGAGAGGATGCAGAGTAGAAGGTTAAAGATGCTGTTCATCAAATCATGGCCAAGCAACAGCTGTTGAATGCCCTTTGCAACAATGAGGAGATGAAAGATCTAGTGAAGATAATGGGCAAGATCGTTGTGCTTTGTAGGGTGATTGTCTCTTTATTTGCAGTGTATGTAGCACTCGTGATGTATTCAGTGGCTCTGACATGAGCACTTTGCTGAAACTAGTAATGAATGAAACCTATTTATCTGGCTGGGTGTCTTGTGTTGTGAACATCTAATGATTTTTGTTCATGAAAATCGTGGGCCATCCCATTTTGCTAATAAACAAATAAATTAGTAGATGCCCTGTCGGGTCAGCTCTGTACCCATTGCAATATGTACAACAAATTACAGTACAACAACAAACGACCATCAGCTACATTGCGGTTATGCACTGTAACACTCGTAGTGTCATGCTACAGTAAACTCCTATTAATGGTGCCACATCATCATAATTAAATTTTGCTAATCATCACTTCGTTCCAAACCGACCTCAAATTCAATTAAAAGACAAGTGAAAATATTGTTTCTCCAAACTATAATACTAAAATGTTCGCATTTTAGTATAAACCCCTCTGATCTTTGTCATGTTAAAACCAACATCATTTGACTCACCAATAATTCCCCAATGAATGATGAAGTGGCCCAATAGCACTTATGTAGAGCATTTAATTTCAAACATAAATTGGATGGGTTTGAAACAACCCCCAAAATCTTGTGGGCAACTCCATATTGTCGCCAAGTATTTTAGTGACAAGTCTCCCGTTCGACAAAAATCATTTGGTACAAAATAAAAATACAAAGCAATAACTAAAGAAGAAAACATAGAGAGGTAATAATCAAAGGAAAAACCAGAACTGTGCGCTTAAATGGCCCAATGAATAGTGCAGCCTAGCCCACCTATAGTCTCCTTCAACCTCCTGTTCATCCCCATCGCGCTGGAGGCAGAGCGCTCGTTCAAATCGCCGATGCACACGCATCGTCCATCCCACGGTTCCTCCCGTTGGTTAAGACGTCGCCAGCGCACCCTCCCGAAACCCTAGCCTCTGTTCTTCCCCTCATCCATTCCCTCTCCCGATTCACTGCGTCCAAGCTGCTGCCATCATTGCCGCCTCATCGTGTCCGCGACCGTCGTCATCCCCTCCGGCCAAGCTTGTGCCAGGAGCACCACCTACCTCCCCTACTTCCCCTGCTTCCCCTATGCAGATCAACTCGAGCTCGGAGCCCCCACCTCGACCGAATCGACTGCCTTCTTCAACCTTTGTCACTGGTCATCGCCGTCGGGTCCTCCACCACTGAACCGCCCCGGCCTCCTCGAGCGCACCCACGAGCTTCGTGGTGAGGCCCTCGACCGATTCCCCTGCTTTTCCCCTTCGATCTGTAACCGTAGCCTTCACCGTAGTCGCCATTGTAGCTTTGCGTCCGTGTATGTGCGTCGCAGCCACGTCCGTTCGCTGCCGCTACCGCTCGTTACCGCTTCACCTTGTACTGTTGCTGCTATACACTACTGCTTGCACCTGCTGATGCCTACTTGTTGTATTCTACTGATGCTTTGCCATTGCTGCTTTTTGCTATTGTTGCCGTTGCTCCATGGCTGTTGATGCTCCCTGCGTCCCGTGCTCCCCTATCGCGCTCAGGGCGCGCTTCACTGGCCCCGCCACCGTCCGCAAGCCCGCCGCACCTGCCGGCGGCCGCCCGTTACCGCGTGCCTCCTCCCCCGCGCTCGTCCCTACGCCCATGGCCGCGGACGCCTGTCGTTCCCCCCGCGCGTGCTCGCCTAACCCCCCGCTCGCACCCGCGCCGTGCTCCGCCGCCGCGCTCCGCCCATGCCGCTGACGCGTGCTTCTGCTGCGCCACCGGCCGCTGCCTGGCTGCGCCCACCCGAAGCCACGCCCTGCCGTGCCCCGCCGCCGCGACTTCCTGGTCGTGGCCATGGCCGGCCGGTGCTAACGCACGGCTGTGCATGTGGCCAATAAGGCCACTGCCACATGGGGCCAGGCCCTTGTCTAATTAGGGACATTAGATTAGTACTAACACCCACGCCCTAACAGTCATAGACAGGCGGCCCCCACTTTTAAATTACCCCTTTAGTTAAACTCTAGCCAATGACATGTGGGCCCCATTGACTCTATTGACCAGTCAACAGTCAACTGTTGACTGCTGACTGGGCACTCAACAGGGCCTCACTGTCAGCCCCACAGTGCCCGCTGCTGGGTATACTTCTGGGTGTGTCTAGCCTTTTTCATTCTATATTATTTGAATTAAATATGTTCTAGAAAACCCTTTTAATCTTTGGAAAATCATAGAAATTAAACCGTAGCTGAGATGAAAATGTTTTCTACATGAAAGTTGCTCAGAATGACAAGACGAATCCGAATACGCGGTCCGTTTACATGTCAGATGCCTCTAACTATCTGAACATGGAACACTCCTCCTCCGATCATCTATTCGACACAGGTTCGGAATCGGGAATACCTTCCCGGTTGAATTCCCCCTTCACCTATATCATGCAGCACTACGTTAGAACACCCTAGTTCTGCTTTTCGTC
This sequence comes from Triticum dicoccoides, assembly GCF_002162155.2. NCBI lineage: Eukaryota > Viridiplantae > Streptophyta > Magnoliopsida > Poales > Poaceae > Triticum > Triticum dicoccoides. The sequence continues at coordinate 452,293,855 of NC_041392.1, read as the reverse complement.
ATGTCATGCTTAGTGGTACCTCTGTTTGCTTATATTTACTGTTTCTTCCCCCTCTTCTCTCCAGTAGACCGCAAGATTGATGCTGCCCCTGTGATCGACTACGTCGACGACGACCCTTCTTCCCTTTCAGCGGAGCTTCCAGGCAAGCCCCCCCTTTGATCATCTCGATATCGCCCATTCCATTCTCTCATGCTTGCATTAGATTTTGCTATTGTTATTGTTTGCTCCAATTCTGATGCATAGCCTGCTTTTGTAACCTGCTCATTGTACCTTAACTGCTTATCCTAAACTACTTAGTATAGGCTGGTTATTGATCCATCAGTGACCCTCACCTTGTCCTTGTTGCCCCTGCTTCATCGTCGAAGACCCGTTCAACGGGGTCGAAGACCATAGCACGACACCTCACATCACTTCATGCCCCTTTTGTTGCTCGACTCTGCAGAGTTACCATCGAGTGCGGAGGGTGGAACCTCATACATCACTCCTGATTATATCTCTGTAGTGTAGCTATTCGGTCGTGGTCATCGAGGGTGATTTCCTCCTTAACCACTTCCGATACAACTCTGTTGTGCGACCCCTCGAGTGTGAACCTCGAGGGTGGATCCTCTTACATTCACCTTGATGATTACATCGAGTGGAATTCACCAGGGGTTATTCCTCAGGTTTTCCCCTTGATGTTTGGACACGCAGATACTTGAACTTTACAACTATTATTTGGAAAGGCGGTTCGACCCTGAGGGGTACCCGCGAGTGATGTGGAGACGGGTTAACCTGGAGGGTGCCCGCGAGATAATTATGAGGCATGGCCGGGCATTCCTAGCCCTTGCCACAAGTCCTCGAGACGGGGCGACGGGGTCACATCTTTCCTGAGTCTCTGCTTGTTACTGCACGTTCCTAATCCATTACGATTTGGATATTTGATCCGAGGCGCCTGTGGCCTGATAGCACTAACCATCACGTGGGCATAGTATGGGCGTTTTGCATCGTATGCATCAGCCGAAGCTTAATCAACGTCAGCGACTGAGCGGCACGCGCCGGGTTGGACTGCGTAAGCTCCTGCCTTGTTTAAGGAGGTAGCTAGGTCTGCTCACTGGCAGCGTACGCAACGTGCAGGAGTTCCCGAGGCGATAGCCCATGACCCCTAGGGGCATAGGTTTAGTCCGGCGTGATGGCCTCTCTATTAAGCCTAGGTCGGGTTTGCGGCATATTGTTTGGCTGAGACCGGGTATGACCCAGGAAAGTGTGTCCGTCCGGAGTTAATCGAGCGTGGTGGGTAAGTTGGTGCACCCCTGCAGGGAAGAAAACATCTATTGATAGCCTGTCCTACGGTAATGGACACTTGGAGTTGTATCCCGATCGATACAACTAGAACTAGATACTTGAGATGAGAAATGGATAGTATGGCTCTGGGATTGTTTTCTCATAGGGAGTCGAGAAAGGATCTCTGGCCAAGGTTGATAACACTACTACTACTTTACTTTATGCTAGTCTGCACTCTTCTAATGTTGCAAGACCGCTGAAGATGCTGAAGATGCTAGTCTTTGATAGGACTAGGCTCTCCCCTCTATTCTTGCATTCTGCAGTTCAGTCCACATACACTACCCATTTCATTGACACCGATGCATATGTAGTGTAGATCCTTGCTTGCTGAGTACTTTGGATGCGTACTCACGGTTGCTTTGCTCCCTCTTTTCTCCCTTTTCCATTCCTCTCGGATGTCGCAACCAGATGGTGGAGCCCAGGATCCAGACGACACCACCGATGACTACTACAACCCCGAGGGTGCCTACTACTACGTGAAGGCCGCTGACGACCATGCGTAGTTAGGAGGCCTTGCCTTTTCGATCGTTGTTGCTTTTGTGCTAGCCTTCTTAAGGCAAACTTGTCTAACTTTTGTCTGTACTCAGATGTTGTTGCTTCCGCTGACTCTTGTGTATTCGAGCTTATGTATGCGAGCCCTCGAGGACCCTGGCTTGTAATATAAAGCTTGTATTATTTTAATTTGTGTCTAGAGTTGTGTCGTGATATCTTCCCGTGAGTCCTTGATCTTGATCGTACACATTTGCGTGTATGATTAGTGTACGATTGAATCGAGGGCGTCACAAGTTGGTATTAGAGTCGACTGCCTGTAGGTAGCCCCCTTTCCAACTCCTTGGCCAAAGTTGAGTCTAGTCGTCCAAAACTGTTTTACTAACTTGGATGTGTGGCTTACGGGCCCACATGGCCGTTGGGTGGTATTAGTATCTTTTATTCCTCGTCTATACTCTAGGACTCTGATGTCTCGTCTATTCGGGTTAAACATTTTACTAACTCTGACATTAGGCTCTCGTACCCACTTCCTCCCGGAGAGCCCCGACATTATGGATGATCGCTTGCTTCACCAGAAGATTCTACAGATACTCCTCGATGTTTCTCGAGACACTGTGCCAACTGCCTTGCAGTTCCTGACCATCGATAACCCCCGTGAGTAACATCCTTATCACTTGTACCTTCATACCCAGTTGCTCCTGTTATTACAAGATACCCCTAGTACACTTAGTTGTTCCGAGAATCCTTGTAACTTCTGCTTTGCAGCTTCTTTTCGCACTATAGATATTTCACTTAACTAGGGTTCATTCTTCCCTAGTTGTTCATATGCTTTCCTAAATACCTGAAAATGCTATCCGATCTTTCAAAATCCTCTGCAGCCTATTGCTCTCGATTCTCCTCGCTTGCTTGCATTAGGATTAATTCCATATGTCTAGCAATATTCTTTAAATTTATTTGTGATTGTCATTCTGTTCCTATGAATTCAGCGTGTGTGCGAATACTCGCAATCATCAATTAATCCTTGGAAATTTTCTTTCCGGCTCAGACATCCTTCCAGATGTGAGTTGGTTCTTGCCCAATCCAGATTTGATCGGGTGCACCTCTAAGTCTATTCAACTTACTCATATTTTCATCAGAGCCTCTGCTTCTGATCCTTTGTCTTGAAATCATAATTCCTTTGTACCCAAGCATCGAATTATGCAGACATTTCTATAAGCCGATGCCTTTGCATCCCCTTCTTCATCTAATTGATTACCGATACTCACATCAACTCTGTCGTGAATCGCCAGATCCATTGCTGGGTTGTTATCCGACAATGTCCTTCTCATCCAAAATCTTGTGCGTTTTTCCCTGATACATAATACCTTCGGTAAATTGTATCATCTGCTTTGACTTTGATACTCTGCTTTCGAACTCATATCTTTTGCTTGGTTGATGGTTTTATAGATTCGTAAAAATGCCCCTAGGGGTTGAACTTATGCCTTCCATAATCTGTGTGAACCCGAGAGTTCTCACGAGTCTTACTCTTCTGGTACTTCGCCAGATAAATCTTCTGCACTACAATTTCTTCGAAAACGAGGAGTGAATGAAAGGTTATGCATTGAAGAAGTGGGAGTCGACCTTGAATCTTTGTGTTCATGCCCATGGACCCGATTTAGAACTTATCATGGAAGCTGCTCATAAAAATAATTATTTCCTTGGTTCAAGCTCATCTTGTATCCATGAATTGATCCTTCGCAATAGTGGTTCCGTCCATGTTTCCTCCTTGATTCCATCTACTGGATAAGTTAAAAATACTTATCCTCTGCAAATCATTTCCCCCGTCCAACCTCTACTCCAACTTCTGGCATTACACCTAGTACTTGATACTGGGAAGCTTTATACCCCATCACATCATTCCTAGCATGATCGGCTATATTTTATCGTGTCAACTTTTAACTTTGCTACCTGGTTCTTCTTCCTGGAGCACAATTTTCGACGATGAGCTAAGCTTACGTCGATCTTCCTTGTCATATCATTTTTCCTGGAACAACAAGCTTGATTTCAAGTTTGTGTCGTACCCATGGTTCGAATAACCTTTCGCTTCATCATTCTTTTGACTTGATGTCATCGCCGATCAATTACATCTTCATGAAATCTCTCGACAAATGTATCGTGATCATCATCAGCATACTGATGCTCTTCCAGGATATCAATCAAATTCATGATGAGAAATACCATCCTTGACCTTCAATGATTTGAGTTATCATTGACAACCCCCTTGTCTTCTTTCCAACACATGGTTGATCATGTCTTGGTAATACCTTGGACTCCTTGCTATTCCTGCAATTGTTCATTGAGTATTTCTTGTGATCTTCAACTCCAACCCCTACTTGGAACACCATGTTAATGCTACCTCGAAGCATGACTGAGGTATTCTGAATATTAACAAGAACATTGGAAGCACATTGTCGAATGTTTCTTGATCTATTATCCAAACACCATTGTATGTGTAATATCATGATTCTTCCCTCGCCCCCTTTATATAAATGCTTTGAACTTGTTGTCATATCATGTATGTCCTGCTCCGCTTCACCTGGGGAAGGATATACCCCCAATTCTTGTGTGTAAACACATTTTCCTTTCCATTGGTCTGATTAATCCGATAATTTCATTTTCCCTTTCCATTGGTTTTTTTAACCTTCTTGTGATCTATATGATATAAGCAGAAATAATTCCCTGCTTATTAAACACCCCGAAGCACAACCTTATCAGTGAGACCATGTTACTATTGTTAATGACATTCCGGTAACCACCGATGGACGTGAACCTTGCCTATTGGTCCGCCTCGTTCAATGAGCAGGAAAATAGTTCTCTTCGTCCCTCGCCCTTGGTACCAACATTGTTGGCAACATAGCTGACAGTCTATCATCTCACATGCCTTGCTATCGGCCCCCTTTCTACTTTTAACCCACATGGTGGGCCCATAACCCACAGTTCCAGAGGATCGGAACCTGACTCTCCTGTATATCCTTTATTCTGAAGTATCATTTCCTCTTGGCTTTGTGTGTTGTGACGAGCCACCCTCCGAGAGATGACCGATACTCTGAACCCCCTTCTCACACGTTGTTCAGGTATCAATCGTTTGTTCATTCGCTTGAAACTTCTTATGGTACCTTCATACTTTTCTCTTGATGTTTTCTTAAGTTTCAACTCAAGAGATAATTCTGCCACATTCCTTGAATTGTTCACTAGATAATTAACCCTATAAGGGTCCGTTCTTCTGAAGTTACTCTTCAATTCCCCACTTAAATCTCGGGACGAGATTTCTTGTAGTGGAGGAGATTTGTAACACCCCCAGTGTCATGCTATAGTAAACTCCTGTTAATGGTGCCACATCATCATAATTAAATTTTGCTAATCATCACTTTGTTCCAAACCGACCTCAAATTCAAATTAAAAGACAAGTCAAAATATTGTTTCTCCAAACTATAATACTAAAATGTTCGCATTTTAGTATAAACCCCTCTGATCTTTGTCATGTTAAAACCAACATCATTTGACTCACCAATAATTCCCCAATAAATGATGAAGTGGCCCAATAGCACTTATGTAGAGCATTTAATTTCAAACATAAATTGGATGGGTTTGAAACAACCCCCAAAACCTTGTGGGCAACTCCATATTATCGCCAAGTATTTTAGTGACAAGTCTCCCGTTCAACAAAAATCATTTGGTACAAAATAAAAATACAAAGCAATAACTAAAGAAGAAAACATAGAGAGGTAATAATCAAAGGAAAAAATCCAGAACTGTGCGCTTAAGTGGCCCAATGAACAGTGCAGCCCAGCCCACCTCTAGTCTCCTTCAACCTCATGTTCATCCCCATCGCGCTGGAGGCAGAGCGCTTGTTAAAATCGCCGATGCACACGCGGCGTCCATCCCGCAGTTCCTCCCGTTGGTTAAGACGTCGCCAACGCACCCTCCCGAAACCCTAGCCTCTGTTCTTCCCCTCATCCATTCCCTCTCCCGATTCACTGTGTCCAAGCTGCTGCCGTCGTCGCCGCCTCATTGTATCCGTGGCCATCGTCATCCCCTCCGGCCGAGCTTGCGCCAGGAGCTCCACCTGCCTCCCCTGCTTCCCCTGCTTCCCCTACGCAGATCAACTCGAGCTCGGAGCCCCCACCTCGATCGAATCGACTGCCTTCTTCAACCTCTGCCGCCGGTCGTCGCCGTCGGGTCCTCCACCACCGAACCGCCCCGGCCTCCCCGAGCGCACCCACGAGCTTCGCGGTGAGGCCCTCGACCGATTCCCCTGCTTTTTGCCTTCGATCTGTAACCGTAGTCGCCACCGTAGCTTTTCGTCCGTGTACGTGCGTCGCAGCCACGTCCGTTCACTACCGCTACCGCTCGTTACCGCTGCACCTTGTACTGCTCCTGCTATACACTACTACTTGCACCTGCTGATGCCTACCCGCTATTTTCTACTAATGCTTTGTCGTTGCTGCTTTTTGCTGTTGTTGCCGCTGCTCCATGGCTGTTGCTGCTCCCTGCGTCCCGTGCTCCCCCTCTCGCGCTCACGACGCGCTTCACTGGCCCCACCACCGTCCGCAAGCGCGCCCCACCCACCGGCGGCCGCCCGTGCCCGCGCGCCTCCTCC